>NC_060251.1:21407985-21721543 GCF_921293095.1 Ischnura elegans | reverse complement strand
GACTCCGTGGAGATGGATAAATATGGAGATTTCCATGTTTATCTAACTCATTTATTTGAGCTTGTTAAGCTAGGCCCTTTACAATCACAGTCAACAACTTAGACACATAAATACATATCCCGACCTTCTTGATCACAGTGAAATATATATAAAGGCTCCATTTACAGTCGACGCTGCTATGACAACATTATCATCCCAAAGTACAGAGTGCCATGTAACTCTCGATCTTCCAAACTTAATTATACGCTCAGAATTGATAACGGTATAAATAGAAACAGAAAATATTACCACAAGGAAAAATGAACAATCCAATATAGTGCCTAAGAATCAGGGAGATTCCCTGCATGATTTCGGTATAAAAAGCTTCACCGTGTTAATCCTGAGACGCTCGTCTTATGGAATAAAAACCAATGGTTTATTTAAGAAATTATTGCTTGAAAATATTCCCTACTAATACAATAAGCTACTTTCACTGGGAAACCGATCATCCTGCCCCTGATGAAATGACTCAGACATAAGGTAGAGGTTTCTTAGAATAGTTACATCAACGGAAGTTGTAAAGGTTATTAGGGAGTGTGTCAATCTGTAATTTGTGTAAATGCGTGACGCGAGAGCATTATACCATGGAAAAGCAAACAACTTCCCGCACGATGCCATTATAATGTTCCAGGTTTCGGCCCACACTAGGTATGTATCGAGGAAATGGTATTATGGTGACAGGGGGGTTGGTTAGAGGAAGGGAGGAGGGATTTAGGTGGAAGGAGGAGGGGCGGTCGCCTGTTTCGCCGGAAAAAGTAAACAAATGAATGCATATCGATCGACCATACTTGCCTCAGGGGTGCGGCTGGCGCGGGGGTTGCGGGGGGCGCGGTGTTCGGCTCTCCGGCGAGCGCCCCAAATTCTTGGCGGACAACGTGGCCGCAGTGACGGGGGAGCCGCCCACTACCTCCGTCTAATGACGGCGGCACAACGCTACTCTTTTGTTAGAACAACTTGATCAACAGTCCTAATATTAAGTTGAAAAAATAAGAAATTATTTTCATATAAGAAGACCAACCGACCAGCAGGAATCTTGAAACGACATGGTTTCATGATATACATTCCGAGGGACCATGAAAAAGATTTTTTATTTCTCGGCAATCGTGGACGGCGAAAGTCAGGACAAAGCTTTAATCGTGAGATCATTCTGACGGAAATCTCCACTCAATTGTCCTACTAGGTAGCCTAATTATAATTCTTAGCCACTTGCATTACACAGGACTATTCATCAATGTTACAGTTATGATCTTTTCATGAAGAAAGTATGAGTTCGATTGAGCGCTTGATGACGCAATTGTCAAATTCTTCTGGAACCAAGATAAAATTGACATTTCTTCCTCTCCTTAGTCCCACAGCGAAGATTACTCACCATATCATTAAGACTCAAAAAGATAGTGAAAGCTGTACTCCTTATGATACCCTACATCTACTGTTTAAACATACACCAGCAACATCCTAGCGCACCTTTTGACTTGATCGAGGAATAATATGCAACAGTTGAAACATAATGATTTCATATATAGGTTTTAATCAATCATTAGACACTCATCATAAAGGCAGAGTACTGTTATAAAGTACTGCTGAATTTTGAAAACGTCCCTAGACACTTCAGTCATCTGCTTCTAATGTTCAACACGTGGTGCATGAGAAGTATGCATGGCGTGCGCCTGTCCCACTAATACATTGCGTGATTCGTGCCGTCATCCCCCCTTGCGTGCCACCGTGTTCACTATATCCCCCCAGCCCTCTGTCAGCTTGCCTGAAATGTTTTTATAGCAATTTATGAGCGGGATACGAAATAATGGATTGGAATGTTAGGCATTCGCGGCGATGGAAGGGAGCGGACAGGTTCTCATAAGTCTAGATCGTCCCCTCCTTCGCGGGTCGCCGTGACAGATAAGTGAGTGCACCGCTGATTATTTAGCAATTTTGCTGTCCGCTGGAATATATTGTACCCTTGTGCTATCTTTATGAATTACTACCTTTTCTACCGCAGCCATTTTGACTACCCTTTAGTATCACTTAAAAGTATGTCTACCCTCTTTTGATTGAGATTTTTTGTATTTATTTATTTCCAGCTTCCCCGTCAACAGCAGATGACGGCCTTGGCAACAGGAGTTCCACACACATATTGCACAACACAATTAATTTACAAGAATACATTCATTGTCTTGTTGAATGAAAATTAAACCATGTTTTTCCACATAAAAAGGTTTTTCCACGTAAGAAGGTTTATTTTACGTGGAAAAACGTAGCTCAATATCTACCGTGTAAGTACGTGTTGTCATAAGTTTCTATGGGGTAAACGAATACAACCTATACCTTCCATTAGGACAGACATGAGTCCTTTAACAAATCCTTATGGTAAGAGAGTAACACCGATAACTACGAGAATTCCCCCTTCCCCTTTCCCTCACTTTCACTTCCCCCTCCCTCCCCTCTTCCCAGCGACCCCTCCCCCCCTCTTCCGACCAAAACAAACCGACATCGATCGAACGGTGCCCGTAGCAGCAGCGCCTAAACGTTGGCAGCGCCGGCTGACGGGGCCCACCGCCAACAACACGAAAGGGCCCCCGCTCCGCTTCGGAATCCTCCCCTTCCCCCCACCAACCCCTCTCTCCTCCTGGTGTTTACCAGAGGAGAGGGGGGGCGGACACAACGATACAAGGGACGGGGGTGTGGGGCGAAGGGAGAACAAAACGGTGAGAATATATACGTAGTGGGGGTTGAAGAAGGTTTTTTTTATGAACGAGAGAAAATGGAAGCTGCGAGGGGGGATGGGAAAAGTATATTTAAAAAAAATGTCAAAAATCGAAAAAGGCGTATTCCGATAACGAATGCGTATAAAATGAATTTTTGCTGCGTATACGCTCCTGTATGTGTTCTGGAAAAAATGCGGACCGCTGCAAGGAGAGCTGAATTCAAATTCATTTTATATCATTAAATCCCAAAAACATGCTCTAATTAAAAAGATTTCCCCATTCCGTACCGGAGCGTGATACTATCTCGAAAACAATTACAGGTATGAGTAGTATAGTTGAAATGAAAAACAGGAAATTCACCGTCAATTCAGCGCTAAGTGCTAACATGAAAGTACATAAAATCGGATGGGGACCTGCGTAGTTGATGAATAAATCGGCCGTGATTTCATGAAGAATAATCTTTTAAGTAGCCAACAGCAAACTTGCACCCTATGCGAACGAAAAAGCGTATCGAGGACATCTAGGGGTGGTGGGCAACACCGCAAACCCATTTGAGAGGGGAAACCCTCGATTATAGTACACGCAGACTGATAACCCTTCTACCTCACAGTTAGAATCCGCGGATGTTTAAAAACGTGATTATAGCTCCTCGAAAATCAAATTTCGGCTGACATATTCTCCACGCGTAACTGATCTTACTCGGAGACCTCGAATTATGTTAGCGGGATTTCTGAAGGAAACCCACTAGATAGATTATAAATACCTCGAGCTAATCACGATTCAGCTGAATCAAATCACGGAGAGGACCCTTAAAATTTAAGTCAGAGGATTGGTAGCCGGTGCAAGCTCAGAAATCGTAGCAATTTCGAAAAACCGAGATAACTTCTCTTTGACGACCGAAACCACGGTGTAGAACCCTATATAAACACGGGATCGGAATATTTTTACCCACCTTATGTAATTTTTTTATTTTCCTTGAACCTCTCCCCGTGTCCCTCTCGATTTACTCCAAGTACTTGCCCCTCCGTCTTCCGCAACATAAAATATTCTCCCTGGGACAACGTGGTTGATGCAAGAAAGCGCGCACTACACACGTGAACAAGAAATGAAATCTCGTCGCTTTATCTTAGGCTCTCTCTCTCTTTCCATTCAAGGGCCTTCCTTTCATCTGAAATTGTTTCGTCAATGGAAAAGGAGAGGGGGGTTAGGCTGAGGACCCTTTCTAGGCTCCCGGCATACGTCCCCTGGAAGCAAGGGCCAAAGGGGCATTTTCATCTTCTTCCACTCCCACTCATCCTCGCGCTATCATTGATGTGTCTCCCACCTTGTTTGTTTTCTTTTCAGCACATACACAAATACCTCCCCCCACCCTCCACAACAAACAAAACACGCAACCAAGGCAACTCCCCCCCCCCCCCCCCCCCCCCCCGGGGGAACCATTGAAGCAGAGGGGGTGGAGTTCCCTCGGGGGACTTTTTTTTAACGATCTTTTTCGCCCACTGAGGGAGGGGCCACGGCAAAAATAAAAGAGACGAAAACCGCTCGCGTTGATAAACACAGTGGCACGAGACAGCCGCGCCGATTACGCACCCTTCAACGACGACTTCACTGGCCGCCACTCCCGCATCGTACGGAAAAAAATGAAATATCCTCGAGCGCAGTGCCGTACGTCATTCGGAATAGTAATTACTTGGTAACCGAGGGATCACGGGACACGCTCGCATATCACCTGAGGACAAGCTCCGCACAAATCCCTCCAATCAATGCAGCAGGGATTCATGAAAGGCGGGAGACAAGGTTTATCGCCAAGTTATGAATATTTGGTAATCGTCATCGTCACCATGAACAGTACAAAGGCAAGCATTGGTTTGTCGCAGCCCGCCATCCAAGTCTCTGATCAACTATTCTGTCATTACTCACATCATCCTGCCTGTATTACACCCTTTATCACCTGTTATATGCACTACCTCAAACCTCAGCCGTTCTTCCCGCCGATCTATCCTTCAACGGCTGTTTTCATCAGTCCATCGTGTCTCATTTTGCGGCCAGTTATGTTGTCCCGTCTCGCTCTCAAGATTTTCAAAAGATCCCAATTATCTTAAAAATTACTCATTACAATATTCTCTGAATTATTTTCATTTTATTCAATTGACATAAAGAGGAGAGCTATTTCGACATAAAATCTGAACACAGTATAAGTTTATAAGTACGTATTACGAGGGAATTGTATATTTTTTGCATATATGTATATTTTTCAGTGTTCTCAATTTTTTAGAAGCATCAGTAATCACTCGATGCCTCAAATTTTAAGTTCATGCGGGAATCAACGAGCAACTAGCTTTTGAAAATCGAAAGCGTTTACGATAAGACGGTTAAGCAGGGAAAATGGAAGAAGAGGAAGAGATGCATGATCCATCCCCTCGCTCCCCTCGCAGCGGCAACCAACACCTTCCACTCTTCCTAACGACAAGGATTGTGGCACAGATTATTAAGTCTTCGTACGGACTTTCTTCCCATTCATTATCGATCAATATGGAAACTATAGACAGCTTCTCCTTCGATTTCTGACAAAAAAGCATTGAAATACCCCGCGTGATATATAATTACATTTCGAACATCTCTGTCGACCCCATTAACTTTCTTTCGGAAAGTATTAATATTAAATTAAGTCATCAAAATTAAGTAATTAAGTAATCTTTCCGAAAGCAGTCTGAAGAATTTTCCCTTCGAATACGACCGTTCATCAGGGAGAAAAAGGGTGGGACACAGGGGAAAAATACATACATTCCGAACCGCATTTACCAATTGATACCGCACGAATTTCGCCGTAGAAACAGATTCAGATTATTTACCCATGCAGTATTTTGAAAGCTTTTTTCTTTGCCACATATATTTGACCATACCATATGTATATTTGTATGTATCATAATTATCGCACATATTTGAACCACAATAGAAAACGTTTTCGACTCACTGAAGAAAAATGCTCTCGAGAAGCGAAAGTGTCAGCGGAAATGAAATTAAAATATTCCAGAGAAAAGGTGAAAGTAATATAATTACAAATCGTCGGACCGCTCACTATTGTAGGTCGGAGCACAGGGGAAAATACATTCAGAACCGTTCTTTTACCAATTAATGCTACACGAACGCTACTGAGGGTTCTTTAAGAGAGGTGCTCATGATGGTAACTACTTAGCAAATAACAGGCTGTTATTATATGTCAAAGTTTTCTTTAGTGTGCACTTATAAAATAGCATGGCGTCAATGATGATGGAAATCTTTCGGTATGTTTCATTTGCGGTTAAGGGTACATACAAAGACTCGGTAAGTCGCAAGTGAGAAATTCCGATGTCACATTTGCATTTGTTTTGAGGCCTGAGGGCGCTTTCCATACACCTTCGTATTCTCAAGAGGAGATATATTCCGCGTTAACTATTCCGCGCATAGCCTCTTGTGACTTGAGAGGAGATTTATTGCCCGTCAATATCGCTTAAGGTAATATGTCTGCTTGGCTTTTCAATAACAAGTGACGGTTTTGACGCGCGATGATTGAGTGGTACCGGTGCGAAGCTGGAATAGACGCGTTTTGGGAAAGATGAATGCTTTTCATGAAGATTAGCATTTAGAAAGATCGTATACTTCAAACAGTAAAAATAATTTTTAAACTCAACAGAACTCCTTAGTTTCCAAGACTACTATTTTTTGAAAAAATCTCATTTTTCAGCTTGGGGCGACTTGCATACAATCAGGAGATGTTGAATTTTGAAAGATATAGAGTGATATTGAATAATTGGAGGATTTCAGCGAAGTAAATGAGCCTATTAGATGAGAAGAAGGGCTGAACGTAAAATAATTATCGATAATCGCGTAATATAACGAGAGCTTAGAATGCGGGTATAAATCCTGCAATAATTGAAACCCAATTTCAACAGTAAGCTCATATCCAGCGATGAAAAGGGAAACGTCTATCAAGAAACACTAATCCCCTTGCAATTTCTGAGTTAGCTGTGCTACTGTAAGCTAGATAAACCAAAGGAGAATGATTATAGCTCGTGAAACTCCACATGATTTTCATCCACACTGTCGCAAACCTTTTGGTCATTTTGCTATCGCTTTTGGTGACGCTATCCGTCCTCTACCAATATTGCCACGAATGGTCGCAACCTTAAGGGCGAATCATAGAATAAAATAAAATTACTTTGTTCTATTCCACACTTTATTTTCAAAAGCACGACCCGGTGTTCAGCATCTAATGCTATCATCAGGTCATCTAATGCTATCACCTGATGATAGCATTAGATGCTGAAACGCGGGTCGTGCTATTTAAAATAAAGTAATAAAGTGTGGAATAGAATAAAGTAATTTTATTTTATTCTATGATTAAGCAATTCAACAAAGTAACGCCTGAGGCGGTGTCTTATATTAAGGGCGAATCGTTTATTAATAATCAAATACTGAAAGCAAATACTTGAGACCAGATTGAAAGAACATCGTAGACACCTAACATTAGGACAAATGGAAAAATCGCCAGTGGCTGAGCACAGCATCCTCGAGAATCATATGATTCACTGGGAAGAAGCGAAGCTTCTCTGTCGATCTCATGGATACTTGGACCGCGTAGTAAAAGAATCCATTCAGATTCGATAAAACAGCAATAACATCAACAGAGACTGTGGCTATAATTTAAGCCATATATGGGACCACCTCTTAAAAATACGAGGGGACTGGCAGCCAATCAGGAGACGCTGAACCGCCCTCACCAGCAGAATTCTGTATATATACCCCGAGACTTTGAGGATTTGGTATTGGATTCCTGGATCCCTGATGACGATGGGCGAGTTGTCGATCGAAACGTTGGAAGGAGAAATGGAGGACCTGACCCGGTGTGAAACCCGAGAAAACTTCACTGCTCTGAAATTACACATTACGTGAATTCCACGAAATATCGTTAGGGATGTTTATAGTATGAGGAGCATGACTGACCTTTTTCTTCTTGGGCAGTTCTTCGAATTCGTCGATGACGATGCCCTCGTCGGTGGTGTTGAGCGTGGACCAGCGGCCGTTGGTGTAGGCGGCGACGCTGCCGTCGCTGGAGAGGGGAGGGGAGGGCGTGGAGCGACGCCCGCCGCCCGTGCCGCTCTGCCACGACGAGCCGAGGGCCGCGTCGCTGCTGCACGGAGACAGCTGCTCGCCCCATGGGAAACCTGCGAATGACAAAAAGAGACGCACGTTAGAAACGGCTGAAACAATAGCACTTGCATATAAACTGCACACTTCAAGTGTACGATCTTCTATATTATTTATACTGTATATATACCTTTTTCTCAACTTATACGCAACCAAACTACAAATGAGGTACCAAAATGCACAGAATTTATCAGAGAACATGCGACGGCTTATCTCACTTCCTAAAATTGCTACTGGTTCCTTAAATTGGTTTTTAAATAATAATAAAAACGGTAAATATTCCTGACGTAACGGCGCACAAACTGATAAATTTGTTCATTTGCAACAATATCTCGCATTCTTTAAATAACTTTTATCAAAATGCGGCTGATTCCACATTCAAGTCTCCTGTTGATACGTAATCAGTTGATGGTAAGTATGAGTCATCACGTGCGTTTAACAGAGGATAGTGTAATTACTTCCGATGTTGTATTGAAGAGGTCCTTTGACCTCAATTTGTACATGAACATTCTAATTAAATTTGTTTATAAGACCCTGCCTTTTTTCTACATTTTAAAATTAGAAACGCGCCTATCCGTCTGTGGACCTGCAATGAAAGGAGCGGGGGAAGCCCGCTGGGAGCGGGCGCATCACGTTCGTTTATTATTATATCATTATATTTCTTCTGCTGGTGAGTGGTGAGCTGCCCCAGTGCCATCTATTGGTTATTATTGTGGGCCATAATTAAGGGAGTTTTCTTTTTTTATAAACCCCCGCCGAAATCATGGTGTCTAAGCGTCTTGGTAGCGCACCTGGTCGGCGACCAGGAGGTTCTAGGTTCGAGTCCCAGTCAGGTCGCATATTTACCCTCTGATTTCTGGCTTTCTTCCATCTACCACGGCACCGTTGTCCTCGTCCTTTTCCCATTACATGTTCCTATACCTGTCTTTCCTTACCTGTCAATTTATTTGTATATTAATTATTATATATTTATTTCATTCGATGCCAATGTATCAACGGCTGAGGATGTCATCATCATTGTGAATTATCGTGGAAGCTGTATGTAATCGAAAGCGACCCATTTAAGAGGATGCGTATACGGTTTTTCACGGTCTCTCAAGCGGTCGATTCAATGGAGTCCATCGATGAAAAAATTTGCTGTTATCTAATAACATAGTAAAGGGGGGAAAACAAATTGTCTCCTTCCGATATTTAGTCAAGATTCGCCGGACATCGACTAAGAATTTGCCCTCAACTTCCTTTTTCTCATGTGTATGATTACGAGTTTCTTAAAGTATTCTACTGATTAAGTTAGGTTTCCATGGAGTACTTAGGAAGAATTCCGAGAGAGCCTCCCCTTCCATCATGCACTTCCCTCTTCAATTCACAATAAGATATACTCCTTTCATTCTATCTAAAAATCCTATTCTTTACCTACTCCTCCCTCGTTTACCTAACATTCTACACACTGTTTTCAACATCCCCTCCCCGCTATGTACTCGCTCCATCCATACCTTCTGTCTCCTCGGTATCTTATCTAAAAGCTGCCTCTCCTCACCCACCATGTCCAGCACTTCGTCGTTCCTCCTCCTCTCCGTCCATTTCACCTTCTCCATTCTTCGCCACACCCACATCTCGAATGCCTCCAGTCTTCTCTCATCCTCCTTTGTAAGTTTCCACGTTTCTGTACCGTAAAGCGCTACACTCCAAATCAGACTCTTCAATAATGGTAGTGACCTAGCTGAGATCAAACGAAATGGTCAAGATAGAAGTTGAAAAATCGAGTTTGGATCGAAACTCGAAGATCATAGCTCGATCTAGATTTCCTCGATCTTTTGACTTTTGAAACTCGATATTCGAATTGTATCGAAATCTATTATACTATTACTAAATTGCAGCGTCCCGTACTCGAATTCGGGGTGAAACCTCATGACAACCCAAATCAAAATCCTTGAACTGTGAGGTGGCCCAGGGAAGGGAACTGCATTCCATACCCTGAAAGTGTGAATTTCGCATGCCTGCGGTCTAGTTCGGGGTGAGCTCTATATTCACTTAACCAAATCAGCCCTTAAGTTTAATCACTATGCCTGCGTGAGATTAATGTTTGACTATCATAAAAACAAGACAATAATAATGATAGTTGTACACACAGCAAACATAAATTGATGTATATATAATACTTCACTGCGGTATCAAACTCGTCTTTAAAGAAGAAAATCGCACATTAATAACCTCCTGTAAGTGCATGCAAACATTTATATATCCACCTATGTTTTCACACACCGGCTACATAATCATCTACATTTTGTATTTTTACACAACAGTGCGGAATTATCGAAAACAAAGAAATTAAAAAATTGCAACGTACAGCAGAAGCGTACCCCAAGCGCGAGACAAATGAGCCCAATTTCATGCGGCCCCGTATCTAGGCAACAGCCCCTCCAGCGAATTGAACTTGGGAGGGCCAAATGCAGGTCGCTGGGTGACCCAAATATCCGTTCCCCGAATGAAGCGGCACGAGCGCATCGCTGGCGATATATAGGTCGCCAGAGGTCACGGGGAACCAAAGGGAATTCGGAGCAGAACGGCCAAAATCGATTCCGTCCACTGCTAGGGGTTGGAAGGAGGGGAAACGAGCATTGGTGGGGGTTGGGAAGGGAGAGAGGGAAGGAGGGGGCACTTAAAAACCAACCCTTTAGGTACCGTCAATAGCGGGTGAATAGAAACAGTGTGAAAGAAGATTTCATGTCGGAATGCAGCTGCTAATGAATTTTAAGGGCACGAAGTGTTGCTACTATTCATTCCGTCTGATATGAAGTTGTTGGATTTGAATCGCTCCCGGAGTATGCTAAGACGGCTTTGGTATTCAGATGTCAATCACATTTAGTGTTTAAAGGGTAGCAGTTCGATGATTTCGTCCATCGTCGCCTTCAGTTTTACCCTTCCCATCCCTAAAGGCGATTCTTCAACACGACGACAAATATATTCCTGATTTCCATGTGGGTACGAACAACGTACTTTCGAGGAGACCACAGTAGAAGCATGTTATAAGGAAAAAAAATTCACACCTAACATTCCATGTTTTATTATTATTATTTCTTAACCGCGGTTGTGAGGGTTTATGTCATTGCATAGTTGATGCCTTGATAATGGTCCCTGTTAAAAAAGTGCAGTGTACTGCGTAACTGTTCATTCTTTGTTGCGCTGAGAGAGCTTTCGTCTCAAATCCACATACAAAGTATCTTTCCCCATTGCGCAATTCCGCAAGTTCAAGCCTGAAATGGGCAGAATCAAGCCTGAAATGGGCAGAATGGAGGGAGACCACCCGGCTGGAAGCCCGAATAGCCTTTTTTGAATATACTCGCCGGGAAAGCATCAGATTTTACTTCAAGCCTGAAAACTTAAACTCCACTCTAGGTGTTGATTTAAAGTGAGGAAACGACTGCTTCTGACCCATTTTAAGCGCAACGAGAGGATGCGGTAGGAGACGGGGAAGAGGAACGGGGAAGTGTTTGACCCGCTTTGGAGAGAGCGCTGCTTCCCCATTTCGGATTCAATGAGGACGGGGAAATGTTACGCGATGCCACGCCGGAGAGGACTCGAGGACACAAAGGGCTCATACATTGTTTAGGAATTATTCCCTTCCACCGACATTAACACAGTGCGTAGTGCTAAAATATGCCAGAGAAAGCTTCAAGTTATCCACCATGGAATCAAAAAATATTTTTAGAATGTTTCGGCACGAAAAAATTAAAAAGGCATTAAAAATTCGCATTTCCAAATACATAACAAATCCGTACGAGTACATGAATGAGAAAAAGATTACACGTATCATTATTATTACCGCTAGTGCTAAATTTCTATCTAAAATCTTTTCTTTTAGATAACATTTCACACGTCTAAACGCAAAAAAAGTTGAACCTTTTTTAACGCACATTTTTTTAAATGCAGACACATAAAAATTACTTTCCGAATTATGAAAATGAAATTTCATTTTAATCAGCAACATCTGACAAAATTAATGACATGTTTACAAGTCCTCACCTCTAGAGCCTACAAAATAATTGTTTGACTTATTCCAGCATTCTTTTCTTAATAATAATTTTCATTTAATTTAATATTCATTGCTGTAAGACTTATCCCGCGTTGATAGAAAAATTATTCAGCAACAATTTGTAAAGATCAACTGATAAAGTACCTACCGAATAAATGCACAAAGTGAAGTTGATTTCTTAATTCAATGATGACCTGCCGTTCTCATGTCAGAGAGACGCATGTTTGCGACTAATGCAACCGGAAATGTCGGGGGAACATCCAGGAATACAACGCGACTCAGAATATCCATGTTCACGCCGTGAAGACTGCGTGCTGGGCTCCCGCCGATGAGGAAGTCATTTGAATGAGTGCATTCAAGCTCATATTCAGGGCGTCGACTGATCCCGTCTCACATCGGAGTAGTCGGAAACCGGAAATAGGCCGAATGGGATTTCCCTGAAACAGGGTCTCACTCAAATACGAAACTTTATTTTTCAGGCTACTTCGTACCACTAATTTTACTAATTATAAACGTCATAAAAATAGAATAAATACGTTCAAGCACTTAAAAATTACCCGACAGTAAAATCAGTAAAACTTCGACAAGAAATGAATTTTAGCACATGAGAGACATCGTCTGAAAAACATTGCAATTTCATGAAAATAATTGATGATATTTATAGTCATGGTATAATCTTATATAAAACACCAATTTCAAAATGAGAGAGTCCTGGTTGGACAATTTCTCGCTTAAATTATACGCCTTCACTTATAAACTTGTTACTACTACTTGTTAGAGTTATAAAAATGGCTATCAGAACATTCCGATATCGAAGATGGACATATATGTGAGAGAATGAGGAGATATCATCATTTGAATTCAAAAATAATTATCATAATTTCAGGTATGATTATCATTTCACTGATATTTCATGGCTTTCCGGACGCAATAAGATTCCAGAGTTTCCATTAGAAATGCCACCCGGTGAACAAAGAAAAATAAATACAAAAGGGTATGGAGTGTTTAAGGGTGTAAGGGGCGTAGAGATAAGGGTTCGCTTCCAGCGTTCAGGGGTCCGGGACGGCAACGCCCCCAAATCATAAAGAAGAAAACATACACGCCGCGCACTTGGGCCGGAACCGGCAGGATGAATAAATCGAGTCGCGAGTCCCTATTTTCGGGGCGTCATAGCCCCCGTCTCCCCTCCACCCCCTACAATTCCGCTTTCTTCACGGTGCGTTGGTATTCTCTCCTCCCATTCATACGCCCCCGCACGGAAATAGACACCCCCTGCCAAACACCCAACCCCCTCCGCCGCCACGGCAGGCTACGTCGGCATCCAGGGGGGGGGGCGGTTTTCCCTCCTCGCAACCACCGGATGTTGCTCAGGGCCCACGAACAAGCTCTAGAATTCCTCCTTCCGCCTCTCTCCTCCCCCATCCGATGGGAAATAACACAAAAATGGGACGACGCCATTAGGAAGAGCAAACGAAAAAGGAAAGGGTATTATTACAGCGCACTTAATGGACGGAAGAAGTTGGGCTGATCTTACACGTGTGATCTCTCTGGTCTGATCTCTAATAGGTGGCCAAAATCCTTCATTCGCAGTGGTCACTTGCGGTCAATGTCAAAGAAAAGAGTACCAAAAAGGGATGCGTTTAGGCAGTACAAACGAAATAAAATCATGGATGTCATAACAAAGCACTAGTCCACTTAGTGGTCGGAAAAAGTTGGGCTGATCTCACACGTGTGATCTCTCTGGTCTGGTCTCTTATAGGTGGCCAAAATCCTTCCTTCAAGTGTTCACTTGCGGTCAATGTCAAAGAAAAGAGTACCAAAAAGGGACGCAATTTGGCAGGGCAAACGAAAGAAAATCATGGGTGCTGTTAAAACGCACTTCATGGGCTTGAGAAGAAGACCCACTCATTCATCGATTTCTTGGTTAGACATATGTGCCCATGCACCATTACTCCCAGCATTTCGCGGCAATCAATGCCAGGCCTGGTACAGTGGGACATTTCAGGAGAAAAATGTGCAGTAAATATCCTTTCCTAATCTTTGGTGAGCATAAAATGACGTCTAATATAGACTCAACATTTCATTGCTTGCTTCGCGTCAGTTTTAGAACGCGATATTTTTTTAATTATCCTACTGTAGCCACCGTTCTGCATCCGTAAATATCTAAAGCAAAATTTGCACATTGATATGGAGCTCACTTTTTCTGTTTATTCACATCACAAGAAGAATACCTGATGAAATATTCATGATAAATAAAAAATCTCATCATAGGGAACTAATAAAAATGAGCCCAGTTAACTATGAAGCCATATAAATATGCTTTATATTGACGACACAAAGAGTGTGTTCTACACGCAGAGCAAAATTTCTTTATGAATGCAATTTCCCTTCCGACTATAGTTAAGATAAATAATCTTGTTCATTGAATGGTAGGATCTTTGCTTCAATAATATGAGAGAATTTAGTCCACAATCGAAAGAAGGAGGAAGTTCCCAAGAAGGCCGTGAACCCATTTATCCCATCTAGTGCGTATACAAAGGTGCTTTAACGCGAAGTTGAGTCATTTTTTAATCGTGAACATCATCAGGCAGGTTAACAGACTATCGGGGCCCTTCGCGGAGAGATATCAAGGTGGCGGAACTAATACAGCGGCAGCAGTCAATGCCTCGCCAACTGATATGGCTGTAAAGGCGAAAGACCCAACGCGATGCAAAATATTGATAATGATTGCGAAATCTCGGAAGCAATCACGAGCTGATTCTATAGGTGCAATTTTATTATGCCTTATCGAAGCATCTGCGCAGTAAAACGCAGTTGGCGGTCATTAAAGTAGTTGCACAACCTGTGATGTTCGGAGAGAGAATGGGTAATTAATATACATGGCACGAGAGCAATAATAAACAATCAGGATACTATATAAGGAAAATATTCATGATAAATAATCCGACATAAAATTCCATAAAGATACTCGTCGTTAGCTTACGTTCGTGTCTCAGATACCTTTAAGCGATAAAGTAACTATAAGGACGAGAGTCCGTCAGCCAACAATTGCTCGGTAATAATTTCTCACCGGAAAGAACTCGGAAATAATTTTTAACCCACAATCACGATTAATGAATACAGAATTTAAAAAAACACGAAATATAAAGAGAGAGTTGAGTAAGGAAATGACGCATGAGTCACCCTTTTGCATAAAAAGGTGCTCAGCAATTAAGAATAACATAAATAGCAAAGGCGAACTATTTTTCCAGTAGTAAATCTCAAAAGAGAATGAGGGGTACCAATAACGCCGGGCCACGGACACGAGCTTGTACCATGGTATAGTGAGGCCCTGTAAGGCTAAAAATAGAAATCAGGGGATAAGAAAATAGCCACACAACTATCCGTTTACATATAAATTTGGTTAAAAACCGAGAGAGACAGTCAGCAAAAGACAAAAAAATTCATTAAAATACATTTATCTAAATACAACTATCTGATTTAATTTTTTGCCATTTAACTAAGGAAAAAAGATGAGAATTGGGTTGATTTAAATATACCAGTAGAAATGTGTTCTGAACGATATCCATTATCGATACTAGCCATGAAGTGGTTTTGGCCACATCAAAGAACACATTTTCTGTGAATGCACATACATTTCTTTTAACTTTGCACTTCATACCTTCACAACTGGAATCAGAATTTTTATTTTAGGGAACACTAAATTCTGTACGATACATGTAATAGTGGTTCAATGTGAAGGGATGTTTTCTCTTTACCTTATGCTATTAAAAGGTGATAAAATAGTAATTTTATCTCAAATGAGAAGAAATATGTACCCAATATCCACTTAGCTGACGTGATTCCGATTTATACCACCAGGGTTCTCTAGGTCACGGTATCCTTCTGGTATTGCCAGAAGGACACCGTGAGGGTATGGTTTGAAAAGGAAGCGGGTTTGGGTTTAACAAGTTCAGAAGTCCTTCAGCTTCCGACCGGCTTCGCATCAATGGAGGGAGAGGGGGCTGCGAGCGATCGACAATGGCTGCTGAGTTGGAGAGGGATTTTTTATGTGTGTAAACACTGCAACAAGTGTCTACCACTTCCGAGGACTCGCCCAAGGAGTTTCGCATGTGATCGAACGGTAGGTTTTATTTATTCATTAGCGAGAGAGACGGGAAGAGGAGAGCCTCACGCAGTTTCCTGCGAGCGGCGCTGTTGCATTGCGTCCCATCGCCTGTTTCCCAGGCACGCAGCCTCAATACGTAAACCCACATAAATTTACGTTTATTCGGAATTCCAGTTCGGGGAATTAATTCGTCACTTTCCCATTAACCCTTTCTAACCCAGATCTGCTTCAGGGAGAAACCATTTTTCAAGATTTTTAATTTTGAAAGCTTGAACATTTTGCACCCAATTATAATTATTGTGGCAGCTAAATATTTCGTCATGACAATTTAAACCACAAAATAATGTGTAGTTTAGATATTTCCTAAATAGAGTAGAAAACTTATACATTTTTGATGTTGCTTAGAAGCAACATTGGGTGGTAATGGGTTAATAGCAGTTCGAGAAAAAATTGCACGGAAAAGAATGAAATTTCCTCATCATCAGGATACACTTGGAAGCCGAAGAAAAGATTTCAAGAAAAAAGGATATCGATGACTAAGTTCTAACAACGAGTATCTCGAATTCGGCCGGTTTGAGACCGGTATCTTAAAACAAAGCGTAATAACATAACAAAATAAAATAAAAGCAAAAAACTACTCTTTGATTGTAAATGAATTCTTCTTTTTTCAGTTTTATGAACTTTTGGTTTTTAATTTCATTGTACAAGTAAAAAATAATAATAGTTTTTTTGATCATCTGAAAAGTGCTATTTTTTGAGATACGTGTAGTTCGAACTTAGCCATCGATATATTTTATGAACAAAAACATTCCCGATGAAACTAAAACACTTGGGTCAGACCAACTTACAACGTTGATTATCACGGCGCAAATGTGATCGACAAAGAGAAGAGATTCTTGCCGCGGATCATCAGGAAAGCCATTAACACTGTAAAGACAACCTTCAATTTCAACAGAGAAGATGGGTAAATGGGCAACTCATTCGAAAAATTATACGTCCTCAGGGAGAGAGTGCTGGAGTTCCATATTTTGTTCCCCACCTTGACTGTTTTCTTCTGGTGCAAGTGACCTGAAAGGGCCAATCGCCTCACAATATTAGGAAGATTACGAGCGATAAATCATTGAAAGTGCCTGTATTTATTTGTTCTCCCTTGCTTTTCAATGCCATGTCAAAAAATACTGCAAGCTCGTATATGGAAGGTACTTTAGCTCGGCGATGAGCTACTGTAATGAATTTTATGAGGAGTTTACGAGGCTCATAAAATTTACCTCTATTTTTTCAAGGGATAAGAGAGTCCGCAGGGTTTCCGATTCCCATTTCAACTGTTTTCACATGACACCATCACATGGAATCCCTTCGCCTGGTTCTTACCTTTCGATTGATCTGACATCGGCATCCCGAGCGAAAAGTACTTAATTAAGAGTTACAACCCCTAGTCAAGCGCCAGGGATCATTGGACTGAGCATGACTTTCCATAACGACTGTGATATAGCCCATGGAAAAGCACTTCATGGGAAAACTCGCTATGGGCTGGGAGAGAGACCGGGGCGATAATTTAAATTTTCCATTCTTCCTTCAACCGGTTGCGTCTGTCAGCCACAACTAGACTGCGCTGGCTGAAATACCTCTCTGCATCCACGATGCTAACTGGTGTCCTGATTTTTTTGAGTGCAGCATTATCAGACTCAGTTTTTTCTAGGTAGATGGCAATAAATATTTCCTTAACATCGCAGCAGCTACCCGGGTTCTCTCTCAACCTCTCTATTAGCTGCCGATGAAAATACATGCAACCATCTATGAACCAGTAAGGACCAGGGGTGCAGCTAGAAAAATTAAGACTAGGGGGGGTTTTAGGCACAACTCATACTGGGGAGCTAGATGGTATGGAATACCCGTCAGGGGAAGCGGGAGATGCGAGGGCCCTCCCCCAGAAAAAAATTAAGATAAATGGTTAAAAATGGTGATTTTTACGGCCTTCTGAGGGATATTTTTATAATCCTTATATTATTCTATAAGTAATATTAATCCTACTGAGTAAAATGGATTAAACTTAAAAATTTCCCTGAGCTCTGGGGGGGTTTTATCCCCCAAAACCCCCCCTCGCTGCGCCACTGGTAAGGCCCAACGTCCAGTGGCGTGGCGTTGGCGGGCTCGGCACTAAGTTAACAAATTTTGCCATTGAAAAGGCAAATTTGCGGTGTAAATATCATAAAAGTCCTGTCATCGCGCCTATGTCGCATTTATTCACGTGTAATGCATCAATAACGCATTCATCGCATATGCGATTTTGACGTATCACTACCAATGATGTTGTAAATACTTGATGTGAATGTGTTATATATAAACTGTTATTATGTTGCTTTAGGGTGCGCCCTTAAACTGTTAAGATAGAGTCGTGGCATCACCACACGACCTATATTTTCCTTTAAGTAAAAGCATAATGCATAATTATGTGATGGTAGCCTTAAATAGGTTCTCCTTAACATACATTTGTAATTGAAACTTAATTTTTAATGTGGAGTAATTATTATTGTTATTTCGATTTGTTTTGTGACTGCAATATTCCAATAATTAACTGAAATGGGAATTGGTAACATTAAGAGCTTTCATTGGCGGAGGTAATAATTACAATAATTGAATACATGGCGTTATAATCCTAGATGGGGTTCCGCGACGCGGGTGAAATGAACAGATATTTCACAGGGCACCTGACAGGCCGTCATAATGTCCGCCTGTCGCTCTCCCTCGTATACAAAACCCCGACACGCATCTGTCCGCATTTTGTATGCAAATAAAATGCACGTGAATGCCGGCGGTGGAGAGATCTACCCTGGCGATATCCTGCCGCAGGGGCGTATCGCGGTGTGCCCGCGTTTCCCGGGCGACGCGACGCCTCTAGGGCCAGTGTACGCCCCGCGTCGCTCTTTTTTTTCCCCGTCCCACCCGCTATAGCCACACTACCCCTCCTATGTGCTCGAAACAATGCAACACGGAAGCAAGTCACACAACGGCATTATCCAGGCGTATAGGGTTCGATCTAAGGAGCAAAGAGTCCAACATGGACATTTGTATTAGCAGTCGGAGTTTTTTCATCAGTTGACTAAATAGAAGAAATATGTCTCTTCCTACCTTTTCAGGTAAGCACTTATCAAATCCTTTTATACCCTACATCCAGTATTCATAAAAAGGCGACGGTCTCATGGAATAATTACAAGTGAACTCGAAAGATCCTTACCCTAGGATCATCGGAAAAAAATTTGGAAAATTCACTTGAAGATAACACTAATACTTGACAATCGAGTTATGATGAAAAGCTGCAGTAAATTTGCAAATCTTGCTTCTTCAATGTATAAATAAATAAATTCATCTCAACAAATTTCCTTGACGGTATAGGACTTTCCTCGAATCATTACCTCCGCCAATGGAAGTTCTTAATGTTACCCATTCCCATTTCAGTTAATTATTGGAATATTGCAGTCACAAAACAAATCGAAATAATAATAATGATAATTACTCCATATAAAAAATTAAGTTTCAATTACAAATGTATGTTAAGGGGAACCTATTTAAGGCTACCATCACATAATTATGCATTATGGTTTTACTTAAAGGAAAATATTGGTCGTGTGGTGCTGCCATGACTCTATCTTAACAGTTTAAGGGCGCACCTTAAAGCAACATAATAACAGTTTATTTATAACTCATTCGCATAAAGTATTTACAACATTATCTATGTTGTGAGAAGCCTAGAATATGCATTTTCCAAAAAAAAATTCACATACCTTGAAATAGTACATAACTGGGTAAACAAATTGATATATCCCTATTTTATTGTATACATGTATTGTACATTGTATATATACCGGCTATAAACACATTCTATTTAGCCCTACACACAAAAAAATATCTTTAAAGGCCGTTTTACACGGGGCACGGAATTGCGCAGGTTAGGGCTGTATTAATTTCTAAAATGGCGTGGAATTGCGCGAATGCATGAACGAAATTAGAACAGGGGCTATTTTGCCGTCACGCATCCACGCATTCTCGTATGTGTTCTAGCAATTCATCGCTTTACACGACGCAATTTTTATTTCGCCTTCGCACGTTCGTCAGATTGCGCAATTCCGTGTACCGTGTAAAACGGCCTCAAAACATTGCTCTCGCAATGCACAGGTATATCCCTTAATTTCCCTTAATGGAGTAATATCCATGTGATACAGGAATAACCTAGGATCGGTGTGGTCCCCCTTTCCCACACCCTAGTTAGCCCCCCTTTCCCTCATGTGCGAGTCCTGCCCCACCCCTACCTTTTCCCACCCCCCCAACCCTTTTCCCCCCCTCCCACCCGCCCCCACCGGAATCCCGCCACACTGGCCTCGGCGCCACCTCGGGCGTAAAAAGCTGCATCCACTCACAGCTGTGCGCGCGGGAGCGGCCAAGCCGGCATTCCGAGCGGCGAGCGTGTGAAAGTGAGCCTCGCTCATGAGTTCTGCTCACCGGCGGAAGGAAGGAAGGACGCGAGCAGGTATTCCACTTAGGGCGACACTCTCCCGGAATAATGCGAAAATGAGACGCGCGCAGAATTCTTCAAAACACTGAGGACCTCGTCCCCAACCCATTCCCCTATGTGTTTAACCCCCAAATAAATTGCATTATTTCTACTCCTCATGCTAGATAATCAACTCGTTATTATTACAAGATAAAATATCAGGTGCCGTAACCAGGTAACCTTTCCCTTCTGCGATGAAATAGAAATTGGTGGTTTCCCCTGGTTTAATTTTTCATGCGATCGGTTTCGGATGTTTGGCCTTCTACTTTCTGCCAGGCCAATGCTTCTACTTTTGACTAAGTATTTACCTGTGCAGGTATACACGTAACGCGACAAAATCATTTGACTAATCAATCACGCAACTTCCCACTTCCATATTTCATATCCTTCTAATAAATATAGGCATAAGGTCGATTTCCCGTAATTCTACCGTGAACTCTGTTGTCTTCCTTTTTCTTCCCACACCTTTCTATAATAACTCTCCGTAGATATTCTCCAGGCCAATTAGTAAACGTTCCATTCACACCCTCTGTCTCCAGCAAGATCCTTTCCTCAGCCTCCTCAACGTTCCATCAAGAACATCAACGTTCCTTTTCCATCCATACATCAACTAACTGAATTGCATCAATAAATGAACCCCGTAGATATATAGGTTAAGCGGGATTCGGTGTAGGCAGAATAAAAAAAATAACTATCAATCTTTTCAAAATTTGCTCAGCAACTCGTAAGTTTCATTATCCTCCCTTCATCTGTGGTTCTTTTGAAACTTTGCACCCCATTTTTTGAAAATGACATAGCATTCATCACAATAAATGTCATCTGAGTGACCTACATACACAACTCACACCTTCCCGAAACCTTTAGAGGAGAATACAAGGGTTCTACGCGAATGTAGATGCAGAAAATTATTGGCTTGAAGCCATTGTTCTTGCAAGCAGCTTTTCTACCTCTTCCAACCCCATTCCATGCCGCTTCTCCATCCTGCGAGGTTCTATTTGTCGCCTTAATCGCGGCGGCCGTGACACCTCAGCGAAGTACCCACATGCATATTCCCTGAGCCGACGAAAATAGTCCACATCTCCTCTCGAAAGAAGGAAGGATGAGGAGAGGGAGTTGTGGGTCGATAATCCTTGCCACTGCCTCCTGCACTCACATGCAAGCTGCAGCCGCCCCTGTCGGCATGGTGGTGGGACTCTCACTCCAGGGCCGGGGCGAGAGCTCTCTGTTTTACAACTACATTTCACTGGTCGAGCCGTCGTTGCAAGGTCGAACTCGCTGGCAAGGTCACCCATGCGGTATATCCTGCAGCCTACATGATCCTTGGCACGTGGAGAGGCTTAACTAACACTTCGAACTTCACGTGTCGCCGAGACTACAACAGCGCAAAAAATAGACGGCCTACGAAAGGAGGCTGCAACGAAAATCGAAGTGTAAAAGTCACTTTCGCCATACTCGTGCTAATTATGAAATGCGACAAAATTCTCACGAGAGAACAAGAGTAAAAATGCTAACACAAGTTAAGAAGGACATGGAGTCAATGAACGATAATCACCTAAGTAACTGATTATTGTGGTAATGCTAAAGTCAATGAAATCACATGTATTTATGAGTTCATACGTTTTTCGTACTGATAATTATATATACATATGTATTTTTTTTGTTCTACCCTGTCATATATTTAGTCGCATTCGATAAACTCAGATGTATTTATGAGTTCATACGTTTGTCTTGCTGTTAATTATATATACATATGTATTTTTTGTTCTACTCTGTCATATATTTAGTCGCATTCTGTGAAATCGATGCATAATGTAAATCTACTTATTCTTGTAATATGTCTGACTGCATTATATTTATAACCATATATGTTCCTAAGGGACCAACTTGTCCCGGAATAATAAATTTCATTTTCTATTCATTTCCTATTCTATTCTAAGTATAAACACATCCTATGGAAACAGAAAAACAAAATGCTGTGGTCAATCAATTTTCAGATTATAACATTAATTATTCACAAGCAACGCAAATCACAACATCAAGGCTCCAAGGTCGCTATATTGGATGATAAAGCGATCTAAGCCGTCAACGGTTCCGCGAAGTATCTTCGAAAACTACTCCTCACCTGAAAACTCGCCTTTGATCCAACGATATGTTGCTATTCAGCACTGCAGTTGATGCAATTATAACTGATCAATAAATTATCGACATTTGCACGCAAAACTCAGAATTTTATTTATCCCAAGATCCTAACCCTGATAAAAGGCCTAGTTAAAGGATCTCAAGACTGCTCTAGCTTATTGAATACTGGTTAAACAAGGGAACATAGGAAGATTTCAAGGATTCGATAATATTTTCTACCTTAAACTGGCCAAAACGAGTGCAAATGAGCTAAAAACTAGACTCTTTACACCAATCTGATATAAAATTTAATTTACGTCCATTAAATTCGTTCCTTTCACGTCAGCCGAGCGTGGATTGAAAAAATCCATAACATTTCATCGAGAAGAAAACTCACTTGCAAGAAGAAAAATTCCGAGTAATAACAGTGAGCCTTCAATGCTTTAATTATTTAAATGGCATACCATTAATGTCCTGTGCACAAGTAATGGCAATTTTAATTTCCCATGGCCATGAAAGCACAGAAACTGCGCTCCCTATACCCCGAGGCTATTTGAAAATGTATTATTGCCTTGAAAGTGCATTGTTTGTTTTTAACGTGAGGTGTGGGGCGTTCTTAATTGGAGGGAAGGAGGCGCTGCCGATGCGCGAGCGAGCTTTCAGAGTTCAAGGTGAAAACAAACGACTATCGATCGGCGCAAAGTCGCCGCGCCTCGCGTAGAAATAGAGAGAAAATCACGGCCTCGAAGTCCAGTGGCGAGGCATTCACTAACTGCAAGGACGCTTCCCATCCGCTGGGACTCCGCTTCGCTCCGAGCGAATCCACATCCTGGCTTGCCCTTCTATATCTAGCATTGAAGAAGGAGAAGAGAAATACAAAAAAAAAAAGGTTTGCAACAATCGCGCTCACTACTTTGGGCCTATTGTATTTCGTAACACAACTTCAGTTACCTCACCTAACAACACAATCGTGGTTGCGTTTCGCTCACATTTTTGTAATAATCTTTTACATAAAGTAAACATGAGAATAAAAAAAACACTATTGACTCTTCGTAAATAGAAGGCGAGTTGATAAAGGAGAATGCATATCCAAGATAAAACAAAGGTATTTGCAGCAATATCATACGGATACTATTACCGATAGTGAAAATCCTATATACCTTTTTTCTGGATTGTTAAAGAAATAGATTATAACTTCGTTAATTTCAAACAGCTTTTTAGCGCGCAAACTATTTAAAATATGCGTTTAAAATAGATAAAAAACGAATGACAGACATTATTATCAATGCCCACATCTGCTAATTCTCATATTACATTTATTTCTTCAGTTTGACATATAGGTTTAACTCTTCAAATAGTAAGCATGAAACCTGCTCTCTTCCTTATTCCTTCCACAGTACCAACTACAAAACCATTTCTTCTCTCTGAGATGAATTTCAGCATCCAAGTCCCCGCTCAAAATTTCCCCCCTCTCTACTTCATAAACCAGTATCCTCTCTCCCCTCGACCATAATATCGAGCTCTCTCGTTCTGATTTATCTCCACTACAATCTTATCTTTTCCATTCTCCCCCATGCCCACATATCAAACGGCTAGATTTAATCCTCTCACAGGCCCATCGTGCCCGCACCATACTCCATGTCACTCGTTATCAAACTCACCGCAAATCAATCCTTCACATGTCTACATAAGACTTCGGCGATTAGACTTTTCGTGATCCTATGAACCTCACTTTCCTTCGTACCAAGATCTCATGTTATTCAAAAATCCTTCTCAAGAAAATAAACATTTCTCCACAGTCAATAGCATAACAAGAAAAATAAAAAGGGATATTATCATTATAGAAAAGAAATTCTCAATTGGCCGTATGATTCTCCCTGCTCGTCGACCTTGCAAGTCAGAAATGTTACTGCGTTGGTGTGCGGATGGATATTATCATTGAAAATATTTCTTGTTGGTCCAACATGAATAAAATATCCCACAAAGTTACTCCAGATGTCATCTTATTTACTCAAAATAATATTTTTTTAAATTTAAAACTAAGTTACCCAATGAAAAACGGGTGTAAATCAATCTTGACACAAAAACGAAGAACATGGAGGAAAATAGCAGAAAAATGGAGCCAGACTAATACTATGAGGTACCTAGCAAGGATGGAATGAGGAGCAGCATACGATAGAGAGCTACTAGGTAGATAGATTGTTTTCCAAAATTCCGGAAAAAATACCTGCCCAAATAAGAATGAAGGACTCTGGGACCTGGAACGAAAAACTCCAAATCATGGGAGACAGTTTGAGAAATGTATGCAAGTATTGCATACGAACGATGTGTATGTAAATGCAGAAACCACAGTATTGGATCATAATATATAAGTAGGGCAAACACGTCGTCCCACATATCAGTACTTTCCTCAAGTGAAGGATTCCCGAAAAAATACCTGCCCAAATAATAACGAAGGAATCAAACTTCAAAGCATCTGAAAGTTTGAGAGATGTATGCACGTAATTAGTGCGAACGATGTGTATGTTAATATAGTTCGCATTTTTGGATCATTATACATAAAGGGTGGCAAACACGTCGTTACATCTACAGGTACTTTCCTCAAAAGAAGGATTCCCGAAAAAAATCGCAGTCAAAATCAGAGTGAAGGAACCAAACTTCAAAGCATCAGAGACAGTTTGAGAAATGTGTGCACTTAACGCGTACGAACGATGTGTATATCAATGCAGAGTCCTTAGTTTCGGATCATAATATCTGAGGAGACAAACACGTAATTAAAGACGTTACAGAGGAACTAGGAATATACTTCGGGGGGGATGGGATCGCCTGGGGTTGCGACTTGGGGGGGGGGGGAAGAAGGGGTAAACGGCACATTTTTGACGAATCACATGCCTGAAAATACAATTTTACATAATTTTGGCACTTAAAATTTAACTTTAAGCCGAGGCAGTTACTATACATCAAATCCAAGCAAGATTTTAAAATAATTTTTTGATCTCTCTGAGGCTTTGTGGGGGATACATCCCCTCATCCCTCCCATGGTTACGCCACTGTCCTCAAGTGAAGTATTCCCGAAAAAAATCGCAGTCGAAATCAGAGCGAAGGAACCAAAGTTCGAGGCATCTGAGACAGGTTGGGAAACTCAGGCACGCACGCACATTGGAAGGAGAGAGTGAGAGAGAGGTAGCAGCTGGTGGAGTCGGTGACAACCCCATCCCACTCCACACGCACAAAAGGGCCTTCCTCACGCACACCCCCACATCCGCCCACTTCACGCACTGACTCCCTCCCCCCCCTCCACGCCTACCTCCACCACACACACCCCCTCCCAACAACACACAGGCATAGAGAAGAGGACGGGACCACTTTTTGTATACTCGTCTGCACCCCACCCCCTCCCTCTCAACAACCAGCTTCAGGTGCACCTCTTACCTTGTTCCTCCTCTCTCACCAAATTTCAACCATGGTAGGGTTCTCACAAATATCCCGACCGCCATTCAAACTAGTTGCATTTGATCAACGTAAAGCCTGGTTCGAAACAAACATAGCTAGAGGCAACTTTGCTGATAAAGAACATGTGGTAATTAGTAAAATGGTAAACAAAACACAGTTCAGATGAGACCGCGCATTAATACTTAAATTGATTCGAAGGACTTCTCATAGTTTCAGTACAATCGCCAACTTCCATGTTATATCTTCCTTCCAATTATGTAGTATCGAGAGAAATTTGCACATGGCTCGAATAATGGTTTCACTACGTCGGGTAACTTACATTTAAAGTTATTGAAACACCACACAGTCCAAAAAACGTCACGCATTCTAACAAATTATACTACCATATGCTGTTAGAAATTATAATAAAATTAAGAAACATGCATTAAGTTTTACATAGGTTAGTAGGCTACACTACAAGTCGTCTAATCTATTTATGAGTTCTATCGCTACCTTTATAATATCTTATTGATCGTGGAAAAAAAGGCATTCTGAATCTTCCTGTTCTACAATCAGGAGTAACACCTTTTTGGAAAAATTTCTCTGGTTGAAAGTTACCCTCGTAAGAATACTTGTATTGGGAACGGAGTTCCCCCAGAATAATCCCCTTAGTCGCAGCTCCGGAGCGTCACATCGAATCCCCCCAACGAATGCTACGAGTGGGCATTCGCTGCGCCCGGCTGACTGAGTCCCGTCTCCCTCTTCCTCCTTTCCACGAACTCGGGCGGCCTCGAGGAAAATCCCAAGTGGAGTGAGGGAGCGGTCGTGTGTTTACGTCTGGCGATGAGTGACACTTTCTCGCGAGCATTCCATTCGCAAGACATTCATCCTTCACGCTACGGGTTGAGATCACCTTTCTCAGAATCCGGCATGATTTCTGGGAAACGGGCGAGCTTTAGCGAACGGTAAGGAGGCATGCGGCAGGTAAATATTTGTCCTCTGAGTAGGACAACTATAAAATTGAGAGATTTTAACGCGGACGAATCCTTTCATTAAGTATCATCTTCCATATTTGTTTCTCATTAGATTCCACATCTCGATTTTCAGTCTGACATACTAAGAACTAATAGTATAGTCATAGAAGTATATATTTTGAATCTTCTCAGCACAAGAGGACAAGGGGATATAACCTGATACGTTTCTAGTCGTTCACGGATGAGAATTAATGGAATGAAAAGGGTCGTTTCACACGCCACAATCGGTTCAAAACATATGGCGCAGAGAAGAGTGGATAAATACACAGCAACGTATAATAGATTTTGTATTCACTCCACGAAGCTCACGCAATGGTACAGTTTCCAGCATTATTTTTTTACTGAATCAACTTCCACAGAGTGTAACATAATGTTGAGTGCGTTTTTCACCATGGATAATGGAGATGAGCCGTGAAGGTGGAATTTTTTGGTGCTTAATAGTGCATAATTTAACATAAAGGGCTTTCATTGCATCGAGCATGACTATTTCGAGACCAAAGAGCCTTCGCACTTGTAAATAATGTAGTATGTTTCTTTATCGGCACAGGTTTAGTTTGAATGCCAGACCCAGTGGCGGGTACATATCAGGGGGCGCGCGCCCCCCCTTGTGGGGCCGCCCGCATTGCTTAACATTGCACAAACACAATTGTAACTTTTTTGTATCATAAAATGACATTGTCTTGTATATGCGTATCATCATTTAAAATAAAACTTTCTCACACTTTGCATGTGACTTGGTTATTTTTCATTGCGGAAAAAGTAAAGGTAGCTCAAGATATCTTTTGCGCCCCCCCCCTCGAGTTTTTTTCTGTATCCGCTACTGCCCAGACCATGGAGCAACAGAAACGTTCCCGGAGCAGGTGAATTTTCGCATGCAGTCACTCTCCGGGGTGCATTCCCTACAACGGAGGAGATGAAAAGATCGACAGCGGTGACGACTGTCGTCGACTGAGCTGCTCTGCACTCGTCCACGGATGAAGGAACCTTTCTTCTCTTGGATCCGAGCTAGTTTAAGCATTAGGGTGCCCACCTGCCTGCCCCCAACGACCTCTCAAACACACCCCCGACCTCCGCCATAACCCGCAATCTCCTTCTCCATGGCTGCCCTCTCCCGAAATGCCCTGCGACCACCCCTTCAGACACCCACGGGGGCATTGTGTGTGTGACCGGCCCTTCGTCTCTTCTCGACCACTCCCTTGAATAAGGGTGCGATCCCACCTCGCAAAAGACCCTTGGGGCTTCCGATGGCTTCTGGGGAGCACAAAGGTTACACACATTGATGTGCAGGGCAACTAACACCGTCTAACCTTTTTCCTGAGGGGACACTGAGTGGAAGGAGAATTCTTACCAATGTTGCCATGTCCCAAGTCATTTCTCCATCAGAATGCCCGATCAGTACAACTTAAAGCGTACCTCTTCATGCATAGGTACTCTCCAAAATATAATGAAGTTAGGTAATGAAACTGGGAAAATACAACTACGGCCACTACTCCTATGAGAAACGTATCGTTCATGAAAAAGAATAGTAATAGGATTATTGGTCTTCGCCCTATACAGGGAGACAGCCGTGTTCACATCCATTTTCTCCGTTGGTATTTACTTTATCGCGATCTCATCCGTTATCTCGCCGGGGGTTAGCCGTTCTACCAGGAACTCCGCTCCTCTACTGAGATTACATTCTCTACCGACTGTAGGCTCAAAGTGGATTGGGCCAATGGAAGATTCTACATCCATATGACATTCTTCATGCCATATGATGGTGTTTAGCAGAGATTAGTATTTTTACCAACGTACATTGGATATGCGGGATGGATTGTTTCGTGTTCTACTCGGGTACACATAAGGCCGGGGTCAGATCTCACTAACCATACATTAATTTTTCCAGAACAGTTTGATGACAGAGCAAAATTCATTCCCTAACTTAAACCTACATTTAAAACTCGTGCATTACGACCTGCAAGTACTAGTGGGCGAACTGGGCATAATATAACAGGAAATCATACAAGAAGCTACACTATATGACTACAACCCAAGTTTGTAACGTGACATTTTACTGTGCAAGGAAAAAATGAATTTTTTTCGACCTTTGCATTCTCGAATCTCGAATACGGAACCGAAAAGGGAGGCGTTATTTTTTTCCCGTTGGACATTTTTTTCTGCCAGACACGACGGCCACCAGCAACCACACGCACAATCCCACGCTCTTACCTTCTCTCCTTGATCGACCGGCCAACGCAAAACAGCGCCCACATCCACTCAAGGCCGACAAAGGGTGACGTCACGGGTTAGCGTGGAAACAAGCGAGGAGGGGAAGGATTCGTGCAGCCTTCGTGCGCACCTGTGAGGAGGATCTGGCGAGAGTCACGGGAGGAAAGAGAACGCGGCAAAGAAGCCGACGATTGATGAAAGTATGTACCTCATTCCGCCAGCATTCCGGTGCTTGGAGCCGTAATCAGGTGGATCCTAATCATTCGGCTCCTGACGGTGGCATGCGATATTTCCACTTATTTTTAGTAGGAGTAATCCCTTGTTTCGGGCGTGACTTCGTGGAATCGACTTAACATTATGAAATGCAAAAAATTTATAATTCCACATAAAATTCAAAATCTGGCGATTAACTGCCACTTCGGAACCTAGGTGGTGCTGCATTAAAATTTTTACGTGGAACTATATGTTTTTGCATTTAATTATAGTAGGAATAACATTATTTTTAGTTGGAGATATTAGGCATATAAGCAAATATCAGAGCTATCAGTGGGTAAAATTAGGCACCCACAGAAAACTTATGCTAGAGATGCCTACAAGTGTAAGTTTTGATTGGTAGTAGAACCATTTTACCATTCATTTGAATATGCATCTAATTTATATGACTCTCTCTTTCGCATTAAGGTAAATCTTCAAAGCTTACGATTCTCAAAGAACCTGTTCAAAATCCATCAATGTCTATCCCTTTTCACGCCTTGCTTCGTTTTCAGAACGAGTCCAAAGAACAGTTGGTGAGCAGTAGCGAGCAACTATCGAAGTTCTCATCGAATGAATAGCGATATCGTGGGGGAATGCGCCACTATCCGATACTAGAAAAAAAATATGGGTAAACTCAAACATTCCCTCGACCATTGAAATAGGTATCTTGGCGCGTTCCTGAAAATTGCGGAACAAATTGAATCCAAACACGATAATAGACAAAGAGCAACAGACAAAACGTCGGGCTAGGCACGATATGAATCTTCGGAGGCGGGTAAAGTCACGCTCCCCACCAACTTCCCCGCATCCTCTAACGGACAACGCGAGTTTGAAAATTCAAATGTTAGGGCAGAGGAGGCGCAAGCTAGGCGGGAAAGAGAGAGGGGTTAGGGGAGGGGCAAAGGAACTCATTGGTAGTGGAGGAAGACGCTGAATTCCACCGGCTAGTGGAAGAGTAATGCCGGTAGCAAAGATCTCAATGTACACATAAACAAGAGTCCTGGGGCCATATCCACTAAGACAATCTCTCGGATAGTTCATGGTTGAACCATGGTTCTCGAAAAGACGTCATCATTATTGAATGAGCTATCCACTAAGGTCGATCCGAAATTTCTGACACGGCAACTCGTCCGAGAGCAACCGAAATGACGGAAGGCCTCGGAAAATGACTTTCCGTTTCTCGGAATCGGAAAGTGATGCGCCATCTGATAAGTTAATGAATATTTTTGCCGCGAAAGTGGCAATAATATCTCCTCGCCAAGCTTCCATATTGCGGGCGCCTATGATCGTTAGGTTTTTGATCGCAAGGAAATCTGTAGATTACCACCGCAGTATGACTGGAGCAGTTGACTGCGCAATGGTTCGGAAAGCAAAGGTCCGTATCTCCGGTGCATTCCGGTGCAGATGATTTTTTTCCCATGGCAATCAATCAATGGAACACCCTCACTAATGTATCAGTGAAGTCTCATGATTTGCGTCCTCTCTGCTCTTCAAACGTGATATTACCGTGCGGAATATCAGTTCGAAGGACGAATGAAATTGCGATCAATTGGCAAGGCACGATCGAAGCCAACGCCCCTCACACAGCAAATCGTAAACAGAACAAGTCGGAGGCGAGAGAAGGGAGGGGGGGTTTGGGGAGAGAGAGGGGCTTTGGGGAGTTCGAGGCGATTACTAACACGATGCAGGGGAGGAAATACGAACCCAGCGCCCCCAGTCCGTCCAAACAAACAAACAAGTGCACAGGGGGACGAATGGGATGCAGTTATGCGATGACCAGTGGGCGAGTTCACAGCAGCCAAGATCTTGAGATTGTTTTGCTCTACTTACATGGCCTGTATACCTCATATTTAAATATATAAAAGATCGTAGCACTTTGCCACAAGATTTTTTACTGTACTGTGCTACTTTGTGTGTTACTATGACTGTGTTACTTTTTTACTGAAAAAAATCTTGTGGAAAAGTGCTACGATCTTTTATTTATTTAAATATTTCTAACTTCCACCAATTGAAGCCTGAATCTGTTGAACTTATACACCTAATATTGTGCTTCAATTTCCACGAAAATTAATCAATTAAAATCGAATCATTTCCAACAAATTATGGAATTTAAGCATTATATTCGCTAATTAGAGACTGCGGTATTCCCATCTTCTTAACATTATAAGCAAACGACCAAGTGAATAATTGATGGTATAGTATTTGGAGGAGACCACCGACAGCTGAGGTCATTTGCACCATGAGGGAAGGGGTAGGTAAGGAAGGGTGGAGAGAAACCCGGCGTCGACATTAGCCTGCTCTTAACAAAAGGCGCCAAGGGAACCACGGCTTAATGTCCCATCCGACAGACGGAGTGTTGCGCTTGAAATGTCCTCCACACAACATTCAAGCAGGGATCGGGAAGTCTCTGAAAATTCTCTTCCACCGCCGGGATTTGAACCCGAGCCTACGGGGTGGGAAGCCAAAACTCTAGCCACCACATCAATCCGATCCCCGTGTAAATAATGAAATTTTAGGAAAATATTCACCACTGATGGATCCCACCACTGTGCTATTCCCATCATCATGAAGGTAATTAATAACTCTTTACTTTATTTCATGCCTTTATATGTATACTCAAACGACATTTAATATCGGTGAATAAAGATCTCTCTTCAAGTCGAAACAGCCGAAGAATGGGTGAAAGTGTGATGAGCTGGCGCTCTTCAATGACGCATTTTTTTATTTCAGCCGAAAACGGCTCTACATTGCGAATAAATGAATCGTTCCAAGAAATTATCCAACTGGTAATAAAACTCAACGAGTTTAAAATTAAATCCAACGGCTCTTTTTGTTTACGGGTCATGTGCTAGGAAGTAAAATCACCTCAGGCTTAAAACTGTGCAACTATCCTCGAAAATGGCGAGTTGTTAACTCATTTGTTAAAATAAGACACTGCCATATTTCCACTGAGTTTTATTATTAAACAACGCGTTTCGTCGTTACAAACAACATTATCAAGTGTGACGTTGTTTTTAACGACGAAACGCGTTGTTTAATAATAAAACTCAGTGGAAATATTGCAATGTCTTATTTTAATAATATTAAGAACTTCCACCATATCGTGCCCAACATCATACAAGACTAACTCATTTGCTTCAAATGAAAATTTGTTCATTGTCACCATTTGAATTACTTTTCCAATTTTCCACATTGTGCGACTGAACTCGTGAAAAGGCTCCTTGGCTAGCTGTTCAACTGAATCCGAGAATGGGTTCCTCGGAGCGTCCAATGAGGCTCAACTCGGGTGCAGCCGCGACGTATCTACGTAAGTGGACCGCGGGAACGGAAGAAGTGTAGCCGAGGAGGAGTGAGAGGGAGGGGGTGGAGGCGACCCCGTTCCCGATGCGGTGGCAGCGGAGACCCACTTTGGCGAGATCCACCCCAACCCCCCCCCCCCACCATTGCCCCGAAAGCACCGCTTATTATGGCACCCGCCCGCCACCGCGTATATATGCATCGACGGTGCGTCACACAGGGACCTGTCGTGAGATGACGAAACAAATACGCCTGCTTTCTCTAACCGCGCCCGTTATCCCGCCTTCCATGGAAAGTAGAAGGTGCTAAAATTGACAAGTTTCGGCAAGCCGTCACACGCCTATAAGGCGGACTTCTCCTAGAGTAGAACCTGAAGGCGATGGCAGACTTCGCCCTCGAAACGTCGGTGCTGAAAAACCCTTGGACCCGGCTGGAAACCCGAGAACTCTTCCTCGAGTCTATTCGCCGGGAAAACCTTAGATCCTTCATAACCTTAGATCCTTCATAATCTTAGATCTTTCATTCTCATAGAGTATTTTATCGTTATTTTAATTTTATTAAACTCAGAAAGTTCATTCGAAATCTCTTGCTTCGTTAAATACAGTCACGACGCGACGTTACCACGATCAACTTCGCCAGTGCATTCGGGACTTAAGCTTATGGGATCAACTCGGAAGAACACAGCAATATGCCCAAAAAACAGTAGGTAGACTCAACGTTTTAAAACCAAATACCCACTTTTAATTCACTTATAATTTTCTGCTTAGCGACGGAAATCCAGTCCTGAAGATTCCTCGTAACAGAAACAATTACTAAAAGCGGTTGTAAGGCAAGAGGAATCCAAAAAATGTTAGCATCCAAGACGATTTACACATATTGTTTGTAAAAAAAATTTTCAATATAATTCTTGCGACATGGAAATAATTTATCCTCCCTTCTCCTCCCTTTAGTTGCATGAAATTTGGAGCTACTAACAACTAGCTTATGTAGGTATAATGGAACTTGACAGATTATGAAGAATACGGAGATATTTGAAGAGCAAACATTATGATTAAAAGGTATGTCTGGGATAAAGAACTTCGCGTAATATCCTAAATTTTTAATCAACAAACAACACTTCCTGGATGACATATTGATGCACTGGAAAGATGGGTCGACCGCTGAGAATCAGCACGGGTGTCTCCGCAACCGCTGTCTCAGAGATTTCAAGATCAGCTGTGGCATCAAGCGAGATCGACTTGGCTCGATATATTGCGTCGCTCAGGCGAGTGTGGGACATTCGCTTTCTTTCTTGTCGAAAAAAGCCTTTGCGAAGACAGAAATGCATTTTTCGCGCTATGGCAACAACAGAGCGAGTAACGTTCCCGCTCCTTCAAATTGAACGGCAATGAGTGATGTCACTGAAAGAAACAGCGACCTTTAGAATCGAGGGACGTTGATGGGTGCCACGCGGCTCAACTCCAAATATGCTGACGTAAAATAAAAGAGCACTACGGAAGGAGAGATAAAAATTCGAATTTGGATGACAGGCGAAAAACATGAATACGAAGAAGGGATTCATGAGGCGATATATCCACCATTGCGAAGAGAATACACACGCCTAAAATTTGGACAGAGAAGAAGCGAAAAACGACAATCTCGGAATTGCGTGCACGCATAAGCCGCCGACTACGCCGAAACTCTATTGCCTTCGGGAATAGAATGGGGAGGAAACTATGTACAACACCCTTAACCTTCGATGCGTTGACCAGGGGTACCAAAATGCATAAAAATATTCTTATATTGTTTTTAGGGCCATTTCACGTTAAACATATTTTTCTGTCTATATTTCATAAACAGTTTTGGAGGAAATTAGGTGCGATATGCTAAAAACTTTTATTCTGAAAAAAAGATTAAGTTGGAAAGAGAAAATGAGCATTTTAATTTAAACTTAGTTGTTGGTGAAGAAGGAGAAACATTTTGAAAATGTCAACAATGAATTGAGGCAGGGAAAATTTTTCCCAGCGACCTATTCAGCTACCTCTTCTCTAAAGAACAGCACAAATGTGTGTAAAAAACTATTCATTGCTAACTAACCGGTTGAGGTGACTTTCGAGATCTTAGGAGCGTCTACTGATCACGCCTCAGAACTCCCACTTAAGACGCCTCTCAGACCGTGGAAAATGAGACACTCACAACCAGAGGAGTCGACACCTTTCCGCGATGCATATTACAAGATGAGCACAGCATCAAACGTTGATGAGAATTTTCTCCAGAAACGCTCGAGTGTTCTACGATTTGGGAAACGTCGGTTCCACCACTCTCAGACAATTAATGACATTTCAGAGTGGTACAGGACCAGATGCGTTTCGTTTTGTATGAGAGAGAGAGTGAGTAGCCAGCGAATGAACAATTACATCTGAGAATACAAGCATTGAATTAAGGAAACAATTCATCAGGTGCTACACATGGAATATGTTTACATATGGAAGTGAAGCTTGGACGTTGATAGCAGCACTGAAGTCGAGAGTGGAAGCATTCGAAATGTGGTGCTACCGATGATGAATGATGGAGATAAAATGGATCGACCGTGTAAGTAATGAGGAAGTGTTTAGAGGAGTGGGAGATAAGAGTTCTTCTAAATACCTTAAGCCGGAAAAGGGGACAACTTAGCTGGCCACATTATGAGGCACGATGGCCTGATGAAGACTATCGTAGAAGGACAGGTGGAAGGGAAGAAGGGCAAGGGACGGCCCTGAATGAGTTACATAGGGAAGGTTATAAAGGATGTAAAAGAGAAGATAAACGTCGATATGAAAAGACTATCGGATAGGAGAGCGGAATGGAGAGCATCGTCAAACAAATATTAGGATTGTTGACTTATGATGATGAATTTTGGTCCCTATCCGACGGACGAATGGCAGTTTTATACGGCGCCGTAAGTTTTAGGATATTGGGAGAAATTTAGGGGAATACAGCAGGTATATAAGAAGAGGACTATGGGTAGGTCATTCCGCGAGACATAGCAATTACGTGGGAAACATGATGGTGAGAAAAGTCGAAGAGAAAGTCCCCCGAGAATGACCAATAGACAGGTAAGCTGGTGCAAGCCAATGAGGACAGGGGCGCAGCTAAGAATTAAGGCTTGGGGGGTTTTTAGGCGCAACTAATACTTAGGGGTGTGGGGGTATTGCATACCCGCCAGGGTAAGCGGGATTTGCGGGGGCTCTCCTACAGAAAAATTTTAAGACTAATGGTTCAAAATGGCGGGTTTTACGGCTTTCTGAGGGATATATGATTAATCCTAACACTATTCTATAAGTAATCATAATCTAATATTGTAAAATGGATCAAACTTAAATATTTCTCTCAGCTCTATGGGGGTTTTATCCCCCAAAACCCCTCCCCTCGCTGCGCCACTGAATGAGGATACGGGAATATTAACTATAAAGGCCATTAAAAACTCTTACATGAGATGCGGAGAAATACAGGACTAGAGTAAACCAATTCTATGTTGTGATACCATGAATGTAAATGTGTTTATGTGTATGGGGAAATTTCGGGAGCGAGGTGGTCAAGGCATGTTTTCGATCGCCTTAGGGCAGACCGAGGGTCACGAACGAGATGGGGGAGAAAGTGCGGATGCACGCTACGCTCGTGATTTTTACGTCCCCGCCGAAGAATTGAAGAAAGAATGAAAGTCTGCGGAGTCGACCATCCGTGGAAAAAGAGAAGCTGTCGTTCCCTGGAGAAAAGCACGGAAAAAGAGAGAGAGAGTCAGCAACCTCCAATGAGGACATGAACGAGACCGGACATAGTCCCCGCACTGGACGCAACTCACGGCTACTTCCGCTCATCCACTCAAAATCACGAATCACTTCCTCTAAACCGGTTGTACTTTGCCTTGATTTCCTGATGAGGGTATTACTCGCCTAAATCTTGAAGTTTTCTATCGTCTCGAAATTTTAAGGGATAAGCGTAAGGCGTCCTAACTTCGTTATTATATTAGATATGAAGTGAAACACTTTGCACTTTCCACATAAAAATTTATTAAACGTTTATTCATTTATTAAAAGTTTAATAAATTTTTATGTGGAAAGCGCAAAGTGTTTCACTTCATATCTCATAATGGATCTCCACAAAGTATTTGCCTCATCCATCCAATTCGTTATAATATTGTTTACATTTATAACTTCATTATTTTATAGTTCACCAAGTTTATAATTTTACATATTGTCATTTTTACACTGTTGAAGCTTAAAGAATTTCTTTTGTAAAAAATAAAAATTCATCTCGCTATCAGATCGGCGCGAAACGATAGGTAACCCTTGAAGTATTTCACATGATAACTTTAAAGACAGAAACGCGATTAATAAACACTTTTTCAGTCACCCCTGCCAGAATCTACGAGTGCTTATTCGTATGCCCAAAAAAGGTGAAAGAAATAAGCTAAGTACCTGACTCTAGTGAGGCCTCACTTATAATATGCTGCTAGCGTATGGGACCCTTACGAAGTAGGACTAATAGCTGAAATCAATCGAGTACAGCGCAGGGCGGCCAGCTTTGTGATGGGTTGTTACGACAAAAAGTGCAGCGTTTCCAGTATGTTACACGAGTTTGGATGGGAATCTTTACAAGAGCGTGGATCGAAGTATAGGCTTAACTTACTTAGGAAATTCGAAGAAGATATTTTCTCAGACGACGTGAATCATATCCTTCGTTTACCATCTTACGATAGTAGACGTGATCATGAGAATAAAATAAAAGAAATAGACTGCAAAACAGAGAGATTTAAAGTGTCATTCTTCCCTCGTACTATTAAGGATAGCAACGTTGTCTCAATTGATAGGATTAATGGCGTCCCTCGCTAGGATCACTCATTGCATGTTTTTTTTCATATTTATAACCTTGCATGTATTTGCTCTAGGAATTACTAACCATTAGCAAGTATTTTTTATGAATAAGCATGTATATTTTGCTAGCATGCGTAATATTTCTATGATCGTGCGGTGTGCATGTGGCGGTCCTCTTGCATGCCGCATGTTGGTCATTTGTCACCCCCTGCCAAACACCCTAGAGGTGGCTCGCAGGGTATTATGTAGAGGTAGATGTAAAAGATGAATGACCTCACACGTAGTATTCACCGCTTAGGCCCCTCACGGGGACATGAACCAGTTGGTTTACCCGCACCGCCGGAAAACGTTAGTCACTCGACATAGGCGTCATCTCCCGTGTGACGCAACCCGGCCGCCGTATCCTTCCTGGGAGGAGGCGAACTAGGAGCCGAAGTTGAAGAGACGATCCATTCGGAATGTCAGGCGACACCACGGGCTGGCTTTCCTCGAAGGGAGGGAGAAGCCACTTTGAAAGTCTTATGTCACCCGACTTCGCTCGGGCAAAAAACTAAATCCTCAACATAATTTATAACCATGATGATGAAACTTCGAAAGAGCTTCCGATTGAATAGCGAGTACTACGATACGGAACCACAGTAAGTCACTATAATACACAAATGATTTAGTACAATATTTCTCCGGAAATAAACGACGAACCGTTTAACGCTAACAACTCATCAAGGAAACAAAATCAGTGAGTCGCAATTCGAGTTCAAATCAAAATTGCGGGATGCACTTGAATTTAAATTACATTTGGTTATGCACTTTCACTTGTAACTTTTCATTTTTCATCATTTTATGATAATGGAATAATTTCTTTCAATATAATTTTATTTATTTCACACACCTCCGAAAACAACACTGTTCGGTGGCGTGTTGGTGTTGACAACATTGAACGACCAAGACTTCACAAACATCCATGCCCTGGATAAGAGTAACTTACCAAGGTGGGACTCGAACCCGTGACCTATGGATTGGCAGGTGAGGACTCTACCCCGCCACCAGTGAGGCCAGTGAAGTTTTAGTGGTTTGAAAAGTTTTATTGATTCACACTCCACAAAAATGATGATGAAAAAGTGAAAATAATACGTAGAAGTTTTAGTACAAAATATTTTCCGCTCCGATTTTCTCTGAGTTTTGAGTGTTCTAGCTTTATTGGCAGATTATCTTACTGAGTAGTAGGCAAGTTTTTCCTTTGCATGAAGGTTGGTGTATAATTTGTTAGTAAGAGTAACGTATTTAGGACCGTGCGGTGTGCATATGATAGGATCACTCACTTCATGTTTTTTTCATAGTTCTAACCTTGCATGTATTTGCTCTAGGAATTACTAACCATTAGCAAGTTTTTTGTGAATAAGCATGTATATTTTGCTACTATGCGTAATATTTCTATGACCGTGCAATGTGCATGTGGCAGTCCTCTTGCATGCTGCATGTTGGTGATTTGTCACCCCCTGCCAAACACCCTAGAGGTGGCTCGCAGGGTATTATGTAGATGTAGATGTAGAATGGGAATCCTGTAGCATGTTAGTGATCCATCACCTCCTTCCAAATACCCTAGAGCATTAAATATATGGGTGCAGAAAAAGGACCAATTCCGCATGCTAATGTCACCCAGCATAGGCCAAAAAAGCGTGTTAGAGTGGTTATATTTTTTAAGTGCAAAGATAAGAGATGGATAAAGATTAAGAGCTTGCTCATCTCATACGCTCCGATTCCATGCGAGCTTCGAAAATAAATTAGGGCGGACGTAGACTGTTGAGTACACTTCCGCGAACATGGCGTCGACGTGACCCGGTTATGGAAGACAAACAGGAGGAGACGGGCGCACCAGAAAGATAAAAGGCTCTAAAAAGATAAAGGGGACTCAGATGAGCCATTTACTTGTGTTATTTTTATTGGAAGAGGAGGTTTTCCCCAAAACGCAAAGCTTTTGCAAAAAGATTGCTTCGATAAGTAGTGGAATTACAATTCCACTCCTGCATAATCAACTCAATTAACCTTGTTAGTTTAAAAACTTTTTGGGGTATTTTGGAGCGTCGATTTTCAGGTGGCCTCAACGTTTCCCGACTGATGCTCGTTGCTATTTCAGATTCCCTAGAAAAAGTGACCAGCATTGGTGGGGAAACGTTTGGGCTAGCCGAAAATTGACAGGGAGACAAGGCAGAAAAAGTTTTTTAAGTTACACGACGAGTATCGGCGAAAGTTTTAACGAAGAATCAATAAACCTTTTCGTTGACTAGTTGTAAGGAAAATATAAGTACTGGCATTGTCTTTTAGAATTACTTTATAGGAATTACGAGGAGAGAATACGATGTGCACTCATGTGAGCTGAGGTCAAAGGAAAGAAGTTCGTCGAAAAAAAATATTCAATGAGGAAAGAAGGCTTGATAGAAATTAATTGAATTTTCTCAAAAATCGTGACGAGTTCTCGTCTTCCCTATATCACTAGGAGGCTATAATCACAAATAAACAAAGAAAACTTCGAGAGCCCTCTGCCCTATGATTGTGGCCACATAAATTCTCCTCAGGCAGTCGATGGAGCGAACCATGGCGGCCTACTTCCAGAAATGAACGAGGAAGGAAGATAATTCCAACACAGCACAATTTTAAGACGATGAAATACATAAAAATGAAAAACAACAATGACGTTTTCCAAGTCCATCATTATCACATTCAGTGCCCACACTGAATTGAAGTAAATTGATCACCCGTGCCTTTTGCGGGTCAATGCCTGCACGCTGTTAATTGAAGCATCGGTATGAAGACTTTCTCTGTATCTTTATGGCTGAGGTGTCGGTGATACTAAAGAAATTGACCCTTGAGACCTCAGGTTCACCTGTTTGCATAGTACATTTATATTATTTAATAATATAGCAAAATCTTCTAATTAAAATGACATTTCACTTACTTATTAGACACACAGGTAAAAAATAAATATTATTAAAAAAAACAAAACGCCCAAAGATCCACAATTTTTTCCCTGAGTACGGTAAATAAAACTAGAATAGTTAACTTTTAACGAACGGAATATGGAAAGTTTTTTAAACATGAGCCAAGTAAAACATTTGACATTCAATTTTTTGATAAAAATAACATTTAACTAGTAAAATAATGGTCCCGTTGGAAAGCGGCTTCATATCAAATTAAATGTGACCAAACGCCAAATGCAATGAAGATTCAAGGAAAGTAGATATGACTAAATTGAAAGTTGAATTTTCTCGGCTCCACTAACGATGAAAGCCGTATACTGATAAACTGCAGCCCATTTTCAAAACATGAACAAGATGTGATATACTCACTCCTATGGGCCTGTATTTTCTCCGAAGAAAAGGATCCACAGTTTTTTCCTTGAATATATATCCAACGGTGGGAACGGACGATTACCTCCACATTTCTGTCTATCACGTCTTGACGGTATGACACGCGTGCTCACTTCTCACGCGAATGAGAATGGAGAGGAAAGAGAAAAGCGAGGCCAGAGAGGCGGTGGGAGTCATCCAAAATTTATGACGAGGACAATAATGCTTTGGGGGGGTGTCAATATGGTGTGAGGGCTAGGACGACCGTTCGCCCATTGTCCATTGTGTCCAGGCGCCGACGTCCTCGGCGGTGAAGGGGTCACTTCCACGGGAGGAGGGACACGGCCCGGGAATGCATACATACACACAATACGATTCAAACGCGTTCATACACATACATGCGCCTGCCCGCACCCATTGCATTGAATCCCAGGTTGCACCTCGGCTCGGCGTCACGTAACCTTTCGGATGCTCTCAAGAGAATGACCTTCGCTTTAGCGGTTTCTTGGAATTCAATCATCGAAGTCAATTTCCCGCGTGAGAAGAACAACGCTGCCGAAATGTCACAAAGTGATATCCTCTAGGGATGACTGAATAGGAAAGTATCGCGTGAAAATAACAATTTACCGGAATGTCTCACGACTTGAGCATTGTTTTTTAGCGCAATGAGAGTCGAAAGACTCGTTATCAATGGTCATGCATTGTAACCAGGGACGGATCCGAGATTTCTTTCTGGAGGGGGCACAACCAAGGCCGTATCCAGGATTTTCTTCTGGGGGGGGGGGGGGCACAAGGATACCTCGTATTACGAAACGAGCGCAATGATAATGGGACCGTATTAAAAATCTTGCATATTTTTTTAAGGGTCTGGGGGGGGGGGGGGGGGGGGGCAAGTGCCCCCGTGTCCCCGCCTATGATAGTAACAACTAGATTTAAATCTACAAAATACAATTGTCATAGCACGATCGAATCACTTTCACACGAAAGTTTTGTCTTACTTAGATGAGTTTAGACTCGTCACCGATCGAACTCACTATTTATTGCCGCGAAGGAGATTCGAGAAAACGAATTATTTTTACTTTTGCTAGGAACCGATGACATTACCAGGTCCCCAAGGATAGAGAAGGAGCTAAAAAAAAGGGGGTAACTTGTTCGCCATGTATAAAGATTCAACAAAGAGTTCTCTTCTTCGACACAATGGCGAATGGATTTCAGCGACGGCTATTCACAACAGCTCAAGTGTCGCTGGCCTACGGCTTGATTCCCATGCTCTTCCACTCACAATCAAGTCAACGAAAAATTTTAAAAATGTAAACTCATATGCTTACAAAGATACTCCGAAAACAGCAAAAACAAAGTCTTTAGAATACGACATTTGGAAAATTCATCAAGGATAGATAACCTTTATAATCTTTTATTGATCGTGGAAAAAAAGACATTCTGAATCTGTCTGTTCTACAATCTATCTCTCTTATTTTATTTATATGATCTGATCTTCCGTAGTATGTTGGCGTCCGTAATATATGGTTAACTTCGTTAGAAAAGACACTGCTCTTGAATTTATCTAAAAGGTTTAGTCTACTTTTCAATCTACGGTCCAACAAAATTTTGATCGTCCATAGATCATAAATAACACCTTACAGTGCCAACGTACAAACCGGCCATCACGGAAGCTGTACACGGCCTTCGGAGGATCGCACGCACCGTGAAGCACTCGCGACGAACGCACCTTTTGAACACGGCTGTGCGTGAGTGCAGGACTCGAGTGTTCCTGAACTGGCCGGGGCACCTCCCACCGCTTCCTCGGGGAGGCACCCGTGCCTAGAACCTCGGGCGAGACCGGCGAGGAGCAGGGCGGGCAACACTGCGGCTTCGAGAAAGAAATACCAACCTGACAATCGAAATTCACCAAATTTAGGGAGGGTAATTAAGGGGATTATATATGTCGTTCGGGTAGACAACATAAAGATAACAGAAAATCCGGTCGCAGCACTGGAGAACTTCCGCTCAAGAAGGAACGTTGTCGAATTACGTCATAACTTGGTGCCTACGTTGAAAAGGGGTACGTGCTTGTACCAAGATGGGCTTGCGGCAACAAAGAGGAGTGCAAAATATCCAGGTGGATACCACCCACTTCTTAAATAAATCTGCTTGGAAATATTCAGCTTTGATTTTGTAGAATTAGTTTTAATGCAATTTAGATAAACAAACAGGTGGAGAATGCCAATACATTAAATACCTATATATCTGTATATTCCAATAAAAATTCACGAATGTAGACCGTGCCAGATGCAATCGATTTATACTATCAGATCAAACAAGATATGTAGCTGCACCTTAACGCATTACCGCACATTTTTGAAACCTGATGGATTCCGTCACTTTCAGCTGAAGGGTGTTATACATAAGTGTCAAAACTTCGCGAACCCTCAGTTAGTCTGAATCAATGAGAAGGAAAGCTGTAATAAGAAACTTAGACACGCACCACAAAAGAGAAGTTCATTTGAGGCGCTACTTCGAAGTAACACCTTCGCATTCGAGGCTTCGAGAGAGAAATTCGGAGAGCGGCGTGCGGCTGGCGCCCGGATCTAAACCCGGATCTCTAGAGCCGACAGCTTTTTAGTCCCGTGAGCTTGACCTCGCGGCTTCCCAGAAATAGCACTGAAACACGGTGGGAAGAAATAGTTTCGCCCATGTATGCCACACTTGCGGCTCATATGCGCCGCGGGCGTCAACGGGCGCCACAGTGGGTATCCTTGACGACGGGAAGGCCGAGACGGAAAGCAGAAATGATGTAATACTACCGAGAAAGAAGCGACATCGCTTTGCTCAATTCTTGATACCAGTGGCGCAGCGAGGGGGGGTTTGGGGGATAACCCCCCCCCCCCCCCCAAAGCTCAGAGAAATTTCTAAGTTCAATCCATTTTACTTAATGTATCAGTATTACTTATAGAATGGTGCTAGGATTAAAATTAATTATTGTATCTTGTATTGTATTACGGTAAATTGATTATCATATCCATTGAAGTAGCTCATTCACTCAGTTTGAAGACCCAAAAGAAGCTTCTGATAGGTTACAGCAGAACTCAACCCAGGCTATGCCTCAAGCGTGTGAATTTCATTCATCATATCATCCCAGTTATTTCCTAGGGAAACTTATGCATGAGAGGATTTCGTTCGAGGTCATACAAATGAGATTTGAACCCGGTAGCCAAAATAAAATTACTATAATCTCAACCCATAAGAGCATCACACTCCCAACAGCTGAAATTAATGCAGAAAAGTTTATCGGGTTGTCCACCAGTTGATGTTCTATATGTCTCCCTCAGGGAATCATGGATAACATCAACCGTTGGAAAACCCGGGAAACTTTTCTGCACCTGATACGCCGGGAAAATCTTTAGATCAACTGAAATTAATGCTTAAATAGTCCGCCGCTCCCAATATACAAGGAAGCAAACGTGGATAAAATAAACAATTGGTAATTATTCTACGTCAAGTACCTATAAGGGATGGAGGAAGAAGAATAAGAAAGGTAGTCTTCGATACTGATTAGCTACGAATGCATTAGTACGCTTCTAATTGATCGCATGCTTAGCTGTGCTGCTGAGATTGAGATGTGATAGTAAAAGTTGACACAATGGTACACAGCGCGGGAAGCTACTACGAGTTGTCGAACGCTGTGATAGCAGCGGACAAAATCGCGGACAAGAGCGAGAGCGTACACAAACACAGAATGTAAACGCCGAGCCGGCAACGAACTCCCACTATCACTTTCCTTCTTTCTCAAGGACGAGTCGATTCAAGAGGTTCACTCACCCACGCACGCACTCCGTATTCACCCTAAAGACACGAGAGAGAGATAGAGGGATAGGGTATCGAACCCAGCTCCATCAAGCGAGAACCCACCACCCCCACCTCAAAGTGCTACCAACTTTCCAAACACCTCCTCCCATTGCACGAGTTGGGCATGCTGTTGGGTTGGCAATCCTGCCAGCCGGCTCTCGAACGGAAAGGGTAGCAGGGCGCAATGGGGGAGAGGAGAGGGGGGGGGGAGTGGTTTAGGTTTCGGGGGAACATACGAAAGAGGGAGGGGGGAGGGGAAGGGGGAGGTGTCCCCCCCTCATTCCCCCACCCCCCCTGCGGATCGAGCATGGCACGCACGAGAGAGGGAGGGGAGGGAGGGAAGAAAAAAAAAACATCCGGGATAGTGCTGCCTCCAAGCGGAGGGATGCCGATGCACGATGCCGGTCGTGATGATATGGCAGACCAGAATGTATGTATCTACACAAAAGCCTGAATCAAGAAGATCAGTCATTATTCACGCACAGGATAAGAGAACGTTCATTTCGAGGCGTCGAACTGCAAAACACGTTTGTCCATGGTGACAGGATTTTCTTAGTATATCTAACAGCATGTTTTGTGTGTTCTAGCTTTATTGGCAGATGGCCTTCAAGAGTAGTTGGCAAGCTTTGACTTTGCATGCATATGGAAGTATAATTTGTTAGCATGCATAACATTTTTATGTCAGTGTGGTGTGCATGTGGGAAAACTCTTGCATGCTGCATGTTGGCGATTGATCACCCCCTGCCAATCACCCTAGAGGTGACTCGCAGGGTAGGTATCATGTAGATGTCGATGCAGAAGTTTCGGAAAATTGGAAAAATTGCAACTTTTTTAGGCCTAGCTCTGAAAGAATGGATCTTTTTCCTATAAAGAAAAAAATGGTCACTATACGTCACGCATTGTATATTCCCTGACTCCTACATGCTTCGGTATTTAAATTAAGTAGTGCTGATATCATATGAGATGGTAGAGCAAAATCGACAAATGAGTTTCACAGTAGACATCTCATTTGACCTAAGCCTTCCAACAATAGGGAACTTAATGGCTGAATCCAGCAATCAGCTAATAACATAGTCATTTCCGGATTCAAAGTGATCGTCATTTTTCAACAGACAGCAGTACAAAACACACTTGCTGCACGGCAGTAGGGTTGCAAGAGTGAGTTCCCAGTCGTGAAGCACAACAAACATATTATCTCGTAAATAATGGAAATTGGACAACACAATTTGTATTTCCTGCTTCGCAAAGGTTAACACCAAGTATTAAACGTATCTAACAGCTCGTAGACGTAAAACACGACGATCACCACTGGCATTGAAATTAAGGAAAAAGGAACGATGATTCTTATAATTGACGCTACCCCTGAACTTGTGCGGGATTCATTGTGTGATTCATAACAAAGCAACAGTGAACGGCGCAAAAGTCATCACTACTCGCGTCCTCTCTCGATCGAATGCCAAAACACGCACGAAATCGCGGTAAAAAAAATCCCGCGTCGCCGGATTGCTAAACGGAGGATGAAGGCGTGACGCGTGAACGCGGGGACAATGCCGTGACGGCGACACTGGTGCCGCAATCGAGCAATTAGCCCCATACCCCACCCACACGAGTCGATGTCGTTCGTGCGGACGGAAAGCGAAACCGACATGCACCGCTTCCAATGAAAACAAATTGACGATACCGAGTGCAGAGAAAGAGAGAGGGGGAGGCAAAAAAAAATGAAGGCCCAAGTTGCGCGTGGGCGGAGGAACATCGGAAAGCCTCTCCTCCGGACTTCTGGTTACAAATGGTAGAAAATTAATTAAAGCTGCGAACTGAAGAGGAACAGCGTGACGTGAAACGTTTTGGCGTAACATAGGGTATCTTTAACGGGCGAAGGGCAATCCGAAAAGTATATTGAAGGATATAAAATCTCGGACACCGATAATTGGACAAATGAAGGTAGACACAGCAAGGAGGTTCCCGAACCACAGTCCGTGAAGAGGCAAGTATCAAGCGAAATTTTATATCGTCGTCATCTCGACCATGCACTTCGCGAGAGCTTTCTCAAAATGTAACCTCTGTAATCAGTTTAATTTCCTATGACCGTTTTTAATTGATCTGGAGAGAAACCCATTCTCAATAAAAATATAACTGCTCAGATTGGACAGTTGGCAGATATTTTGCCTACACTATGATGTACAAAACGGTATCATATATATGAGAGCTTCTACCAACCTTGCACACCTCAAAGAATTTAAATTAAACATCAGGATAAAAAGATAAGTAAACGTTGATACTTCAGACATGCATTCATTTTTTTCGAACCACAATGGTATTACGGCTTGGTACGAGTATATCAATGGAGAATGAGCGCAGGTTGTAACAATATCCGAGTAATGATCCAGACCTCCAAGCTAGCTTCCACGGTCTAGCAGAACATGAGTAGACCGAGTCTACTAGCGCTCTCAGGAAAAAGAATTGGTCAGTTCCAAGCGTTTTGGCATCAATTTTTCGAATTTTTAACAAACACACAACCTAATCTACCTTATTATATTTGGCTTAGCGGGTTGTAAATTCACCCAATCGTTTGAACAGACGAGATATTCCCTTGGAGCGCCTTATTCCCTTGCTAAAAAGAAGATGCTTACGGAGAAGACTGATGTGGAAATTGGGGTCCGATCAATGCCGCTACCGTACACGCATTGTAATTGTGCTTACACGGGAAGGAGGAAAGGAAGCTGAAAGAGAGAGGAGATACATGAGCGCCCTAGCGTGAGTAGCGACGTTTGTACGCGGCTGCCTGCCCGCCTGGGGGATGTTGTGCGTGGTGGGAGGGGGATGTGGGGAGGCTATAGAGAAGCCCGCCCCTCTGAAGAGAGAGTTCATTGCCTCCTCCCAACCAGTTGTTTGGGTTCTGCTCTTCCGACTCCCTCCCGCCCCTCCGACACTCACTGACTTCGCCGTCGCGAGACGACGCATCCCCCGATCGCACGCCGGTCCTAGCCACGGCCGTCTTACAGACACACGGTCTAGTGTAAGGGCACGGCCCGCCACCTTAGAAGTCGCGTGTTGGACGCTTTAAATTGCGTGGGTTCTTACCTTTGGTGTTGGGAAGCGAATAATCACACGCAAGTATTTAAAGTTTTTACCCAAAGTTTATTTCCCAATTAAAAATCCCAAATTCCAAATACATAAAGTAGTGATGAATTTGTGCGTCTAGAATAGCCAAAATTTAGAACATTACCAAAAGTCTCGGGAAGGAGAAGAGCTGCTGGAGTACGGGTGGATAGCGAGACGCTTAGGTCACACGGCCATACGGCCCGCGCTTCCACTCCAACTGACGGCTACATTGAGACTGACCATTGGGAGTCCAATTGCATGGTGCATGCTGGTGATTGATCACCCCTGCCAAACACCCTAGAGGTGGCTCGCAGGGTATTATGTAGATGTAGATGTGAGTGCACTGGTGACTGAGTAACTGCGTCAAGTAAGTGAGTCTGTGTGTCACTGAGTGTCAATAGCATCTCCACCGTGCCATTATATAGGGAAGTGGAACCAGGATGTTTTCATCAAAGAGGAAGGGGAAAGGAGGGGTAAGAGGAAGGTTAGGCGTTCTTGAAAGTGAAAAGGTACAAATCCCGAGGCATAGTTTGTCATAGCTGGCTATTCTGAGACGTCACACGACAACATATTTATGCATCTTTTGGATTTGGAAATATTCCATTTCCGGATCACTACACTGGGGCCGGCAAAGGTAAAGGGTAACATTTTACGGGGGATGTTTCGGGTAGCAGGGGCGGATTGATAGCTGGATATTACAATAGTGGCGGCAATCTACAAATGAGGCCTCACGAGGTAAAATATTAAGTTTCTCTTTGACACAACACTTCCCAAGACTAAGCTCCACAATCCTATTCCCGCGAAAGCTCCCCGTAATCTCTGATAAAATAAATGAATGGTTATTATGATTCTAAGAAAGAGACGTAGTGATATGCCGCACTTGTACTACACCTATGGTATGGATTTACAAGTGCTTGATAGCTGAAAAGAAAGTTGCTTTTAGGTAGCTGTGGCAGGCAACGAGAAATACCTTGCGCATCAGCATTACATCAGTAGCGTCACTATGGGGGGATGAAGGGATGATTCCCCCCCCCCCCCCCCCCAAAGCCTCAGAGAAATCGAGAAAATATTTTAAAATCTTGTCTGGATTTGATACATGATAACTGCCTCTGTTATAAAGTTAAATTTTAAGTGCCAAAAGGATGTAAAATGCATTTTCAGGCATGTTGTTTTTCAAATATTTTCCTGAACTCCCTGTTTCCTGGGGAGGCAGCCCCACTAACCCCCTAACTCCCCCCCCCCACAAAGCCACCACATCCCCCCCAAAGTAGATTCCTAGTTACGCTACTGCATTACATCATCATTTTCCAAAGAATTTAAAAAATTTAAATTAAACATCAGAAAAAAGTTAAGTAAACGTTGATACTTCAGAGATGCATCCCCTAAAATAATTTTTTCGGGACAGAACAAATGAATATCGGCAAAAGCTATGATAGATGATACTGGCATCGTTCCCTATAATATTATGCCGGCTAATGAATTTGCATTGACAACTCATTCCCAGTCTTACCCACGTAAAATGCTATTTTTTATATGAATCAAAAAGGCCTGAAGTCCAAATATTCGCAGCGGGCCCCTCGATTTCTTTGAGCCAAATGGACTCGGGCTGGGAAGAGACTGGTCTCGCGTGCGCCTCGCCCGATGCACTCGCTTGGCGACGCAAGGGAGGGTTTGGTGCGCTTTCCCTGCACTGCTCTCACATTTCTCGGGCTTCGCAGCCGCTCGAGTGACCAGCAGCAATCGAGAGTGAAAACAACGGGAGCGGAGGGAGCAGAGCAAGTGACGGCGAAGGAACAGGATTACTGCCGGCGAGACCACGAGAAGGACGCGGCTTCAAATCCACATAGATCAAATGCTAACCCACTGCAACTACAGTGCTTTGAGAGGTGATGTCTCCATGCTTCTGGGTTTCACCGCGTGGATTTTCTTTGCGACGACAGTTTCTCCGGTATTCCAACCGGCTTCTTCAGGTCGATGTGGGGATTCAATTTTTGGTGACTTATGTAGTGCATTCTTGGCGCCAATTTTTCATGCATTTCAGCCTCCAGCAATGCTCTCAGATTTCTCGGGCTAAGTCACCAAAAATTGAATTCCGACATCAACTACCTTTTTGCATGATAAAAGGGTCGCTTAACCCAAACAAAATGGCGATAATAAACTACTCCATCAAGTGATAGCACCTACTCCTAGCTCGGTATTACGTGAGTAAACATTACAGACGCAAAAATATATCATATCGAAGCGAAACACGTGGGATGGAGGACGAGAGAAGACTGGAGACTTTCGAGATATGGTATGGGTCCTGAAAAGCACTTGGTTCTTCCAAAAAAAATCCTCGCTATCGCAGGTGGCCCAGAGATATAAATTTAACGTATGTTTAAAATTTTCATGCCAGTGAATTTTTTCTGGGGTGAATTTCAATCTAGCCAATCCATATCAAATGTTGGATTAAAATTCTCCCAACTATTGAGTAACTTTGTTAGTACTAACGTTGAGGGAATGGTGATTGTGGCGTCATTAAGAAAGTTTGCAATTAAAAAAAGAAGTATACAGCTCTTTCTTCTAAAACGAAGAACATGAAATTAAACTTTTTGACGAAAAACAAGCGAAAAGTCACTAACTCTTGCTTTACTTTGTGGTATTCCATTATAAGTTTTCCTGGATATCACACAATTACTTATACCACTTATTTTTTATATCAGAGCGCGACCCGGGTTTCAATGAATTATCATCATCTATTAATTTTTTTATTTGCGCCTGAAGATGATGATAATTCATTGAAACCCGGGTCGCGCTCTGATATAAAAAATAAGTGGTATAAGTAATTGTGTATACCCAGGAAAACTTCAAGCGAAAAGTATTAATTCGTATCAGTTCATTTCGGTCGCAATCGACTCTTCTGAACTATCCGAGGCCACGTTCGATCATGCAATTGGCGCAAACCAATGTGAAAGTCGCTTTCTGCCGAGGCGAGAGGCACGTAGGCACACGTTTCTGACGGACTGCGAGCGACGCGACGTAGCGCCACAGATGGACAGAGGGCGGGGCTGAGGAGGGCGGAAACCAATTATGCATGCACTCCGGACGATGTCCAAAGACGCAGCGACAGGGCGATTGGCTAATTTCTTCGCCGGTATCACAAATTACCCTTAAAAAATAAAAGCACGAGACCACATTGCATGCAGTAAGACAAAGGGAGCGGGAGAAAAAGAAAAAAAATGGGAAGAATTGACCCGCGCAGGACTCTCGAGGAAAAAAAAAGAACAATGAGCGCAAATCGTTTCCCAGAAGGAGGCGTTGCAATACGAATTATTCCCACGACGAGAGGAGGCGGGGGTATGATTTGCCGACCGTGAGAGACGGCTTGCCAACAAATCACGGATAGGCGCACGAACAATGCCCCTACTTCTAGTTTTTCTTTTGCCTATTTATTTCACGAGATAAGACATACATACTGGAGTAAATGGGCTGTCGGAATAGCCACGCGAGATAATCGATAACCTAAATTAAACGGAGGAAATATATTCCTTCTGCACGCATTACTTTTCAGCAAACAGACAAGAAAACTGTGAATGCTGCATTCGCAGTCCGATAAGCCGCGAAACTGTGATCGATAAAAAAAGATTGCATGAAAAACTCATTGAACTCAATACAATGATAGAGTGAAGCCCAGCACCTTGAAGTGAAGAAATAAATAGCACATCTAGTCAGATAAGGAGGGCCCTCAAAGTACTGCACTCCATTCTAATTCATGGGACACATTGGCAGCTTTGAAAATTATGGTGGTTTCCAGCTATACATTTTGGGAAGTCACAGAACATTTCGAATGAATAAAATTAACTTTGTTTTTCCAAAGAATTATTTTAAATTAAATCACGACCATGGTTTCGACGTCTAACGTCATCTCCTGGTCTGTCCAGAAGTTAAAAAAATGTATGTTATTCATTCAAAAAATCTGTAAAATGTTTTCCTTAAAACAAAACAAACGGATTTTATTGCGTTTTGGGAGATCACTTACTGAAGTCCTATCCGTCATTTTAATAACTTCAATGAGCCATGTGCCCACTAAATCATTTTCTGATTAAAATATATCAATCGAGGATCTTGAGAAGGAAGCTGATCTAGACTCGGTTAATCTTTTGCGCGGTATGCGGCAATAACGATTCCTTGTATTGAGTTCCATTCGGGAGAGAAAGATGGGATGAGGGGAAGGGAGAAATTAGTGACGTAAGCCCAACGGGAAAACACGGATCGCGCTAAAGGCACCTGCCGTGATCCCATCTCTAATAAACGAGATAAGTCTGGAGTTGACGTTTGGGGAGAAGGGACTGAGGGATACGGTGGGGGGCGTCAAGGAGTCACTTTGTTCTTTTTGCGGTGGTTTGTGCAAAAGGAAAACGATGAGGAGTTGATTTCCGTGAAACGGAGTAAAAGAAAGCAATATCCATGGGAATTGTCCGATAAATAATTACGGAATTCAGGCAGATTTCCGAGAAGAGAGGAAGAACAAATTATAGTAGGCGTACACATACAAGAAAAAGAAGGAATACTCATTTTAATGAGACCAATTTGTTGAAACCGGTTGGGCAGTAAATAATAGCTGAGGAATACTCCAAACTAAATTTATTCAACGAAAGAATATAGCTGCCGGAAGGAATTAACAAGCATCATTATTTGTTCAATGACCAACAAAAACTTTATTAACATTAGTTTAAAGTTCCGTCGAATGTAAACACTAATACACAAATATTTAGTGAATATATTAACATTATTCAGTTAATCTTCTTTTTTTCAATATTTGGCTAGGTAAGTCTTGGTCTTAAATTCAGAATTATATTTCCGAGTAAAATATAAATAAAAAACGCCATTTTATTGACTTCTTCAAAGCCTTGTTTTTTCGCACCACCCACCAAATCAGCACACAATCTATCCATCCGCATACTCTCAAGAAAGCCAGTTCCCTTTAACAATAGCTATTCACTTTAGTTATCACTCGCTATAAGTGATAATATAAAATAATTACTGCGAATAAAATTCCAGAATTTATGGCAACATGCAATATTTAAATCGTCTCATTGTTAGCAATGAAAAAATCTGCCTACCTATTTTGACCTTCATAAAACCTAATAAATTGTTTCTTTCACCTTGAATTTTAATTTCAAGCTGTTCTTATAGCATTAAACCTTGAGATCGTTATTAAATCGCAAAGGATTTTGAACTTCCAGCCAAAAAGATCATTAATTTACCACAGTTTGAAAAATTTACAAGGAGCAATTTCCGCAGTAATTCTGATATGAAAATACTCGAACATAATTTTACCCTCTCAGGCGCCTAGATGGTATGGCCCCAATAAACCGTCCAGCAGTCGTATAAAAAAAGTAAGAAACTACTGCGTTAGGCCAGAGAATCGAGGCTTCTTGCTTAAAGTGTTTGTGAAACGCCTTGAATGCGCGGCCCTAGAGATCCTGGTCAAAAGAATACTCGATTCTCTGAATAATGCTAGCGGCTTCCGCACATAAGTAGTTTCACCCATTAATTAAAAGTACAAAGTGATGGAAAAAATTTGAATGAAACAGTGAGAGAAAAGCAAATCATATAGAATGAAAAAGAAGGAGAGATACAAGACTTCTGTCGCAATTTTCGGGAGCGGTGATAAATTTCACAAACATATTTGGAATATTTATCATCCCTTGTATTTATAGTCTGAAGGAATAAAGAAGCCTAAAATCATTTCCGGGCTCTACTAACCACGGCTCCTCTAAGGGCCACCGCCGGTTAATCTACATCTACATAATTCCCCGCGAGCCACCTCTAGGGTGTTTGGCAGGGGGTGACAAATCACCAACATGCAGCATGCAAGAGGACCGCCACATGCACACCGCACGGTCATAGAAATATTACGTACACTAGCAAAATATACATGCTTATTCATAAAAAAAATTGCTAATGGTTAGTAATTCCTAGAGCAAATACATGCAAGGCTAGAACTATGAAAAAAAATCTTGGAATGAGTGATTCCTAGCGAGCGACGCCATTAATCCTATCAATTGAGACAACGTTGCTATCCTTAATAGCACGAGGGAAGAATGACATTTTAAATCTCTCTGTTTTGCAGTCTATTTCTTTAATTTTATTCTCATGATCAAGTCTACTATAGTACGATGGTAAATGAAGGATATGACTCACGTCGTCTTAGAAAATATCTTCTTCGAATTTCCTAATTAATCCGCTACCATTTCTTATAATTCGATTTTCTAACCCCCGTTAATTGAAGATCGCCGGCCTCGACACACAAGGAACACAAGGGACGTAATATGCGGTACAATCGTTACCTAACATGACCTGAGTCTCTTTAATAAAGGAACGCTCGCCACGAAGACTTGAGGGATAAGGCGAGAGGGTTGCAGGATCCCGCAAAGGGCTTCATGTCTGTCCCACACCCCCTTCCTTGCCTTCAGACAGCCTGCTACTGTCGATTTCTTCTCTCTCGGCTGGCCCACTCTGGAAAACATTAACCACCCGGGGGAGAGGGGGTGGTCGGTCGGCGGTCGGACTCCTCTTTCCCACGGCAACTCCAAAACATCGCATTCCCCCTTTTCTCGTCCGGGCGAGACGACCGACCGACCCTTAGCCGACCCAGACGAAGCTCGCCAAAGGTTTCCAAGCTTTCTCGGCCATCGAGAGCAAAGGTTGAATGAGGAGAACCCACTTCCTCCCTGATCAAAACAAGAACGACACGACAAAAATACGAGTAGGGTAACTGAGGGTAGTGGTCCAGTAGACTACCTTCACGAGTAGATACAACTATGGGATATCCCGCGAGCCAGTCCTAAGGTGATAGGCAGGGGGTCGTAATTTTTACCCATTTTCCCATCATACATGTTTCATACTTTTAGATACCAGATAGGCAAATGGTATCCCAGCGTAAGTTCACTATGTATGTCCCACGAACATAAACCCTTACACACCCTTGATGTGGTGGGGGTCAATTAAATTTCCTCATCCAAGGGCTACGATACAAAATTTTACAAGAATGTATGGAAAGTAGGATACGGAGTGTGTCGATATGCCTGGAAAGATTATGAAACGGAGAAAAAAGCTGGATTAAACGTGCGGAGCTCCTTAAAGGCGACCTGAACATCACCAACTTCCCTCGTAACTTTTTCTCACCGCAAGAACCCGAGATATAGACTGGATACATCTTCAAAGAGCGTTAATGACAGTCTTAAGCTAAACCTCGCACCATGCAGAAATGAAGAAAGAATGAAACATCCGGAAATTTCCCTGTAACACAAAATGATATGAAAAAATCGATACAAGAACGTTAGAAAACAAAGTCTCTATGGAGGAGGACAGTGGCACTTTTACTTGACAGTGAAATGACTATCGGCGGCCATCCATGAAAAATAGTCCCCGTAGCAAAGAAAAGCTATTATAAATATTGGGCTGCGGCATTCATTATATGTACAGTAGAACCTCGAATAGCGACCACAATCCGTTCCAGAAAGCTGATCGTAATCCGAAATGTTCGCTATCCGAAACAATTTTCCCCATAAGACATAACGTTAATAGGAATAATTGGTTCCTAGCTCCTATTGACTCGCTAGGACATGAAAGTTACAGCGTATATACTGTATTGTATTACATTTTACTACTTGTAGACTTACTATTGTAGACATTGTATTACTTTGTATCCATTTGGGATCGCACCGCACCGAACACAAACATGTCCGCTACACATCTGTTCGCTATCCGAGGCAAATTTATAGCGAAATATTTGGTCGTTATCCGAATTGTTCGTTATCAGAGGTGTTCGCTAACCGAGGTTTCACTGTACTCTATAAGAATGGGTGGCTTTGTATGAAAGCATATGTTTTTCGGAGAATCACATAATGTCCTCAGTTCACATGAAAGGTATTCCAAAACGGAGGTTTCAGTGTACTTTAGAAGTGAATATGGTAGCGAGGCCCAGGGGGCAATAAACGCACTGCTCAACGGCAGGCAATAAAAAAATTAGACAAGACTTGAAGAGAGAAGATTCGGGAGGTGGAAAAAAAAGAAAAATAAGAACCCAAACGCCCTTGGCGACTTAGAATGCTAATTGGGCGATAAAAATGAAAGACGATTGATGCCACGCATCCGCTTCCACGAAGGTCAATGACTGCCTCTTCAATTGTTTCCACTGAAATAGGAGTGGAAAAGAACAAAAAGATAACTGCAGAAAAGTGTGAAACTGGGTCTCGATCGAGAAAAAGAAATGGAGGAGAGCTTTCGCATGGCTACCCGGTATCCATTATCATTGATTAAAAGTTTCACGATACCTAAAAGGTAATCCAGATATAACTATACGACGATCATCAGGGTGAAAGCAGTGATTACAAGTCCGTCTCAGGGATGACCTAAATCTACATATTCATTAAAACACATCAGGCATTTACGAAATGGATATAAATTTTTTCTAGAGTTTCAATTTTTATACTTACTTCGAACACCAAATTCGTTTTCCTGGTTTTGGCTAGGCACCTAGAGCGTCACATTATTTTCCAGGCTTCACGACATTAAAAATCATTGAATTCAAGTCATGCCCGTAGGGGTGAATTAACGATGCCGATGTATGGATATTTAAATTGTAATGATATTTTTCTTTATGAATGTGAACAGCTAGTACCTTGAGATAAGAGGAGGTTCCTCAACAGAATAATAGTGATTGTATGAGTCCTTCCTCTCTTAATTACGGAATTTATCCACGCCAATCATTGAGCAGCAGCATTTCGCAGCGCTAATGCTGTAGCCCTCTTGTTTCCTTTGTGACGGAACTCAAAAAGAAACACCAGTCATGTGTGGTTGTGAGGTGGTAAGGAATTCTGCTGCCCCAACCACTATGGGGGTTTCCTCTACCCAGCTAAGCCCCTCCCACCCCAGACGACCTTCCAATTTTAGTTTCTCGTCTGCCCCCGCAACCGTGCCCTCACAAGGACGACTCACCACCAACGAGCCCTTGCGAGCCCTCAGGAAATATTTCCTAAGTCATCAGGGCCGTCGGAACTGTACCCTAGACCATTAAACACGGATTCATCATCATTATCAACGGTAAACTATCCTGAGAATTCCTAATCACTCAGTTCTCCACTTAATTTTTCAAGCAGAAAATCATTGGTACGTACATATGAATTGTTTCTGTCGGAAACTGAAAGAAATTATAGATAATAATGTCATAGATCATTGAAAGCCGGAGTGACTAAGAACTAGAAATATTTTTCGCGCGAATACGGACTCTGGGAATGGAAACTCAACAGAATTTATAGCATACTGCAGTGAGACAATAGCAAGCGGAGACAAAATACAATTGTTTAATTAGAAAGAGATTTGTTGTGAATAGGGCTGTACAGTGTACAGCCTGAGGATATTTAATAGCAAAACTTTGCTGTCAGCGAGATTGCATCAGGTGAGATGGTTATTGGCAAGAAAATAACAACTATTTATAATGCATAATAATATAAAATATATTTTCGAACCGAGGAATTATCTGGATGCTAACTAAATCAAGACGAAGGAAATTTTACTTCCAACTTCAGTTCACTCCTTCGGAAATACTCATTCTTTTTTCGGTCAAAATTTCGAAGAGATTCTCCATGCATTGCGGTAAGTAGGGAGTAAAGATAAACCCTCACGCGAGAGAATTGTGAAATCGCAACGATCCGCCACCAAGAAAATCTTCGCGGGAGTGTGTCCCTTGTTCATCATGAACAACTGCAATTCCTGGGGAGGAATATTGGAAGGAGACTGGCCGCGGAGGGGGGCCAGCGCGGTTCTTTGAGTGGGTCGTCAGTACTTCACTAATTTCCTCTGCTTACGAGTCGAAGCCGAGAAGTGCCCGGCCATTCCGTCGCTAACAGCGCAGAACCCTTAAAAAACCCATTCCCCAGGGTCTGCTTCATCTCTGAAGGGGAGGGATGTCCATCTTATCATGGGAAGAGGGAGGGATGAGGAGGACAATAGAAAAAAAGAAACAAGCCATGAGGAGGTACAAAAAATCCCCGCTCTTTCCAGGAAGGAGATTTTCTCTGGCTCCTATAAGGAGAGCCTTTTCTTTCATCGCCTTCTCAGGCCTCGGGGTAAGTTTCCCGGGCCTCCATTGTCGGGGATAACTAGCGGCTTAGGACGGGAATGGAAGGGGTTGGTTCCAGTAATGCCAAGGAGTGGGTGGAACACATACAATCTCTATTGTTTCCACGATTCCAGCCGCCACAGCAGGTGCAAGGACGCAGCCATTGCATCGGAGACTGTCTGTTGAGAGGTAGTGAATAAGGGCCAGAAAGATTACAGACGGATTCTATCATAGAATAGAGTAACTGCGGCTCCAAAAACAGTGACCTGATGAATCCTTACACGAAGAAAGCCTTCTTCTCCCCTATTCCCTCAGCGAATAATTACAGTTCGAGAAGATTTCCGACTTCTCGCAGTCCCATTAGACGAGGCAAAGAAGATCAAGATGCCAATACAGCCTAACGTACCCTAAAGGGCACCATCTTGGAAATTGGACTCTAATTTACAAGGTTTCCGAATTAATAATCCTGATTCGTCAAACGCAGTATGAATCTTAAACTCAGTATCCGTGGGAGAGCTTTTGCTGGTCATTTGGGGGAACAGATCAGTTATAAACATCTTGTCTGACACATCTACGAGATAGGAATCGAGAAAAGCTTAAATTGTAACCCCTCAAAAAAGGAATACATCCTTTGATATTTGTGACTTAAAAAAACAGGATAAAATTAGAAAAGAACTGTAGTTGATGTTTTTATAGCACTATTCTCAAGTCCTAAAACTATCGCGGAAAGAAAACGATTCGTACCTTAGCAATTCCTCCAAATATGACGTAACATATATTACTAGAGTGTACACAAGACATTATAGTTATCTCCTTAAAATTTCCGCCATCCTTTCGTGCATTTTTCGTAAATTAAAAAACAAGATTCTTCGCCACAACGTCCGGGTGGACTCGTGCACTTAAAAACACTCCCGGCTCTGTTTTTTTCCCGACGGCGGCGTTTTTCTTCGAAACTGCCTGTGGTGCAATAAAAACGCCGTCAATCCCCTCATTACGGGTGGATATGCGAGGGAATACTTCTTCACGTGTCGTAACTGTCTGATTCACTCACGGCCAAGGGTAGAGAGCACGCGAGGACTCCTCCGACACGTGCCGGAGAGCAAAAGCACTGTTCCTCGCAGCGAGACGAGGAGGAACAAGCGCACGCCACTGTTGCAAGTGCATACACATGCAGTCGCCTGTGCGAGGAGGACGGGATCGTTTCCTCTTCCTGTTGCTCTAGTGGTCTCAGGACATGAGTTACTATGGAGAGATCTATTTCAAGTTTGACTCACAGGTTCGAGATTCAAGGTTAAAACATTCGTGATAAAAATTGGCACTTGGTTTAACTTCACACAAGTTATCAATAGGTGAAACTACAGCCTGACAGTATATTTGCTGACCCTAGCGTCGGTTTAAAAAATCATTTGGGCTAAAACAAAGTAATTTATTCAGCTATCGCACCAGGAAAGCACGAAATCAAAGTAATTTTAATCATGAAAAAAATTGAACAAAGCCAAACCATAGGTAATTACGATTACAATAAAGAAAAAGCGAAGCGGTTAGATTAAATACGTAGTTCGTTTTTAAGGGTAAAAGGATGGAAAAATTATCAAAACGCTCCACTAAAACTTAGACGTGATGAGAGGCAGATGCTGGGAGCAGATAAAACGAATTTTCACAATAGGGAAGATAGGATAGTACATCTACTTGTATTCAGGCAGCTTGTAATAATTCAGCAGCAAGTAATTGTTGGAGCTGGCGCTGTAGGTATTTCCAATGAAATAACTAGATCTCAGCTGCAAATGTAGCTATGCCTAACGACTCCACTATGCTTCCGAAAGCCATGCATGGGTGCAGGAAGTTTCAAACCGCTGAAATTATAGCGATGACAATCACATACGTTGCTGGAATTTACAATGGAAGAATAGGGACTTGAATTTCAGGGAGAGTGAAAATTTTCTTCATGACTTGTTGATATTAAACATCTAAGGAGAAAATATGTACGGGTAAAGTGAAACTGTAAGGGAATAAGATCGAAAAAAATTAATTTCCACGCTCATCAACTCCGCGTGTAATATAATGGGACCAACTAGTATCACATGAAAAAAACAACTCTTCCGAAGTACTTATTTTACGTATCAGTTCACCGTCTGCCTGCACATAGAGGGCAACGAAGGACATTATATCAGACTCATGACTGTACTTTCAGAAGTTGACAATTATATGGGTAGAACTTGACTTAACCCTAGGTAGAGGACCAAGATTCGATATACATTTCATCTCAAGTTTATCTTTATTAACTTCCAAGAATTAGCATATTAGTTTAAATAATAAAAGCTCACGTTCAATGGTGATGACACCCTTTGATGTGGCTCGCAAAGCACTGTGAATAGTATATTTAGGCTTCAATACTAAAAATCCAATCTAATGAAGCAGATCTTGTTACGTAAGTTTCTTTTGGAGCCCCGTAGATGACGCAAGACGGAAAATTCGAGGACATGACGATGACAACCGGGCAGTGACGGTATTCGATTTCGTGGCGAGGGATTTAAATACGCAATGAGTTCCCTTGACCCCATTGAAGAGGGACTGCTGAGCATTTTTATTCGGACCGAAAAGGGACTCCCCACTGCACAGCCTAGCTGCTCTGACCCATTCACTGCCACCAGCTCTGCCTCAATTGAAGCCTCGCGGGGACATAATCACATGCGTAGGGTTTAGGGGGGGGGGAGGGTCAGCGGTCATAGCAGGAGGGGGGGATTTAAAATGGGAAGGAAGACCCCATGGAAACGGGCCCAAAGATCAGGAGCGATTAATGGGGAAGGGGTGGACAGCATTGGGAACAGTGGCCCTACTGGTTGCACAACTGGTCCAGCACTCATGCATCAAACGGGTATTCAATCCCTCGCGAGGCATACACACGGGTCTTTAAACGCGTGTGAATCCTAGGTGTGAGAAAGCCCTCCCCGTATGTGCGTCGGAATGACTTCAAGACTTCAAACGCACTAGTGGCGGCGTCGTCCTCGACTGACAATACGTCTTTTGGTTCGTCTATTTCTAGATGAGATACGGAGGAGGCAGAAGGTATGGATGGAGCGAGTACTTAGCGGGGATGGGATGTTGAAAACAGTGTTAGAGGGAAAAATTTTAGGTAAACGAGGGAGGGGAAGGAAAATAATAGGATTTTTAGATAGAATGAAAGGTAGTAGATCTTATGGTGCACTGAAGAGGGAGGTGCATTGTGTAAGGGGAGGCTCCCGGAATTCTTCTTAAGCACTCCATGGAAACCTACCTTAATCGGTAGAATACTTTAATAATAATTCCTAAGCCGATGACGAACCGGATCGAACAAGGAAATAGTGCAGGTTAACTCAACAAAAATGACATTATTATTTAAGTATCCTACCGTTTTGATTAGGTTCATATCATGGCATTATGAACATACACGAAGGAAACAGATTTTCGTAGTTTATAAACAGCTCTTCCTCCACTTTTCCTCGGTAACATGATTAAATATTTTCATGGCGCATCATGTGCACCAAATCTTAGAAAAGTTGATCTCTTTATCACAAAAACTGAAGCAAACACCGGAAGGACCTTATTCGTTTTCATTTATTCCTGAAAAATCAAAAGCACCAAGTTTTCTGAGGAAATGCCCCGAATGTTTTAATTTTTGGAAATGTTTCGCGGGTCAGAAAAATCGACAGAGTTTGGATTGTTTGACGAAACCACAAAGGCAAAAACGTCGGCGAACGTTTAAAAATATAGGTGGCCATTGACTCAAAGAAACTAGTAAAATAATTATAAAATCGCTGCGAAAGTTTCAAATATTTCCCGACTTATCTCCATTGCCAGACCCTATCGTAAGGTTCCAGAAACTTTTATTTGTTGTTGAATAAAATTTTGTGGAACAGTACTGGGTTTTTTACTTCACCATGAATATCTCATCGTTCCACCAAGTGACGCCAATATCAATTGATTTCATATCGTAAGGGTTTGCAACACGCTAGCCGAGTTTCGATACACGAATTCAGTGGAAACTTGCTCCGGAACGCTTACCCGAATGGATATTGAGAGACGACCATGACTTGACAGGTGGCATTTGGGGAAGGGTACACGAGGGGATGAAAGGGGGAGCCCGTCTAAACACCCTGTGGATCTGACAGAGAGGTCCAGGACGACTCCCCGTGGACGCATCTCAGACTGCACGCACAGTTGTGATTCTCGTAGGACGGTCCACGGGGGTTTCGTCACCACCGCAGTTGATAAATGAGCGTGCGGATGATGCGGGGATGGGCAGGAGTGGTTTTTGAGGACCCGCGGTCGAGAATCAAGGACACGTGGGGAGAGAACGAAAGCAGATTCCCGTTTGCTGCGCCTTTTGTGAGAGAGCGAGAACCACAACAGGATCCAGACGACGACTTATTGAACGAATACATTTGTGTAATCCAAAATAATGTCTTCTCCCCAACAATACATTTATGGGTCATTCTGAAGGAATCAAGGAATAAATTTATAAATATTCCACCTTAAAAATGCCACGCAGAAGCCTACATCAGTAAATCACTTGTACCACTCGTAAATGTTCAAAGTTTTTGAAGAAGCCAAACCTGAAAAATCGAAGGCATTCAACGGAATTTCAACAGGTTCAGGCTTCAATTGGAGGAAGTTAGACATATTTAAATTAAAGATCTTAGCACTTTTCCACAAGATTTTTAATGCGTACAAGGCGTTTCGGCTCACTGAACCATCATCTGGTACAAGACACATGTCTCACGCATTGTATGCATTAAAAAATCTTGTGGAAAAGTGCTACGATTTTTATTTAAATATTCAACGGAATGTTTACTGAGCTGGATACCAAGGCTAGTAAAAAATAAGAAAAACAACAGTCCTTTACAACAATTTCCACATCATTCTATCACAATAAATCCACGCTCCGAAATTAAGCTTTCTATTAGCCGATGAATTTTTCACTGCACGTGAAAACGAGAACCAATTAATTTTCATGGGACGATTTGCGTTCTCTTGATGAAACTAAAAAGGTACAACATGTCGCACGCATTGCATGGCTGTAAATCGAGTATCAGCATCAACAAACGTTTTTATAATGAGTTATCTACATCTACATAATACCCTGCGAGCCACCTCTAGGCTGTTTGGCACACATGTACACCACACGGTCCAAAGAGCGTCACGTATACTAACAAATTATGCTATCCTATGCTGTTAGAAATAATAATAAAATTAAGAAACATGCATTAAGTTTTACATAAGTTAGTAGCCTACACTACAAGTCATGCAATATATTTATGAGTTCTATCGCTGCCGTTATAATCTATTATTAATCGTGGAAAAAAATATATTCTGAATCTGTCTGTTCTACAGTCTATCTCTCTTATTTTATTTATATGATCTGATCTTCCGTAGCATGTTGGCGTCCGTAACATATGGCGTCCATAACATATTATAATCAATTGAACGCGAAAAAATTACTCCAACCACTGCTAATCCAATATGGGTTAATATGAATACTGTGATCAACTAGAATCCAAACGAAGAGATTTAACGAAGGAGATATGGGAGTTTAAACTCTTGAATCTTTGTATTGAACACTGAATCCCAGTATTCCCTCCCCTTTCAAAGTATGCATCCGTTTCATCAACGAGAGCATATATTCTTCACTGAGAGCATCCGCGTACTTGAGCCACCTACCCTTCACTTAAGCCACACGCGCGTACATAATCCTCTCCAACTAATTGCGAGCCATGAGCTCCACTCCTTTTTGCTATCATTCCGACCAGCACACCGCCTCCCCCCCCTCAAACCACATCCTCGCTCATGACGTAACGGTGGAAAGCGGAGGAGGGGGTAGGCCAACCTCTTCACGAGTAATTGATTCACACAGTGAGAGGGGAGAGACTAAGAGAAATGAATTCGTTCTTCCCTTTCCCTCCTTCCACTGTCGTACCGATTGGGCTCCCTGCGGGGAGAGCTAGTCAAATACGTTCACATGAAAGGTACCTACCCTTTAATTCTCCCCCCTCCCCAAGATAGATGGAATGGTTTGCGTTTCGCAACTCCATGCAAGACGGAATTAAAAGCATGTCGTCCTTTTGGTATTACGGGGCATACTCTCCCAGAAGAACGAACGAGGTGGCCCAAGAAAATAAACTTGCCCATGCATTATGAACGCGCTGAATTCACACGCCGGTAGCCTAATTGAGTGACTTCCGCCTTCATCTTTCATAATCAAACTTCAGGTTGGATCGCTTACTGTGAGTTAGATAATCAAACATTAATCGGCAATTAATACATCTTTGCTAGGCATAAAATCTGTATCAATAATGCCGGAGAAATGTCGGCCTCTCACCAGTTTATCGACCTTCTCCCTTATTAGATTTTTCCCTGAGAGCTAGACTATTTACTCTTACTCGAACGATTTACCTCAAATTTCCTTTTTTCCCCTTCATTTAAAAATGCAACATACACAACCTTCACGTAGGATTTCTCCCCAAAGTGCACATCCCCAGGCTATGTGAATGCGAGAGAGATAACAGTGAGGGAATCAGTGGCGTAGCCTGGAATTTCGTTCGGGGGGGGGGGGGGGGTTCTAAGACCAGGGGGGTAAATTTAAAAAAACGAGCACTAAGTAATGGGTTTTTAACTAATTTTAACGCTTTTCATAATCGAAAAAACATAATTTGTTAAAGAAACATTTCGTAAATTCCTGATTTTTCAATATTTTGTTTCCTTTTATGAAGGGCAATTATTGTGTTTTTATATTTCGGGGGGTGGTCCGGACCCCCCGGACCCTGGCTACTGGAGGGAATAATCAAGGGGAATACAAGTATTTTTCCCTCGCATTATCTGTAGCTGCAGCAAATAATCAGGAAAATCCCTGTCCCCTTATTATTGTACGATCCTCACGCAATTCCATGAAATATTGATGACCCTTGAGACGGATACGGGATCGAAACTCATGACGACTTGACTAAAGACTTGGAGGAATTTCTTCGAACTCGGTGATTCCGTGATTCCCTAAGAAAAGTAATTAGCTGAAGCGGTAACGGAGAGAGCAAGACTTGATGGAAAGGGTTCTTCAGAGACAGGGACAAAGAGAGGAAATGGCGAGGTGGGACTGGGCACGCCGAATGGACTTCTTTTGTTTTTACAAGCGCGAGGTAAGGACACGCGAGCACGCGACGGATCAACGGCCGACAAGGGGCGAGGCCCTCGGCCCTTCTAGAGGCCCTTGGGGCCTCAAAGTTTACGGCTAGTAATTAGTCGGGAGTGGGCAGCTGTTTGCGGGCGAGAAGAGTAAATATGAGAAGAGGAGAAATTGTTCGATTTACCCGGATACTAATTGTAAATTTTAACGTCTAAACAGATACTTGAACCACACTCATGAGTAGTTAATCATCTCTTTCGGGAAATTTGAACGCAAATAGGGGAAGATTTTTTCAATCAAAATCCTAATGGAATTAGGACTTCCAACGACATGGAAATGATCTGCTCTTGCCTTAATAATGAAAATCTGACATTGAACTATTGAATATGTACAAAATTATTGATGTTTAGCTTTCATTAAAAATAAACTTGACTTTAAACTGAGTATTTATTCGCATATCCCATTGGATTAAAGGAATTCCACAACAAGTCACGGGAAACAAGAAGACATTTGCGAATTAATTTCAGCATCGAATCGTGAATGGAGTTCGATCAGAGCAACAGTAATAATGAATAATAAAAATGATTCGATCCGTTTATTTTCCTTCACGCATTATGACAGACATCGCCACGGCGTATTTTCCCACGCGTGTGCACCACCGTGACGTCACCGCCTCCCACATGGAGAGGGTGTTGCTTTTAAGGGTCGAGTGCACCGGCTGAAGAAAATCCATTTCCGGGCGCGTCAACCCGCCCCCATTCATCTTCGTGCAATGGAACCAAAAAATGCATCGACACCTCAGCGGACCCGAAGAAGCCAGCTGGAACACGGATAAATTATATTGCCCGGGACGGTAGAAAGATTCACGAGAGAAAAAAAATATACACTGCAGGTGGAAAGATTGAAGATGTCATTCTTTCTCCGTATATTTTAGAGTAATAACAGTCAAGAAATGCATTGTGCGAAGCTCTTCTCTCGCCAAGACGATCGAAGACATATTTTCCTTTAAGTATTAAAAGAAAATAGAGATGCCACTTTTCCATAGGTTTTAAACACAGGTTCCACAGGTTTCCATAAACCTGTGGCAGAGTGCTGTTAATTTTATATTTTCCTCTATAGCGCTTTATCTGATATTCTTTTCATTTTATCATTAACCCATTTTACCTTTAGTCTCCACTTAAGTGGCACATCTTTGATTTTATTTTGCTATATTTTGATAATTTATTTTTTATGTTGCAGGATTTTAGTCTTTAGCGATGAACTTAGTGGAAGCCCTAATCACTCTAATAGGTCAGAAAAAAACATGAAAATAATTATTTGTTTGCGTAAAAAGAAAAAAATACAGATATTTCAATGCCTTTTTAAGTGCTGTACCAGGTAGTCCCCAGGTAGTCACTACTAGGGTGGCTAGAAAATTAATACGCATATTAAGTATAGAATATTAACGCAAAATAAAAAACTGGGATGCACCCTTGAATTCCCACACTTTCACAGATTTCGAGTGAACAATTCGCTATCGCATTGACCGTGACTGTGAGAGCAGAGAAACGCTTAAGGAACGTCGCACGATTGGATAATAAACCCAATACTTTCGATTTCAATTCTCCACTCTCTCTTTCCTAGACGTTCATTTTTTTCCTCCTTCCGACAGCAGGCTATTGAGTCATTCCTCTCTACGAATGAGTGACGCATCGCAATATGGAAGGCGAGAGGGAAAAAAGTGACATTCATTCTATCTCTTCGGCGTTCCTTTCGCAGCAAAAACTAGGAACTCCAGAAGAACTAACTTCGTATTTATGTTTCAGACACAACGATCGGCCAACAAAGTTGCGGCGATACTAAACTACCCAGGGGCGCAGCAGCGAGGGGGGATTTTGGGGGATATACCCCCCCCCCCACAGCGCTCAGAGAAATTTTTAAGTTTAATCAATTTTACTTAATTGGATTAATATTACTTATAGATTAGTGTAAGGATTAATATCTCTCAAAATGCCGTAAAACTGATTTTCCTGATTGCAGTGGCGCAGCGAGGGAGGGTTTTGGGGGATAAACCCCCCCCCCCCCCAGAGCTCACAGAAATTTTTAAGTTAAATCTATTTTACTTAATTGGATTAATATTGCTTATAGAATAGTGTGAGGATTAATAAAATGTCCCTCAGAATGCTGTAAAAATCACCATTTTGAACCATTAATCTTTAATTTTTACGGCGGAAGGCCTCCGCACCTCCCTCTTACCCTGGAGGGAATGCCAAACCCCCTGATCCCCTAGTATTAGTTGCGCCTGAAACCCCCCCCCCCTAGCCTTTATTCCTAGCTGCGCCCCTGATTAACTACCTATTCCTTGCCTAAAGCAACCAACACTTCCACCCATTGTCCGTGCTCCCTTTCCAAGCCTCCAATGTAGCAGCTCCAACCACGGGGAATAATACTCAAACTTCTAACTAATCAACCTTCAAGAACAGAACAGATTTCGGATAAACTTAATCGAAAACTAGTTATTGTACCCGTTATGAAAAATTTACCACATCCACGGGTGAAAGGTAGGTAATCTAATTTTTAGTATTTTTATAAACAGCTAGACGGTGGATTATAAAATTGAGAGTATATTTTAAGTTCCAGTGGGAACTTTTGCATAAGCTGGAATGTTCGTTTCAGATGAAATTTTAGTAACCTTAAATAACAGCATTATTATCAGAGAGAGGAGATTACTTGATATCTAATGATCATTGTGAAACGCAAAAGGAACCGTTCTAGATTTCCGCCCATTGTCGAGATGTTCAATCATGATCGAGGAGTGTTGAATATAGAATTTCTTTATTCCGATGAAATGCCAGATTAAATCAAATAAAATATGTTAACTTACCAGCACAATTCCTTATGAAAAGAGGGAAAGATTGTTGAAAATGTCACCCAAAACGACACTTACCTGTAAAGAGAAAAATAAAGATATGTTAGAACAAAGTATTCAATGATTTGATGATGTAGAATTTAAGGAATAAAAACTAAGATAAGCATGCAATATATTGAGGAATTGACGAGGCATTAATGAATGCAGAGAATGTGATGCAAATGATATCGTCGCTTTAAACAAATCATTTAATTACCACTTGCCCATAAATTATTTAATGCGTTGCACTTGTGGAAAAGTGCAACTACCTTACATTTCAATACCTCGAACTTCCACTATACCACGCCCGAATCGGTTAAACTAATTTAATAACCATCGAAAGCGTGAATTTTGAGGTTGACTCAGCCTATTGAGGGCAGCAAGGGAAACCGCTTCGTTCCAGCATTTAAGGGCACTGATTTGTCCGAGCTGACAGAAACCTGATGTGGAAACGTCCCACGCTCATGAGATAAATGCCATCTTCCCTTCATCCAAGGGAAACTAGAAGTGTGCATTCATCTGTGAATCTGCAGCGTTCCACGCTTGCGATCGAATGGACGTTTCATCCTCTCCTTAATAAAGAGCGCGTCAGCAGCTGAAGGGGAATAAAACGTATCCACAGCACCAAACACCTCCATTCCATCCCCTACCACTCACCCCAAAGCACACAGCCGAGACCACAGGGTGTCTGTGCTCCCAGGGTTGCCATAGTAACCCCTCAGACGCAAGAACCCGATGACCTTCTCCTTACTCAGAATTCGAACGTTCAAAAGATGACAAAGCGATACCTAAAGGACTCCCAGACTGCCTGTCTGTTTGTTTCCACACCCACTTAACAACTCTTGCCTTGCATAAATTTCTATCGCGTTGTCAGTCGGTGAGGTGCTCCGTGTTAACTAAGGCTTCGAGCTACAAATCTTTCCTCTGCATGAGGGTAAATGCCTACAGGTTCGGAATCATTCGAACCTCGAAGCGTTAGTTCACATCAAGCATTTTCTTGATGGATAGGTAGAAATAATTATAATACAATGATTAATGACCTATTGCAAAGCCACCTAAGTCTAAAAATGCACTCACGACGTTAGAGTGAGAGTTGGGAATACATATATTAAACATAACACTATTTTTTATGAATAGCAAAGGAAACTTAATTAATCAATTTTGATAAATATACACATAAATATGTACATGCAAGAATAACCTCGTGACGACGACCGGACGAGTGATGAAAAAAGTGATGGAAATCCTTATCGCGATCGTGATCGCGAAAAAACAATTGCCGGCGATGATTATTTGCGAGTGATCACTCGAGTGATCGCGATAGTGATCACTCGGAAATGACGAATAAAATTATCGTGTGATTCAGGCTGGTGATGATGATGACAATGGCGATTATTTTCATTGGGAATAAATAGGGTATGGATTAGCACAAGTAAGGGGCCTTCGCCCCCACCAAGTTGGGACTCGAGTGGAGGACGAAGGAAGAGAGTCAGCCACCCGCTGCGGTGGTTATGGCAACAGTGTGTCTTCAGCAATGCCCCCCACCCCTCTGTCTAGCCCTTTGTGCCGCACAGTTCGTAAATTCAGTCACCGGGAGACAAGGCCCGCTCACAAACCACCCGAATCCCCCAAACGAATGCCTCCCTCTTCTCCCAGCACAACCTTTTCATCCGCCTCCCTGACGCATAAGCGCTTCAAGTTTTACGATCAGTCCACGAATGGGAAGAGTGCATCGTCTACTATTTCCCCTAGCGCGAACGGGGGGGGGAGGACCCCGGTGATACTACGTGCACCCGTTTCGACTGCATCACCCCCCCTGCCACGATCGCAAGACTGCAATAGAAGACGTATCATCAAGACGCAGGGGTTCAGCCAACGAGCCCAGTTCTCCATCGACGGAGAAAGAGTAGCCCAGCGGTCTCAAGGTACACCCCACCATTCCAAGTCGACACAGTCAGTCTGTTCGACACCATTCCATAACGTAAAATTAAACTTAACGAATCTGAACAGTGGGATCTGACTAAAGTGGTGAAAATTTCCATATAGGCAACAGAATGTAAATTTAATCATATCACGTTTGCATTCTCTCCGTATACGAACACTTAAATTATACGAAAGTCAAGGTAGCTGTAGGCTGTGAACTGAACCCATAAAACTCGAAACAGAAAATGAGACTGAGACGTAAGCAGAAAAAAATGAGACCCGCCTAAATTATTTACAAAGACGTTGAAGCCACATTCAAAATTACAGCAATGTGTAATCGGAAGAATGGAACACTGAGGTAAGTAGATATGCAATGCGTCGATATTCCCTTAAGTATCGCTTTTATTCAAGACCCGGAGTTGCGATTCCAAAGGGGTTCAACCAGTTTCCATGACGGCTTGAGCAAATAGATATCGTACCATCCATATAAATCATGCGAAAATTCCTAGGCATATCACTTAAAGAAAATAATATGTACAACGGATTTCATGATTAAGCGGCGTGTTGTGGTAGCATCACAGTGACGATGTTTCGTGTGGCTCTTACCCTAAGCATGGCGCGCCGCGGCGTGACTGGCTCGCGGAGGTAAATTACTATTGCTTCCCCCAGTCAGATTCTAGGAGTCATTAGATGATACGCACCTTTCACCAAGACAAGGCCGAAACCCAAGGACAACCACCCGAAGACAGATGGGCATAGAACAACGAAAGGGAGATCACATTCCACCGCGAGATGATTAATCGGTGGGATGGCGAAGAGTTTGTCGGCACATCCAATCAGACGAAAGTCTCCGATTTCACTCCGCTAATTTTTACGACGGCCATGAATAAGATATCATCCAAATAAACCCCACCGCTCAATCGCCACCACAAATCCCACGAGGAAGGACGTTAAATGTACTTGCACCCTACACCCACATCCCGCATAGAATTTCGAGGCCACTAAGAGAAGAGGGAAGAGAAAAATCCCGAACTCTCCCCACGGAAAGAGCATCAAAAGTGACCCACTGAAGAGTTCCCCCAGTCACCGAGGCAATAAAATTGTATTTTCTGCATTTAACGACAAAGATGGACAAACTGCTCGGATAAAATACGATACGGTGGATGATGGGGAGTAACGATGTTAATGTCACGCAAACGGCTCACACGCAGAGGGCGGAAAACCAACATGTCTGCGGATACGATTCCCACAGGGGTGGTTATGTGAGAAGGAGAGAGGTTTGCGTCACTGACTGATTATGCAACCGAAAAATGATCACTCGAGTGACGATGCTCACGCTTCAAATGGGAGCCAAGTCGGGGAATACTGAGAATGAGGCTGAAGGCCATATAAAAGTGAGGCCAAAGTGACCTGCCATATTGCAGTTTTAAAAAATGTTACCACGGCCATAGTCATGACATTTTAAAAATCATATTCAAGTTTATATCGTGGCAAGGTGTGTTAAGAGGAAAAACTGGCTAGAGGAAGATGAGGCTACTTCAGCAGTGGATACAGAAAAAAACTCGAGGGGGGCGCAAAAGATATATTGAGTTACTTTTACTTTTATCCCAATAAAAAATAATCAAGTCACACGTAGAGTTTAAGAAAATTTTAGTTAAATTTATTACGCACGTAAACAAGACAATGCCATCTTATGATATAAAAAAGTGGTTCTGCAATGTTTGGCAATACGGGCGGGCCCGCAAGGGGGGGGGGCATCTGTATCCGCCACTGGTCTACTTAGTGGCTGCATAGTTACTTTACCATACACAGTCAAAACTTCCTATATTTCAGGGAAAGCAAATTACATAGTTTTCTCTCGATACTTCACACGTACGCCCCTGTTCCTATTGAAGCAGCAAGGGACTTGCAATTCAAAAGAATGCGTAACACAAAATAACCTCACCTAACGCATAGCGTCGAATCCCAGGCAGTAGTGAAGTCAATTTTACGCAAATTATTATTATTTCTTCGACCATACCATGTTGAATTTCCTCACCATCACCTCCGAATCATCGGAAATCATTACGTAGGGGGCTGTGTATAACCACTGGTTCTCCGCCTCCTCCCGCGGATCAGTCGCTGACAGCAATCAGAGGGGAATGGGGAGGGGGAAATGGTATACTGTAGGAGAGAGGTTAAGGAAGAGGGGGAGGTGCTATTTTGATGGAGATGCAGTTGAGCGATGGGGGGGGGGGCAGGATAGTGGCCTCCCCACCCGCCCGGAGAAAGGGTTGGGTGCGGTGGGAAAGGCTGTCCACGCGAACCAAGTTGAAGGAGGAGGAAGCCGTTTTTTATACATCCACGGAAGGAGAAGAAGAAGAAGTCGGACGAGGCCCAGTATGATCTTGGAACGGCGCCAAAGTCTTCCTCCGACGCCGTGCCCCCGAGGCGTAAACAAGTGCATGGCATAACATCACCGACGGAGAATAAGCGAGGCAAACGGATCAACAAGTACTTACATATTTAATGACTCGATCCGTGGCAGCAGAAGAAAAACCGTCGACGGAAGTGATTCCATACCACCTACCATCTAATCTATGCACCATAAGAGTGCGTAGGTACGGATCCTAATGATGGAAATGTAAAGGAAGTCCACGAGTACCGTGACCCCATCCTGTAATGATTTCGGAGAGGATGCATCAGAATGCCCCCAAACAGATCAAGATGTCAAACCAGCTATCCGATTGAGCTGCTCTACTGTTCATTGAAAATGTTCAGAGATTTCAGCACCTAAACAACAAAACCTTCGCAATCCGCATGAAAAAATTGAAAACGAGAGAAGCTCTCATTACAAGGAATACAATAATTATAATTCAATAATAACAATTTATTCTTCCATGCAAACATATTTTTTACGGGTTATTATATCCATTTAAGGAAGTAAGGAAGCCTGTAAGGCAATAAGCCTGTGTTTAGGCTAACTTCAAAAATCTAGTCGACTGAGCAAAAATACCAAGATCGATAAAATAATTGCATAATATTCTTTAAAAAAGTTAACTGTGCCTACATGAAGAGACCAAGAATAAATTAACTAACTAACTAATATGTAGGAGCATTTTTAAGGATGTATATGAAAAACTGGACAGAGAACTTTTGGGTACTAAGTGAATGTCGCCGCAGATTTGATCGAGTTATAATGTTCATGAGAATATGTACAAGCGAACGTAATATTTATGATGTGCCCAAGTCCTCTGACGAATACAACGATTGCTAAATTAAGGAAGACTTCGCATAAAAAATCCCTTCTAAGGGTGGATGACCTTTGAGTTTTCCCTCTGCAGCCAACAACCCGAAACCATAACGTCATAAAGATGGAAAAATCCTTCTTTCAAGTCAGCAATCGTTCTGCCATCACTGCTGTGCAAGAATAAAAGAGAGTGAAAAAGGGAAGAAGGGAAGGAATCACGTCCGACCAACATAAAAATGAGCGCGCATCAACCGCAAGATTTCCGAGCGTGGATGACCTTCCCGGAAACCGAGGATAGGAGAGCGAGTAAGACGAGATTTACGCGAGATATAAACACGAGATAAGGGAGGAGAGGATGGAGGAGCTGGGGAAAAGAAATAGATGAGATGATTTTTCCTTCCTCCTTTCCATCTAGCAGCTGGAAAAACAAACCTCTCCCTCTCTCTCCCCTTTTGGGAGCACGAAAAAGTCTCTGCCCACTATTCAGATGAGGAGAGATGGGAAGGAGAAGAGTACAAGAAGACTTTATTGTATCCATCAAACTACATTGTATTCATCAGAGGCGTACAGTGAATTCCTTCAAAGACTACAGTGCATTCATCAGAAGAATATAGTGTACTCATCGGAAAATATCCTAAAAATAAAGTTTCCTCTTCAGTCCGTGGTGAGCAGCGAAAGAAGTAAATGAATCGATACCTCCACTGCATAAACGCTCAACAATCGCCCACCGATTCAAATTTGCTCATCTAGATCATCATCACTGGTCAACAATCCTAGGATTGGTTTGACGCAGCTCTCCACTCAGTTCTCCTATCAGCTAATCTTTTCACACCTACGTATTTCTTCTCTTTCACATCCTTTACCTGTTCCATATATTTTGTTCGAGGTCTTCCTTTTCCGTTCTTGCCTTCCACTTGTCCCTCGACGATTGTCTTCATCAGGCCATCATGTCTCAAAATGTGGCCTATAAGGCTGTTCCGTCTTCTTGTTAAGGTTCTCATCTAGATAGCCCTTATGAGCGGATTTTATTCTGTGGGCGATTGTTGAGCGTTTATGCAGTGGAGGTATCGGAATGAAAGTATATTCGTCATTGGTAACGACTCAGTTTACAACATATTCACTTGTACCTCAACAAAACTTATTAACGAAAATACTTGAACTACAACAGCAAAATTCATTGAAATCACCTCATTATTTTCGTCTTGAAATTTAATACTACGCCCAGGTATTACAGAAAGGATGAGGACACATATCGCAATATTTTTCCTCACTGAAATGTAAACAGAGGCATTTTGGCAAATGACAGGCGCTTTTATTTCAACGCGAGCCTAGTTACATTATTAGTGCCCATAACTGGAGGAGAGAGCAAGCAAGAAAAAAAAGGTGGGAAAGGAAATTTCGAGGATGGGCGAGTGCAGTTATGTTTATTGGACCTTCGAATTCATTCTTATTCATCTCGACGGTCATAATTTTGCGTCATTAATGTAACGCCCCGGATATCGGGAGTGGGCGAGAGAGGTAAGAATGGGGAGAATATGGTGGAGATTGGGAGAAGTGGAGGGAGGGTGGACTTCAAGGTCGTTGACATCCGAGCAGGGTGAGGAAGAAGAGGCGGGAAAGAGGGCGATCGTACCGGTGACCGGCCGAAGAAAACATTTGAGGGCTCGAGGCGCTTCATTCTGTGAGAAAGGACGTCATTTCGGGCAACGCATCGAACTTCGGCCTCGGCCCAAGGAGGACTAATATATACAATATATATTATTATAATTTATTATTGTATATATTGTTTATCATAGTATTTCATATTGTTCTCATGTTTTCTTTCATAGCCCTGATGATAGTTTAAAATAAACTGAAACGTTGGCTAAAAATTTTTTACATCACATACATTTGACCTATGCTCCGAGAACTATTTTATCATAAATTGATTATGTAAAAATACAAGACAATGCCATCTTATGATATAATAAAGTTACAATTGTGGTTCTGCAATGTTTGGCAATACGGGGGTCCCACAAGGGGGGGGGGCGCCCTCTGCGCCCCCATCTGTATCCGCCAATGGAAAGAAACGCTCTTGCGATGAGATGAGTAGGGAGGAGATGCAAAGCGCAGGAGATTCGACAGCAGGAAACAAGGTTGTTTCTAAAGCATCGACGGAGAAATAATCGCAGCGGCGTCCATCCTGCCGGAGGAGGGAATCGCAGCAGGCCCTCGGGATGTTTTCGCGCGCCTCGAGACGCACAGCATGTGAAGAGGGGGGGGGGCGGGGTTCGGTTCCTCCCCCTCCACCCATCACCTCCCCCCACACCCGCCGCACGACGGGGTCGTTAAACCTCGACAGGACTGAGATCGTTCTCCTCAACCAGGGCCCAGCGTGCTTCGACTCGAGCTTAGATCATCCACGCTGTACTACTTTAACAGATACTCACCTTCGTACACATCGCTTCGATAGAATTTGGTCCCAGCATCAACCCGGACCGCGATTTCTGTGAGTGCAAAGCGATTTCCTGTTTTTGGAAAGACTACTTCACGATTAGTCGCGAAATATCTGTAAAAACTGCATTCATATCATGTAAATATCATTGCAAAATGATAAATTTCTATTTAACAAATATGAAATTCCGTTGGGAGCATGTATTTACATGCATTAAACGAAACCCCATACACTTCATGAGCGAAACGATGCTAACTGACACGTTTGGTCCGGGATATACGAGCTAGTACTTATTAATTCTTGGAGATCCCCATGATACCAAGTTGGTATAAATATTTTGATGAAGTAACGAAAAAACTGCTTCCATGATCGAAGGAAGCGTTGTGTCGTCAGCATCGGAATCGCCAACAACGGTTTATCGCACATGAAAATCGAGCCTTAGCAGATAAGAGATGGCACTTGTTATTTGCTGTCGTTCCTATAAACCTCAGTCCTTCTCCCTTCTGACAGGTGTGCAGCCGCATTAGAGGACATCTTTAAGAAGAAGATTTCCATCAGCTCGTTCGCAGAAGAATACGGACGGTATCTCCGAACATCTCGCGGAAGAGGTTCCTGGAGAATACGATATGAGAGGCAGGTGCGCTCTCCGAGAAATGAAATCTAACGCGATATCTCGACAGGGACAGCACATCTATCGAGCACGTCCGAACACTTCGGGATAAATTCTATTCCTTATTATAGAAGATAGCAGGGCTATTTTCTTAAAGTATCATATTTTCCATCTTACTGTCTTGAAAATAAAAATGGCTCAAATAAGTAAAAACACGACATAAGAAATGAACACATGCTGGAAGCTACTTTTACTCAGGGCGAGTTCTTGAGCATTTCTAGCCACCTTCAGCAGAAGAAGTATTATAACAGAAAATAATGCCCACTAATGGCTTGGCTCAGGCTCTCATGCAGTGACGACTACTGCTCCGGGGAAGGTGATACAGCGAGCGGAGAGCCAGTAGGTAAATTATGGAGTCAATTGTCAACTAGAACATCGTTGGAATTGAATGAGTGTCATTGCATTACAATAATCATTTTGTTTTGATGATGGGAAAACGACAGACGTGTTGGGAGTAGGAAGTACCTTAAGGGATAGGTTTCTGTAAACCGTGTTAGATGTCAGAATGATAGGTAAGTGGAGATATTTATAGATAGAATGAAAACGAAAAGGTTAAATTAAAGAGGTTTAAATGTTAAAGAGGCGATCGACAACTGACCAATTCCTCTAAATGCAGAAAGGCCGTTTTACACGGGGCACGGGATTGCGCAGGTTAGAGCTGCATTTATTTCTAAAATGGCGTGGAATTGCGCGAATGCATGAACGAAATTAGAACGGGCTATTTTGCCGTCTCGCATCCACGCATGTGTTCTAGCAATTCACCGCTTTACACGACGAAATTTTGATTGTGCCTTCGCACGTACGTTAAATTGCGCAATAAAGTGCCCCGTGTAAAACGGCCTTAAAAGGCGAGCAGCCAAATAATGTAAGTATGTGCACCGTGGCGCGCGTTCTTACTCGAGGGAAAGTCGTACTCTCACACCTCTCAAAAACATCCCGCCACGGCTCGCCGGCCGGCTTCTTCCTCATCGCATGGAACCGCTGCGGCTCGAATATTAGTAAACAAGCGAGCTGGCCACGGGGTTGGGGGAGGGTCCTTCCCCTCCCCTCCCTCCCTCCGAGGCAAAGCGGTCCCGTTTCAGGACTTGGGTCGCCCTCCCCTCCGACCCCTCCCACAACTCGCTCGCAGCATCCATAAAGAAAGAGGAACTGGAGAGAGAGAGAAAGAAGGGGGTGGTATCACCCCTTCCCCCTCCACGCAACCTCCTGCCCACGCCTATACCGACTCCTCCACTCACTGCCTTTCTCGGCTATACCTGCAAGAGAGGGCACACGACTCTTTTCTCTCTCTCTCGGCCGTAATTACGGTCCTTTCTTATTCCTTTTTTTTCGGGGGCGGCCTTATAGTGCGCATCCCTCCTTCCATCTCTCCTCCTCGTCCTTACTACACACTGCGGGGAGGTCGTCGACCTGCCCGCCGTGCAATCGCCCTCCGACATAAACAAACAAGTGATCGCCGGCTGATCGGACGGGTGGACAGGTGGGCAAGCGTACCTACTACTACTACGCGCACATGGCATCCGCTGCTCGTGCGACAAAAAGAAGATGAAGAAGGACAAAACCGACGTATCGATGCTTTCATTACAGCCTCCCGTTCCCGGGAAAGGCAGAGTGGAAACGGAGACGTAGAGAATGGAAGAGAGCAACAGCAAAGCTACATTGCCCTTAGCAAAAAAACTGTTGAAATTTCAGCAGTTAATCGGGACTACATTTGAATCCAACAATAACTGTTGAATCGAACAGTAACTGCTGAATTCATCAATACGTGTTGGATTTATCAGTTACTGTTAGAGTTAACAGATATTGTTAGCTTTAACAGTTACTGTTCGTTTTAACATTTACAGTTAGTTTAACAGTTCTGTTAGTTTTAACAGTTACTGCTATTTTTAACAGAGGTCCCAATTCACTATTGAATTCTACAGTAACTGTTGGATTCATCAATAACTGTTGGGTTTATCAGTTACTGTTAGAGTTAACAGTTATTGTTAGTTTTAACAATTACTGTTCGTTTTAACATTTACAGTTAGTTTTAACAGCTCTGTTAGTTTTAGCAGTTACTGTTATTTTTAACAGAGGTCCCAATTCACTGTTGAATTCTACAGTAACTGTTGGGTTCAACAATGGTCCCAATTAACTGTTGAAATTTCAACAGTTTTTTCGCTAAGGGTGGAGTCTCGCGAGTCTTACAAGCGAAGAAGGGAATAGGACTCAGCACAACAATTAAAGAAGGGCGATTATTACGACCGCATATTCTTCGATCAATCGTTCGCATATTCTTCCGAACGCAACTAAGGCTATCCATCTATCATGAAATCGATGGACAAATATGCATTCATTCTTATTAAATCGGGTTACGTTCTTCAAACGCATATGATCTATCATCCTTGAATACTATAGGTATGGCTACGGTGAAAGATGCACATTGAAAGAGAACATTAGAAATTAGACAACAATAGAACATGCCCAAAAAATCCACAACTCATCAAATAATCTCACTTGAATCTGTTGTGATAGCGCATACTAGACAAATTGTACATTATCATTCGCATTTATTAAATGGTTGGTGAGCTAACTTTTAGGAACTTCATGATCACAGTGAAAGAGATATCGTTTGTTCCGCACAATCTTCGAAAAATGGCGTTTTACCATTATATATCCTGTGGTATATGCAACCTATTTAATTTTGCCACGAGCCTCGTTCGTACCGCGAGGCAGCTCAGCTAGGCTAGGCGAATCGCATCAAACGGTGGAAAAGAACACTTTTCGATCCGGCCGCCTATTTGATGTGGGAGCATCACAAGATGGCCTCGATAGTTTCACTCTTCCAACGGAAGGTGGCGCTCTTCAACTTTCATCCATCGCGGAGATTCTAAGCCAACGGAGAGGGGGGGGGGGGGGGAGCGTGAGGAAGAGGAGGAGGGGGACTTTAAGTCGCATTTTGGAAACTTCCAGTCTAGGCTGTCCTCGACACCGTTCCACACCTTCCCTCTTCGAATCTCTGTCTTATTCATCAGACGAGTCAGTGGAGGCTAACCGCGGAACAAGGGAAGCTAATAGGAAATGTCTAGTATGCGACTTGAAAGCCTTCGTCCCCCAGCCCCCACTCGAGGGTGGATTATTCCAACGGATTCTGAGAGTATTCGTGTGGCACGATGGGAAACGAATAAAAGGTTTTTTCATCTCCAGGTCATAACTTTAAGAATCTCTCGTAAAAGTAAGCGAATCTTTAGAACGCGAGATTTCCCCATCACTATATTTTCCTATTACAAAGATCGACCATGGTTTCCACAGCTGAGTACTGAAAAAGCTAATTTGATGATTACCCATCAGTATGAAATCAAGCCTGTTATTTTTTACTAGAAAGAATAGAGACATATATTTATATTTTATCATTCTTCATTTACAATTATTTCTCATACTTTCAAATTTCTAAATATTAGTACAATAAAATACACATCAAAGACGAGCAATTGGAGGTATTGGCTGATGGCGAGCACTGTGTATGGTCATAACGACGATTTAGGATAGGAAGTACCTCTCAAAAAAGGCTATGAGAATGAAGGAATCCCATCGGTTTCGACAGGATTGGGTTAATATCGAGGAATAAAAGAGAAAATGACATGAAAAGTACACGACAGTTTCGAAATCGGTAGGTTTTGTTTATTTAAAAATGTCACGCGAATACTGCGACGCTAATTATTTACCTAATCGATATTCTATGTAACGTATCGATTCATTAACTGCATCATAGAAAGGTAGGTATGAGGATAGGAGCTTCGAATCAATAAAATTCTTGATTCGCACAGGTCAACAGGGATTCTTTCCTAAGCCCCTTGCATTGGGGACTCCGTCATCGGCGTCATAACTACGGCCAGCAAGGGTCGTAAGGGCGTGACGCGTCCTTATTACACGCGTCAATGCGTGCCCTCTTCCCTTCCACCGCCTGCAGCGAGGCTACACCCTCCTTCGGAATGGACCATTGTTCGAGGGCCGCTGTTGTTGTTTGGGGAAAGAGGCCACCGCGTTATCGGGCGGCGCTTTTGTGGTATCCATGCCGTGACCGCGGCGATGGTGCCACGGCGAGCCAACAATGCATTCGGCGTCATGGAGAGAACTTCAATTTTTTCCTCTAGGAATGCCAATCTCCGCTCTAAATATTTTCAGTGACAGCAATTTCCATAGAACCCTGTCAGAGTCATACGCATAGGCAATGATGTACATGTAATCAATAATTTCACAGAGTCAAAAACTTCCTCGTCAACTCCCTGAATAGTAAAATCTTGATCATGCCCTGTAAGCCTGATGCCATGCTTTGGTACTCTTCAAGCGTTTTAACAGTTTTTAAGAGTAATGATCGCCTTACTATACCATCGAGCAGCACAGCTAAAATGCAAATACCGACCATTAAAGCCGCGAAACAAAAAGGGAAATAATCATCCCCATTCCGCACGCTAATTTCAAAATGATAAACGTGATACTTTTAGGCAGAAAATCGATAACCTTTCTATTTATAGCTTTGTATTAACTGATTGTTTTAAATATTTAAAAGGATAATGTTTTACCTCCAAACGCAACACCCAATAAGGAAGGTTGGCCACATTCCGTAAAATGATTAAGCCGATATAACACTCGGGTTTTACTTTATTTTTTAAATACAGCATTTTCGGTACTCTCAAATCGATCCATGGGACAAAATTTAAAACAATAACAAAGGCACAGGATTGGAGGAATGATGGAAAAACTAGGGTAAAAATTGAACTAAATATCATGGATTATCCTTTCCCCTTCGCTGTTGATGTTTCGAAAAGATGAGAGAAATTTTTATCCCATTATGCTCCGAAGAATGTCCATCTCATTTGATCGCCATTCCTCAGTTCCATGAGGTATAGGTATAGCACTAGAACTTTATTAAATCATAAGATGGCATTATCTTGTATTTTTACACAGTCAATTTCTTACAATAAAACCTTCTTTAACTTTGCATGTGACTTGATTTTATTTATTTATTTCTCAAACCACCGAATACAGCTCATATTGGCCATTTTACATCGGCGAATTCAACAAATTTAACAAGTAAACTTACACGTACAGCCATGCCCTGGACAGGGGAAACCTACCCAGGCGGAACTAGTAGTATCGACTCCGGTGCTGTCACCAGAGTAACGCGTAACCTATTAAGTGGCTACAAATCCCATGTTACCAATCTTTCGTAGTATAGAGTCGTGGTCGCCGGGTTGCCCTCAGCATAACACACACCAATGCCAAAGACCCTTTCCCTCTGCAAGCCGCGCGAGTGCGTTGTATCTTATATAGGTGGTGGTGTGTCGAAAGACGCCAATGGACCGGATCTTTTTCGCCTCGCGTCCCAGAGTACCGTTCTTCTCTCAACCTCGCCACCGCCAATTACGATCGGACGGTGAGCGGCTTCCAAGTTCACGTCTAATTCGATTCGGAGATAATATCCCCCCATCGCAGAGACGATTCTTTATCGAATATTTGCCGGGAACTCCTCACGATTGGGGCTCACGCGGCATTAAATAAAACCTCTTTTCAATCACTCCAGTCACTCTTCCAGTTCTGGCCAATGACGCCTAACACCCGTTCATTACGAGCATCGCGGTTGTTCCGAACGTGATTCTTCACCTTTGGCATTACTACGGTCCAACGTTCGAGTTTCTCGTACTACTAATCTACGAGAAAGAGTTTTTTCACAAAGTCAACAATAACTCTCGAGTTCGCATTTTTAAATAAATTCTGGAATACAATTTATAATAGCAAGAATTATTATTGGCATTAACTTAAAATTATTACAATAGCCTAACTTCGGCTGTAAAACCACGCTTATTAAAGTAAACAATTCCACATATTTATGGCTGATATTTAACGGATAAAATTAGCTTTACTTAGATGTGAATTACGTTTATTAATAGAACTAGAAATCACTTCACCACATTCCTTCAAAATCAGGTAATTATAATAATGTATTTCCAATAACAAGCGAATTTAGAACTTGCGAGTCTATCCTTAAAATTTACTTGTTGGACAAACATCGTAGACAAATTCTACGTGAACTCGAAGGAATTCAAAGATGACGCAATGTGAATATTAGCGTTCTATTAGGCAGCTTGAGATGACAACAGCGTTCCATCCGCTCAACGGCGCTCATTTCTTTCAAGCGGAGAATAGACGTAGTCTCAAATAAAATAGGAAGAGACTGATTTTTTCCGGTGGAAATTCCCATTTCGGAATCTTAGAGAAAAATATCGGAAACGATACGACATGAGTTATCGAATACAGAACTTTAAGGGGTTCCGTTCCAAAAATGAGAATTGGAGAGAGTAATTTTAGAAACCGAAATCCCACAAATCGAGACGTAAACGAGGTGCGGAAATGTTGAGGGCTTCCTCTCCGCTCGGTGACGATCTGCTAGGGTGAAACAGAAGGGGCGAAGAAAGGAGGAAAAGACACGAATAGGGGGAGTTGGAATAGGGGAAGTGACAAGTGCGTGTACCTTTCCGAACGGCTGGCTTCGTCAAATGTCACTCATCGATTAAAAACACAAAATCCTACACATAGGAAAATTAGAAAGTGTGACTTGAACTTCTCAATCAAAACAGCAAGCCTCGGAATAATAGACTCTCTCAAAAACTAACTAACACTGTATATTTTCGGAATCCTTTAAGAATAGCTTTGATTACGGCTATTGCGTACCAGATTTAATAACCAATCTTCAAATAATTAATTTTAAAAATAATATTTTTAGGAAATAACCGTGAAGAATTACGATAAAATTCATTAATATCCTTCGAGAAAACGAATGTTGTAAATAATATGACTAAACATCTTAAAGCCGTGAGGAGAGAAAATCTGTTTGGTCATTAAAAAACAAATCTATGAATTTGTAGTGTGCCTCTTGTCTCATTGAGCTCGAAATGTCCACGCACTGACATCAATTTACGACTACGTCAAAAAAGGAAAAACAAGTAAAACATGTCTCTGAAATCACGATGGTATTTTAAACTATTTAATCGCACATTGTCCAGGAAATCGATAGTACACGCTGAATGAAAAACCTACAAGCCGGGGAGCTTGCAATGAAAAAGAAATGTCTCTAAGGGACATAATTAACCATCGCAAAGGTTTTCATGATACGGATATAACGACACCATCGACATCAAAGCGCTTTTCCGCACTTTTTTGCAGAAAAACTGGCCACCATTCGTAGGCCATGTAATGGGAGGGAGTGAGCACATTCGCTCACGTTATCTACTCTTTGATTATCCCCGCAAACGAGAACGAGATATTACATTTTACAAGAGAAAGAAAAAGAAGAGGTGGGGGAGACATCAAAACCAATTTCCGTATCGCCAACCAGAAGTGATGGGGAGTTTCATGAACACATCCCGTCATGGCTGCGTATCTCATCCATCGGCCACTCATAAAAAAGGAAACCTCTCGAAGAGAGAGAGAGAGGAAAAAAAGAATAACACGATGCGCATAGCAAAGCGAACGCCACCGACTTCCTCGTCGACGATTCCAAAGCAACGACCATCATCAATCGCCGTTAGCATATAAAAAAATCGAATGCTACCGGAGTTTATTAGTCCAATTATTTGTCGAAGACGAGGCGGAGTCATGATAAAAAAAAGAGGAAGGCCTTCGCTTTCCTTGATCGTAAGCTACGAGGGGAAGAAAGAAAGAGACTGGTATATATGTAATGTGTAGAGAGTGGGAAGGGGTTCATGTCAGAAGGAAGAGAAGTGGAGATTCTTGAATCGTCCTTGCCGGTGGCGACGGTCCTCGAACCCAGATCGCTACCGAGGGATCAGACGCAAGAAAAGAACAGAGCTACGCGTCGTTCTTGAGTAGTACCAATCAACGATCTTACGCCAAGCACATCATTCGACATGAAATCGTGTGGCTTCACCAACCCCGCTATGTTAATGCATGAGTATCTGCAAACGTAAGTAGTGAAATTCGTGCGTAGGCGTGGGTAGAATGTAAGTAGTACATGAATAGTGCATGAATGTAAATAGAACATGAATGTAAGAAGTACATATGGTAGAATAATTTGTTAGTATGTGTGACGTTTTTTGGACTGTGTGGTGTGCATGTGGGTGTCCAATTGCATGGTGCGTGCTGGTGATTGATCACCCCCTGCCATTGAACACCCTAGAGGTGGCTCGCAGGGTATTATGTAGATGTAGATGTAGAAACGATCGGGATAGTAATTCTTTAGAATTATTGGCGTGTAGTTTATTTACCCTACCCTCTTCTGCAAAATCACAATGGGAAGTAAAGGAAAGTGAGGCTCATTTTTCGAATGACAGTGACATAGTAACATTTCCAAACACTTCCAGGCAGTTTACGGGAGTAAAAATAATTACTAAACGTCTAAAAGTACGTCGCCAAACAAAATGTAGCTTGATTATGAGATAAATATAGCTTGATTATGAGAAAAATATTGCTATGAAACGAAAAAAAAATTTTTTGGAGATAGAAAGGTTAAATACCATACTGAGGGTATGTCGGTATTAAGACATAATATTCTTGTACTGAACTCAATAACACGGAGGGCGGTCATATAAACCAAACATTTTTTATGTCAATTTCAGAGGATTGACAATCTCCAGGAGAGAAAAAGGCAAGCATGGAAGCCAAACTTGGAAGAACCCAAGACGGATGTTTTAAATAGACGCCTATCCGGAAACGTTTAAATCAACTTCTTGGTGATTCGTCGTGACGGCGATAATTTCTCCACAACACCCCACTACTCTTAGGTGTCGACGGCGAAGATTACTGGACCGACTTGAAGCGATGCACCTCTCACACGAACCGAAAGAAATTCAAAGGATGCTTTCTTTGTTGAAGCAAACCTGCTCTCTTCAAAAGATATTATTAGATGCGATCTTCCGACTGTGGTAGAATGTAATAGAAGCCGGTGTATATTATTTCTAGTCTTAAATATTTATTTCTAGTCGAGTTCATTCAGTAAGGGAAGTTTGGAGCAAAAAAAGGGATTAAAATATCGACATAACAAATAGCACAACGCATGTCTTTCATAGAACAGCTGGTACTTTTGGAAAGTACTCGGGAACATCTCACCCTTAAGACACGAGGGAGGTTTTTTCGTCTGAAAGTCGCTTCATGCTTAATCCTAGAGAAATGGTCCATCTAGTAGCCTAAAGGAAATCGGTTTAGAAACTGAGATAGGAAGAACAGATTAGAGACCGTTTTTCTTTACGAAGCGAGGGGCTAATGAAAACCTTAGACGACGTATTGATGAGCAGAGATTGTTTTTTATGCGCAGGCATTTTTTCACTAAGCACCGCGAGATGAATGCTACTGAAAAAAGGCTTGAAAAAGAGACTTCAAGGAGGCCTAACCTTAGCGGCTTTGGAAGTAAAATTCATTCTTAATGGCTCGAGGCGCGTATCATGGAACCCGAATTACTAAAAAAGGTCTCCCACGATCCTAATCATTCACAGGAATGCAATCAATGGGAAATACGATGGTAAGGTTTATTATGTATGCGCAATGAATGTCATCTTTGTGATTTAATTTACGAGCATCCAAATAATATGACCTTAAGAGACGAGATTTCTCCAGAAGTAAGAGTCCAAATCAACAACCAATGTTCAAGCATTGATGTATGCCCCTGGATTCTGGCCATCTCATTCCACTTCACCGCTTTGCTCATAATATATAATCTATCTCCATAATAAATTTACTCCGATTTACATAAAATAATTCACTTCCAGTGAGATCATGTTCATCTCTTAATCTAATTCCTTGATCTCTTAACCAATTCCTTTGAACCCATAACATGATAAATGTCTCAGCGTTTAGAAAGTTAGATATTTACAAAACAGCTGATAAAAATGTCCTCTTTGATTTAACGAGGCGATTTATGACTAGTCACCCAATTCTAATACGGAAACCTAATTTTTTTAATTGTAGAACTACGGCCCAGGCGATGTAAAAGTGATTGACTAAACATAAGTCTAATGAGTATACTATCATTTAAATACAAGAAATTCAACATCATAATCATCACTTTATTATATAAATCGTTAACATAATTGGCTAAATATTTTGTGGGCTACCGAAAATCTTTGTGGGGACCACGGTTTTCGACCCTTGTATTTATACTTAGTACGTCTTAGTCGTGACTAAACTTCCGCATCAATACCGTTCTACCGGTATGATGTCGTAACTTATTACTTCTATAAAACTTAATTCGTTATTTTTAAAATATCAGTCGAGGTAGAGTAAATCATTTCAAATTTGAAAAATCAATCTCACGTGAAACATGTTTCTACCTGAGGTTCAGGAAAATGTCCATGTTTCATAAGGGTCCACTCTGTATTCTTTAATACCCTATAGAGATCACGTTTTTTTACAGACTTCCTACCTCTTTCGATACCATTTCGACTTCTCACCCTTCCCTGGATCTTTCAATGTCCATCAGATCATTCAAGAGGCAGCTTCGAAAAGCCATCTTCTGAATCCCTTTTTTTTTCTTTTTTTATATCCTATTTATAGTTTTTTATAATTTATATTTATTAAAACTGCAGATTTAAAGTTGTCTATTCAATTTAAAGGCCTTTTTTGCTATTTTGAATGATTCAATAAATAAATAAAGCCTGAAAATTTTCAAGATGAGAGCTCATGCTTTAGAAAAAAATAACCACACCACGAAAAAAAGACAAAACACGACCGGTCGAGCGTGAGTGATGCATGATCTTAACGCCATGCACTCTAGTAGAGTATCTTTTTTGGAGCCACGAGGGAGAAGCGAGTGCATTTCGTGGGAGGAGGGGAAGTGGAGTCACTATTTCACTCCCCGCACCAAGGACAAGCCACCACCCGCCCCACCCGAGGGCAAAAGCCCAAACAAAACAAAACAATAGCGCTGCTCGCCCACGCATAGAAAGTGGGCGGGCGGAGCAAAGTGCACGGAGCATTCCCCTTTCAGAGAGGAGGCCGGGGAGAGGGGGGGGGGGGGCAAGGGGGCAGGGGTAACCGGGCTGTGAGAGCAGCAAGGGGTGAGTTATGCACGCGTGTGAGACTCTTCTCTCCTTTTTTATTTTCCTTTTTCCTGCCAGGAGGAAAGCCCCTTGCTCGCAACAGCATCCATCCCTTCTTTTTGAAACATTCCTCCGATCCCCTTCTCTAGTATGAGCCTCAATCCCTCCCCTACCCTCAAGCTCCTCGTCCAAAAAAACGAACCAAGTGTAGGCCAGAGCCACTGCGCAACCAGAGATGGCTGTCTCCCCATGTTAGAACCCACTAGCGGGTACAGATTTCACAACATTCGTGTGAGGAGCTGGTTGATGAATGAGAAAACGAGGCTTTTTTTTATTTTTCTCCTATCACATTGTAATACTACATTAAAAGCACACATTAATTTCGACTGAACTAAAATAAAGTAAAACATGTTCTTCACTAACCATGCTTAGGCTAGGGAAGCTCGAGGGACGTAATAATAAAGGAAAAATTGGTGAAGCAACGCGCGAAGATGAATCGCACTTAAATAAATACGGAAGCAAAAGGGAATAAATCCCTTTATAAGGAATGAGAGACAGCATATACATTTACGAACACCGACTTGTAAACCACCACAACCTGTCGAAGCCCACCGCCACCTCAATAATCATAAAAAGTAAGTTCGCAGCTGCTGATTTGAGTCGAGGAAATAGTGTAATAAAACCATTTGCTGTAATTTAGATGCAGAACTATTTCCCATTTTGCGGGTTGATTTCCTACGCTTTTTCTTTCTTCAGCTCTAACTTTGTCGTTAACGTTTATTTTCTACGCACACAAAAGTAATATATACCCGAGTATTTCCATTACTATGGTAAAAAAGGCGCGCATAAAAAATTGTAACACTTTGTAAGATTTAACACTTTCCCGGTGAACAGAATATTTAAACTTTTCTCGGGTTTCGGCGCGAGTAAGATTTTCAAAGTGCGCCGACGTTTCGGGTTCCGACTCGTTACCCATTCTCACGGCTACAATAACATGCAATTTTAATACTCATTGTCCGTAGTAAAATCATAATAACGTCCGCTGTTACAAATTCGACCTCGTGCAACCTCTAATCATCGGATTCTGTGATGGAGCAACAAACCGCTGGCCCCCCAGTCGTTCATCCAGTAATAAGTCTGACATTGGCAGTATTCCGCGAGCATTGAAGCGTCCCCAGAAACTTTAGAGCAGCACGTCGAGAGAGAGAGGAGATGCCAATGAGCCCGAAAGATGGCTGCGGAGCGCACTTCCCTTCCATGCATCCACTTTCCGATCCGCCTGACTCACTCCAGAGGCTCACCCGCTCCTTTTTCCTCCTTTTCGGTTCAGCATCACTCTAACATTATCCTTCATGGATCACTTGTCGTACGAAATTACGACTTCTATGAGAACCCTCACCAATATGCTGGCGATGGCTGTTAACTGCCGCCCTAGTTCCGTTTTACCGTCGTACAGTGGTAGACATGATCACGAGAAGAAAAAATAAGAGCTAGACTGCAAAACTGAGAGATTTAAAATGTCTTTCTTTCCTCGTGCTATTAAGGGTATTAACGGTGTCTCGATTAATAAAATTAATGGCGCCACTGCTAGGACGACTCATGGCATGTTTTTTTATTTATTACATTATTATATAACGTTGCATGGATATGCAATAGGAACTACTAAAGTAGTCAAGTTTTGCCTTAGCATGAATTTACACGTTTATTTTTTTACTATGCGTAATATTTTTATGACCGTGTGATGGGCATGAGTGGGTGGGTGTTGCATGATGCATGCTGATGATTGATCGCCCCCTCCCAAACACCCTTGAGGTAGCTCGCTGGGTGAGGTGCATAGGTAATCACGAAAGGCAAACTAATAATTACAGAGAGCTAAGATGAAAACCATTCCATAAGTAATAAATATTCCTTTATTTTTGGATTTTCTGAGACTTCATGTCTTAAAGAAAATAAAGAAAGATCTTTGAGTTAAAAAAATCATTCATCTTTCCTCGGGGTAAAAACAATTCCAACGAAATGCTGCCAAAATATTTGCCTAACAACACATCAAGACTCGTAAACCTGGATAAAAATATAGAAGTAAGAGGTTTGTAGATTAGTCTCATAAATGATGTTAATGCTCACACTCCTGGTATTCTAGTTTTCCGATGCAGTTTCTTCCTCGGCTACCTTTACTATTGCAAACGCAGTCCAACTAAAGTCCATCTCTTAACTGAGACTTCCGCTTACGTATGTCTAGATGATCGAAACACCAGGCAAAAAAAATGCAAAAATTCATATGCTAAAAACAGCACAGTATAGGGTAGAACTCGTCACCAATGCCTCTTACGGCAAAACACAGCTGGGATTCAAGGCAAGCAGATAAAATGGCAGCTAATCCCCCTTACGGCGATACGAGGCATTAGCGGCTCTAGGCGAGAGTAGGCAAAGCTCGCGGTTTTCTTTCCGGATGCGACTGTTATCTGGCAGACCTTGGGCGGAAGCAATGGGCTTTCTTTCCATAAGAGCGTGCGTGTGTTTTCAAGTGCGCCCAAGGTACCGCTCGAAGGACGCGAAATCTTATACCCCTTGACTCTAAGCGAGCTTTTCCCGTTTCCACTCCAGGGTGAAGCGAAACAGGAATTTTACGGGAAGTTGGAGGTTAGGGTTTTTTTATTCATTATATTCTTGCTCTAGATACGCGCATAAAAAAAGCAAAATACAGATGAACGAGGTCAAGCACAAACGATATAGACAAAAATTTTCTTTTTTTCGGCTAGAATCACCAAATCGAAGAGAGTAAATAATATCAATATTTTAAGCCAATAATATTAATGGTTACCGTAGAATAAATACAAAGTACTTATTTATATTGTTGCGGGGTTAGATTCAAGGTATCAATTCAAAAAGACGAGGCAAGATTGTTCAAGCCGCGAAATCTGTGACTTTCCCGACATAAAGAGGCTGAGAGATGCAATACGAAAAGTTACCAAATCCAAGAGTTATCTTTATTCACGAGTTACCTCGTAAGGTCCCTCAAGAGTGTTAGAACGAGTGAAAGTTCCGCATGCTTCATTACAATAACTGTTGTGCCACTTTAAATAATACTACAAGTACCTACACAAAATGGCTATGTGCCAATTGTGAAATACTACCATGCACGCACGCTCCATGTAACTTACAACAAAAATTAATGAAGCCACGGAATTTATTAGCCTAGATTTTATTAAATAACTAAATTAATTATTTCTGATAACAGTGCACCAAAAATAATAGATTTTCACTTAAATTTCTACGCTCTCACTCGTAAGCTGCATAGTAAAGTTGAATGAAAATGGCAATTATAACTAGTGAGTGCCACAATTACCGGCGTACGTCTTTTTTTACGAAAAAAACTTTAACCCGAGGGAATGTGTGAATGAGCTGTGGGTATATCGGGTGTACTCACACATGCATGTAAAACAGCCTCACACGTGGCGCCAGCTTGATGCATTCAAGGTGCGGCAGGACCCGAAGAGCCATCGCCTCAGCCTTCAAGTACAACAAGTGGGGCTCGGAATGGAGGGAAAAATAATGACACTCGAGATATAACGGTCGTTTTGTTCGCAGTGCCCGGATCTTTTTTAGAGCGGGCTGCGGAGGAATAACAACACGGAAATGAGGACATCCCTTCCTAAACCCAATGATACAGCTGGTGCGGGGAAAATTTTATTATTATTTTTTTTTCATTTTTTTCATTCTGGACCAGAAAAAGTAAATCATGCTCTTCGACTGGAAAACCACGAAGAGGATCGCGTCTTGCGTCACTCGAATATCTCCCCCATTGGATGATACGAGAAAACGGCGTCAGAGGATTTATTTCTTTTTTTGGGCGGAAATCCCCTTGGAATCGAGTCGGATCGTGATCATCACTTCGCCCTCCATCGCAGCCAAGCCAGGGAAACAAAAAAATGCTCTCGCCCGATTTCAATGCATATGGAGCATATAGCGAAGAATAAATATTCCGATGGAAGCGAGAGACTTGATTAGAGTCGAAACGACAGCCTAAACGGTTAAGTTTCTAAACAAAAAAACAACGACTACTTCGTTAGACAAAATCAGAACAAAAGACGAAAAACGTCCACTCGTCGGTAAATAGAACCAAGTAAATACATATACTTAATAGTATATATAAATAGAGTAAATAGTTTAAAAATTTACACGACCATTAAATGAAATTTTTATCACAGAGTTAACCCGACTGGGTATTTTTACGTTTGAGAAACCGTGAAATTTTCAATACGATAGCTTGGGCTAATTAATAATGAAAAGATGGCACTTATCCAAAAAATTATTGAGTAACGCACGTCGCGTTTTGACCGTCAGGTCATTCTCCTGTACACTGTGAAATTGCCAAATTCTGGAGTATATTTTTACGATAGCGCTGGTTTGAAATGCTCGATACGACACGAAAAAAGAGAATTTGACCGGTTGAGCAAGCAGCCCTCTTGTACGTCGGCGTCCAACCTTTTTCTCCGGCGATGGCGCCAATCTCGTCTGAATCACGAGATCCCGCTGCTGGCCAATTGACTGGCTGGGATAACGGCGACACCCATCATCCACCAGTTTCCTCACTTGCCTCCTCTGCATCGGAGACAACCCACTTCTTCCTCGTGAGGGGGAGCGTAGAAGAATTAGGGGGGAAGGAGGGGGAAGGCAGTGACATCACGGGTTCGCCCCGGCGTGACGGCATATATAACGCAAACACGCACGCATGGAGTGGACTCTCACCCCCTTCCACTCACCGAACAACCCGGATAAATTCTCGCTCCCATCGCAGTCACGAAAGCGTATCACTACCCTCTCACCCTCCACCTCCCCTGCGCAAGAATTTATTATTTCACGTTCCATTTCATCCCTCACCATGCTTCCGTGCGGGGTGGAATGGGAGGTTTTTTTTTTCTTCTACTACCCGATGTTCCTACGCGCCTGCCTTTCCAGTCATGTTTCCGTTAAGAGCTTCCGTATCAACACATATATACAGAGTAAGGGTAACAAAGGGAGATTATTGGCATCACTGCGTATTCGGCCAAGAGTGGAAAACAGCCTAATCACGCGCTCAACCAGCACCCGAACTTGCATTTTTAAAAGTGACCACTAATTTGCTGATTCCGAAGCGTCGAGTTTATTTCGAGTTCAAATTTTAACCAATGTAGTTAAAAACACACGCTTAAAAATAAAATTCCGTCTATAACATTGATAGATTTGCCTTAAAGTGACTAACTTATAATAGTTTCCATACATATCTACATTATCCATTAATTTCTTTAAATATCTACATTATATCGGAATCAAATGGCCTGAACGTCAGCCTTCGCTTTCGATGACAACATAGCTTGGTCCTTCGCCCTTAATTAGCTAAATTTTAGATATTTTTCATGGAAAGTATAAGTGTAGAAACTGTATATGAGCTGCTAGAAAAATTACTTCGCCATTTCTTTATTTTCGCTCTTCAATGTCAGTAAATAAAGGCCATTCTGTTCAAAGCCATAAATGTGCGTAAAAACATTACTGTTGTGATCTACAGTCATCACTATGTTTAATAAATACAGCAGTATTATAAACACTTCTTATTTTTATACAAACCTTACGATCGGATTGCATATAAGTCCCGGAATAATATGAAAATTTCATATTCAGCTGTTCGTTTGCTCAGGGTGCTCGCATGCATAGACGCCGGGGGAGTTTGAACGAGAGGGGAGGGTGCAAGGTAGGAGAGGGGAGATGCCCTATAGAGGCAGTCCGCGCACATATGATGATGCGCTCGAGGGAGCTGAGGCACCTGTCGTGCTTTATTTCGCCCCGGAGGTCAATATTCACTTGTCACGCGAGCCGGTCGACGGGGAAAAATACGCCTTCCTGACGCCGAGGTGCGCGCTATTTAGCAACCTGTTTCACTGGCACCTTCATTTCCTCTCTCACTAAACTCCCGGCTCAAATGGCGTTGCTTACACAACGGCTGAGGAAACTACTTCTCTTTCTCCGGCTCAAACGATTTATTTCACCATCCAAACAAGGATGGAGTAAAGGGAGGAGAGGGAAGCATAGGAAGATTGCACGAGAATATATCTCGGATAAATTACCTCTTCAATAGCGACGTTTCATTTACATTTTAGCTTCATGGTCCGATGAAGACCTTCCTAGAGAACAGAAAATATGGCTAGAGAAGGCCTCGTATAAGTTACATAGAAGGAGTGGTTGATGATTTAAAAGAGAGGAAATACGTACATTTGAAATGTGAATATAAATTAAGTCCACCAGCCACTAAGTTACAACTTCCGTGATTGTATCCCTGGGGAGAGTGAGCCGAAGATGGGAATAGGATCCAAACATGAGGCCGTTTAAAAAATAAGGGAAGATAGGAACTAGGGAATCGCTTCGAAGATTACTTCGAGTATGACCGCTGCTCAAACAGATTCGAGGAAGAAATAAGCTACGGGATAATGGCTTGCCGTGAAGTCGAACTACACCCAGCTCTTCGGAGGATAGCCCTCCGTCTTCATCAAGAGGGAAGCATCATCATCTTCCCCGTAACGAGCTAGAGTCCTTCACGGTTCATGAGTTTCTGTTGGAAATCGGGTTCTCGTTAATCTGCGGGTGATGCCATGGCGACCTGGGTGCTCTTGCGGGATCCGCCCGAGATCGAATGACTGGAGGAGGGCGTGCTTTAGCGAAAGGACAATGGAAATGGACGGGGAAAGGTAAGTGGCAGGGGGTAATGACGGCCAGCAAAGCACACTCCACCAAATGGTGGCAACATCACGAAGAAGACGATTCTCCACGTGGGGTGAAGTTCAGACAATGCATGTTACTGAGGGAAATAATTATTACGACCAAGTTAGTGCTACCACCATGCGGTCTGCGAGACAATCGCTTCAATACCTCACGGTATATTATCAATTATTACGAGGGGAGCGTAATAACCTAGTGAGTGAAGCACTGGGATGCTTATCCCGGGTTCAAGTCCAACAACCATAAACAGAACACTCGATATGCGAAAGAACCGAGGTAAAGGATCTGGCCCTCTTCCCCTGAATGAGTGAAATTCACACACCTGAGGCTTGATGCGGGGTTATCTCTACCCTTATCCACCCAAATTAACCTTAGATTGGATCATCGTGAGAGTCATATTACTCTCAATACGTAAAATCAGTCCCAGCATATATTTTCACATAAAGAGTCGGAGTTGACAGTATATTTTCACCCAACAATCTGCCATCCTGCCCTCAGCGAACGTAATTCGCGCTTTTTGCCTAAATGATGGCGCATTAGACAACCCTAATGCGTTCAACAGATTCAGGTTTCAATTGATGGAAGTTAAACATATTTAAATAAATAAAAGATCGTAGCACTTTTCCACAAAATTGTTTACCCTTACCCCCTTTTTTCACTCTTCTCAACCCCCCTCCCGTTTTTTTTCTGTGGTTCTTCCCATGTGTCGTTATTTTACAGCTATGACTAGAGTCTTCCTTCCAACGTGGGTTCCCCACATCCCGTAGCTGTATCTTTACCCACTGTCTCTACTCTGTAACCCCGCTCCCACTCCCTTCTTCAAAGATGTCACATCCTCCCCAACCTCAAGGGTATAAAGGTGATTTTCAAATGTTTTGCAGAGTATTGTACCAGATGATGGCTCAGTGAGCCGAAACGCGTTGTACGCGGTAAAAAAAATGTGGAAAAGCGCTACGATATTTTATTTATTTAAATAAACCTAATGTGTTTGAAGCGATATATTCAACTCGATTTACAAATACTCTCCGCATTTTTCGTGTGCCCCCAAAAATTATTCTTCATACCAGACACCTTCTCTTGCTCTCGGAGTGGTTCTAGCGATGCATTCAATTCTACGCCTGCGTATTTGAAGATTCTCATTAATCCTCATGATGCAGTTTTGATGCTATGACTTTTATTTTGCCCTAAAAACGCATATACTGTTTACAAGTTTTAAGATCACCACCCTCCCCTTGTAATTTCCTCTCCCATCCCCACCTGGGCAGGAGAAGTCTCCCTCCACCGCCTACTTCCAAAATGAACCCACCCTCACGAGCGCCCTCAGCACGGGCCATGGCGTGTAAATGCGGGCGCGCTTCTCGCGGTGGCGTGCGCATCAATATTCACGGCCTCCATCAACCTACGCGTCGACACCACTCGAGAAGAACGAAGCGTGACAGAAAAGAGGCCTTTCACCCCTTCAATTGCCGAAATATTTATATAAATAAATATAATTTCAGGCTCATCGAAACTGTGAAGAACAATATATTCACAGTGATAAAAATTTTCACTAGCACGAAAACATGGTGAGAAAAGTACTTTAAGAATACATGGCGTTCGCTGGTCGTCTTCGTCAGCAGCTAGGGATGTACTCGACAAGTCCTTCCCGGTTAAATTGAGTACCTACCTGCCGAATCCCTCACGAAGTTGGTGGAATACTGCCAACCAAATATATTCCGAAAGTACATAGCATTCCATATTTGTTAGCAGTGGCGCAGCGAGGGGGTGTTTTGGGGGATAAAACCCACGCCAGACCTCAGACATTTTTAAAAAGTTTAATCCGTTTTACCAAATTGAATTAATAATTCTTGTAAAATAGTGTAAATATAAATAAAATATCCCTCAGAAAGCCGTAAAATCCACCATTTTGAACCATTTACCCTAAAAATTTCCCACCCCACTTTCTCCTCGGACTCCCTTGTATTAGTTGCGCCAAAAACCCCCCCTAGCCTAAATTCCTAGCTGCGCCCCTGGTTGTTAGTGCATAGCGTTGTTAATGTGAATGTAAAAACAAACATTTTAGGCATAAATAAAGTTATTCCACAAATAGGTAACTTTGTACTTTCTATCAATTCTAAACTCAAAAGCTTAAAAGGTAAAAATCGAAATGTGTGGGGAAAGCTCATTCTACATTAAGACATGGTCGAATAAATTTCCTTTCGCAGGGTCACCCATTACAATTGCATTTACTTTAGGGCTTATAGCCGGAAAATTCCATTTTCTACTTGATATTACGTCTAAAACGGTGAAACCTATGAATCGTGACTGATTTTTTTACCCAGGCCAATTTCCAAGCAATGCTTGCAAAAAAATATAAATTTCAACGGAGATTTTCGAGAAAGGTACAGGTGCCGCCGTCGTGAGCGTTAGTTGCCTAGCAACGGACGACCGCTTGTTCAAAATAGATAAATAAAATGGATTAGCAAAACCGCTGGTGCTCCTAACAACGTCAATGCGAACTGATTTTGATTGTTATCAGTCAACGTTATAAGAAGATCTACGGATTACTATAAGTAATAATACAGTTTTTCTAATAAAGGTTCACGATTTTTAGAATTGAAATCATGTTCTTGCTTTTGAAGTTACTTGCCATCCATCAACATTTTTCATCCCCCTTTTTAACCCCTTGCGCTGTAATGATGAGTCTAGCTCGTCATGAACTTACGATGCCAAACCGCGCAATGACGAGTGTATCTCGTCATCGGATTTTCATAAGTTTAGCACTATTTAGAGTAACAATATAATTATTTTGAAAGCTTAACAATGTTAAAACATTCATAGTATACATAAATAATTCATATTTCATGAAACATGATGCATTTGAAGGATTAAAATGATTTTATTTGAGTAGCCATAGCAATGTTCTCCATGTTTAATAATCACATTGCATTTCACGGTTCTACGTTGATTTCAAATTACAAAATATCATTTCTTTACCGACCATTTGAAAAAGAACCACAGAAAAAATAAATAGAGAATAGAAGGGCGATATTCAGATAATTAATCAAAGTGGACGGGGTTAAATTCCAATTTGTTGTAAATTCGAATTGCGCAGTTAAATATCTCTTTGGATTTAAGTTTTTCCACAGGAATCTAAAATCATCACTTCATCCCATTAGGAAGTGATAAGGGGCGGCTTGATTGGCATCTATCACGGGAAGCTGAAATCTAGCTAAGTCACTGGGTGCAAGCGACGAAGACGCAATGCGAGCGCTCCAAATCGGGAATTTTGGTTTGCTGTTCGGAGTGAGTGACACGGAGGATAGGGCGACAAAAAAATGAATCCGTGGGAGCGTGAAATTGCGCTGGGGGAGTGTTTGAGGTGACCACGGGGGACTACAGGAAACAACTACGGGGCGATGACTTCCAGGCCCATACCTGCGACATGGCCAAGATAGACTCTCAAGTCTCCCTACACTGCACCGCAATTCGAAAGACTCTTTCACACTCATTGTCAGTTTAAATCGATATCCGATTGAAAACAATAATGGATGACTCGTAAAAAGGATTTCATGATATAAATATAACATTATTCAGCATTTCTTCAGGGTTTCCTTCCGCGTCAGCTTGTTTGTGGACAACAGTTTCGCTGGCAGGATAAGAAGGGGGTGATAAATCATTCAGCCATCAGATTGTCCAAATCGTTCGCTAGAAATGTAAAACTAGCAAGCTAGGGAATGTGAAACACTGCCGAAAATGACTGATTAACATTACATTACATTACATATTGAATATATTTAGCGTCGTACTATGCTAGACGTGATCATGAGAAGAAAATAAAAGAGACTGAAAAACAAAGAGATTTAAAATGTCATTCTTCCCTCGTACAATTAAGGATAGCAACGTTGTCTCAATTGATCGGATTAATGGCGTCGCTCGCTAAGATCTTTCATTGTATGTTTTTTCCATAGTTCTAACCTTGCATGTATTTGCTCTAGGATTTACTAACCATTAGCAAGATTTTTTTATGAATATGGATGTATATTTTGCTAGTATGTGTAATATTTATATGACCGTGCGGTTTGCATGTGGCCCTCATGCATGCTGCATGTTGGCGATTGGTCACCCCCTGCCAAACACCCTAGAGGTTGCTCGCAGGTTATTATGTGGATGTATTACATCTTTGAATAGAGGGCACGCGTCCCTTGGTGCAGTAACATTGTTGACACTTAACAAATATCACAGGACCGCTCCAAGAGCGCAATTCTTCAAACAAAATATGGCATGATACACAAAGAAGGGCTATTTAAGAACAACACGCATAATTAAATCCGTTCTTCATCATTTCATTCGTGGAAGTTCCTTATGATAGCTGCCATGAGATGTCGCGATCACATTTCAACCGGACAGGGGACATCCCCAGTGGACGAGGGGTGAGAAGTTTTTAAGAGGTTCAATAAGGGAGCGAAACCTGTTGCCAATGAATCCCCTCCACGCTCGGGTCGAAACGATAAAAACCCTCGCTTGCTCCTCGCATTTAGAACACTTTTGAATCAATGGAAGAGCACACCGTTCCTTCGTTCTTCAGCAGAAAATCTTATTTTTCAAATTCTTCTGATATTTATGCTACAATGGGAAAAAATAAAAGCGTTATCTCCATTCGGTTTTTCCTGTAATCTGACCCACAAAGTCGTATCACTTTTTCTGTCCCACTGCGGAATAGCTCCAGCCATAGCTTTTAATAGACAACGATATTGATATACCAGCTACTTTTGCACCTAGATAATGACAATGAAGAGAAAGAAATCCCGATATAACAGTAATGGTGTGTTGAAACCGGTATGGTGAAAAAAAATTTGGCAATATTTACTAGTGAATAATTGTTCACTCTGTTTTGAAACTTCTCTTTAGCATTATATTTTTCTACCTTTTGTGGGATAAATATACTGTGCATACAATGACGATCGTTTCATCCTAAGCGGACATTATCAGGTTGTCAGTAGGAAAGGATGTTTCTATTTTTTAACGATGCCGGACGACAGTTAAAATTTTTTGGCGAAAATTTTCACAAATGTTATAACTATCCCAATAATGTTTTTGAGCCCGAAAGGATTAAATTTGTTTTCCTTTCGCCGAATACCATTTATCTTCCACTCTCTTCCGAACACTGAGAGTGACGCACTCATCTACGTGGCCCACGCTAAAAAATAAATAAAAAAAACACCAAGCTAAGAGAAAAAAACGGAGGAATAAATAAATCGACGGGAAGTTAATGGTGGAACAGGAGCCTGCACGAAACCACTCGAAACGGGAGGAGGAGCGCGGGGCGTACCAGGGCAAGCCCCAAGACACGGGAAAAAGGGGGCGGGGGGCACAAGCAGCCAGGCCGGCGGGCCGCTTCCCCGCTCAGTCAGCACTGGGGTGTGCAAGAAAAGGGAAAGGGTGGGGAATAAGGGCAAAAAGCCGAGTGAAGGGGAAGGGGAAGCGATGAAGAAGAGGGGTAGCCACCATAGTGGAGGGGGCGAACGTTTTCTAAAGCGTGCGGGGCAAGGGGAGGGGGGAGCATAAGAGTTGGCAGGGTGAAGTGGAGGGGGGAGGACTCACACCCCTTTTTTTGACCCCCACCCCCCTTCTGCTGCCTATCTTCCTTCGTCCACCCTCTCCCCTCTCCTCTTATCCCCTTCCCCCTTTTAGTTTTGCTTGCTGCTGGGGGTCATTGACCTTACCCTTCCACGCAGGGCACCAAACATAGACGGAATGAGGCGAGAGGCGCAGGAGCTGAGCCAATAGTAAGCGTGCCATACATACATAGAAGTGCACGAAAGCACGCGCGAGCGAGTGCACGAAATAACAAAAATTCTAAGCCAAAAAGTACACTACAATACGCATTGTGAGCGAAGGGTTGAATGCGGAATAGACTCCTCCAGGGAAAAGTGATGATCACTAGTGTTTTGTTTTCGGTGCGCCCTCAGGTCATGAAAGTATACGGAACCGCCGCTTCGTATGCTTTTGTTCCAATTGGTCCGAATATTAACTCAGTGACGAGATACAGTCACAATCTACACGGTTTGTCTCTAAAGATGAACATTGGCGCTCTTTTTTAATTAACGTTTAGTTATTTTAAATTCGATAAAAATATTAATTATAATACTAATAATGACTTGGCGCGTTATAAATATATCTCGCATTGATAACGCGCAAAATATTTTAAAATTCAATTTCATTCAATTTATTCCAAATCTACGATATTCAAGATACATTCATAGATAGTTACACTCGTTGAAAACGTACTTAGCGGCGTTACGATAACAGATTTAACAAATTGAGAAGATAATATAAAAACAAAGACATATTAAAAGGAGGTACTCGAGAGAAAAGAAATGCACGAAATGTTTAGGCGACATTATATACCCGTAATAGTCACGCGAAGATTGATGACTTATTGACCAAATTACTTAGATAGATATACAGTAAATGAATATATTTATAAATCTTTGTTTATTACATATGAAATTCCGCATGTACTTGCATTTGTTACGCTTAATCTCGGGTAGCTCAATGAAGACGACGTCGGCCGATGTAACCACATGCTACACGCAGAGACACAATCAATAGATAAAAACAGTCGACGCGATTATTCCGGACCAAGAACTCATTAAAAATTTCCTTACAATTGGTGCACTATTTTCCCCTTATAAAATCGCATCTTCTGCTCACATGAACGAAGGAGACGGAACGCCTACGCGAGCAGCGCGCTGGCCGGCCGCGCGTGCGATAAGACTCGGAACGTGAGAGGCGTGGGCGTTAGCATAAACAAAGTTAAAACTTGAAGATACGTACGAAGGGGTGCTACAAAATGAACACACGTTCGCCGCACATCGCTTAAAGTGTAACATCTTTGAGATCAAAGAGACCGGTCGGACAAAGAAGACGCTCTCCCTTCCAGTAGCTGTGAGCACGTACCCATTGAGCTGCTCACTCACTCACGCGAGTCAAGTAAATACGCTCAAATACCGAACGCTCTCACTTTCACACCCGCCACTCAATGGAAGAAAATAATTGCAATTACGTCTAAATGGGATTGCTGAGAATAATGGAACAACTCAAGGATAAAGATAAATCAGTCTCGATGCTTAAATTAGTCGTGATGGAGTAAGAACACTTTTTGAAAGAATTTAAGGTTAAAACTCGTATTAGGATTTTTACCAAAACGTTTCCTTTTTCCTGTCATTGTGGAACCAACCTTACGCATTGAGGGGAAAGTGACAAAGGCAAGATCCTCAATGTTATATGACTTGCTTATTCCAAATTTCAGTCACGACTCATGCATAAGTACCTTTCGTATGCACTATTTTGACTGTTATAATTGTAAGTGGAATTTCATACCATCAAACTTTCTAATACTCAACACTATTTCACACTCTTCAAACAACAAAAGCTGTGGAATATAACAGAGAATATAACAATTCCACAAAAATACATCAGCCGATTCTATTTCTAAAGCTCCAATTCGTTCAAATTTTCCATCCTCCATAATATATCGGCATTATTCGCTATTACAAATGCTTTAAAACTCAGTTATATTCCACACCCTACAATCAACGACATTTGTGGAATGCTACAGAGTATTAAATTACTTCACGAAAACCATCGGCCGAATATATTTCTGCAGCTTTAATTCGCTAACAAATAAATCCTCTCTCCATAAAATATCGGCATTATTTTCACTGTTTCACAAAGTTTCAGTGTGTGACACAGCTTCCGACCACTGCGCAGCCACTTTGAACGCTCTGTTTACACTTTTAAAGCTTCCGACACACGCGCAACGACGGTCATTGCTGAGCGCGCACCGAACCGGCTCTCCCCGCGAGTGACTCAGCGCCCGCCGCCGCTCGCTTGTTTATTTCTTCGCTTGTATCCTTCTCTTCCTCCTTTTCCCATCTCTCTCTCTTCCATTACATTCGGCTCGCGTTCCGCTCGACCACCAAAGACACCCGCGGCTTACCTACGACGACCACGGATCAGAGGGGGGCATTGTGCCTGCGAGAGATAGAAAATGCACGGGAGCGATTTGAGCGCCAAATGATGCGTGCGGTGAGGGGCACAACAACACGGTGTGCGCATCGAGTGATGGATGGCGAAGAAATGAAAGCACCTCTCGAAGAGGTGGGAGAACACAATGCCCCGCTGACGTCTCTCCGAGGCGGCCATGCACGAATCCTCTCGGAGGCGAAACATACGAAAGCCGTCTCCTGAAAAGCAGTGTTGCTCACTTTATGCCGTTCTGGTCGCTGCGTCGTGGAATTTCATGACTTCATGGATTGAAATACTTTAAATTATTTTGATTCGCATATTTATTATATATCATAAATAATATTTTAATAAAAACAATAAGACACTACTAATATTGAATTTATTATAAATACAACATACCTAATAACTTTCTTTAGTTCTCTGAATTGAAATACTTTAAATTATTTTGTTTCACATATTTATTATATACTAAAAATAATATTGTAATAAAAACAATAAGAAACTACTAATATTGAATTTATTATAAAGACTACAAACCTAATAACTTTCTTTAGTTCTCTGAATTTTATCTGATGTAGATGAATGAGAATTTTATTTTAATCGGATGAATTTTGTAACAGGTCAGATAATAAATAACAGTTGAGAAATATCTGTAACCAATAACCGAATAAATTGTTATGCAATGTTCTTCAATCCATGGAAATGTGCACTCGGCTTTTTACATCTCATTAGCTCCACCAGCATAACAGCTGAGCAAGTTCTCTCAGGATTCAAACCTTGTATGGATTGTGGCTGTAGTTTCAATAGCTAAATTTATTATCACAAACAGGACTAATAGTCTATTTACCCATACTCAGTGGATGATCTTTGATTAGTATCTAATAATGTGAATTATACACAGCGATGAACTGGTTTGATATTGAAAAAGAAGATTAATAAAGTATTGAGAAGGCTAGAGCGCCTGTTTTTACCAATCATTCCGAAGCACATATAGGTCAAGCAAAAGATTGCTGATTGTGAGATGCGATTTCTCATATTCGAGGAAATTGGAAGCGGCGAGTTACGGAAGGACGTGATAAAGAGCAATGCGAATCAGCATTGAACGTAATTCCTTCATTTCCATTCCGAGAAAGTGAACTTCACTCTCGGAACAAAATGATCTCCCAAGGAAAGTGGACACGAAATAGATGACAGCCGATGAGAATTCCCGCTTTCGAATTTCCATCTCCGCTTCGCGATAAACCACGGCTGGCCGATAAAAATCTTCGTAAATATTGAGAGAGAGAGAGACTCTTCGCCTTCTATTCTATGCGGAGTGACGTTCGAATGAATGGCTTTCATTCGCCCAAGTACCGCTTTTTATGAACACACATCCATCACAATAAATGGGAAATGTCCGCTCGAGTTTAGGTCGCACTTCAAATAAACATTTTATATCAGAATGAGCAGTCGAAGCTGGGCGAGAAAAAAAACCTCTACCTTATATATATGTATACAGACAGGGACAGTGGCGTAACTAGAAATATGCTTTGGGGGGATGGGATGGCCTGGGGTGGCGACCCCCCTCCCAGGGAAAAAATTTTTAAAATTATCATAAAATGGGGTCCGGGAAAATTTTTGAAAAATGACATGCCTGGTAATACATTTTGCTACATTTTAACCCAAAAAATTAACTTTTAGCAGATGCAGTTATTAAATGTCAAAACTAGACAATAGATTTAAATATTTTTAAATTTCTCTGAGGCTTCAGGGGGGATCTATTCCCTCATTCCCTAATATTGCTACGCCACTAGTCAGGGATGTGGCTGAATGTTATATTATACAAACTATTTCATTTTTAATGGCGAAAAAAACATATAATATAGGGACAGTACGCGGTGCACAATATAGGTACATATTCAAACGAAGTTGCACGTTATAGACGACAAATTTAGTGTATTTTATAAAGTTAATTAAACATTACCTACAACATCGAAAAAATACGGCAAATGAAAACATATTTTAGTATATAGATTTTATCCGGGTATTGTTATTGTTTCAGGGGCTTGGCGGGAGGACTATAATCCAATGCAAATTATAATAAAAGGTGGAATTTCAGCGAAATTTGTCCTGGTGTACACACTCAATCGGTTTCAAATGTTTATTTAAGGAATTTATCTATAAAATGTAGGGTTACGAAGTTCCATAACTTTCCGGAGTCTATAGGGTAGGTACTGCTTACTTGAAGGGAACTACGCCGGTGGCTGTATTTACACACGGACGTTACCGTTTTATTTATGACTCAATATCATTGTCTACTGCTGGTGTTAAAAGCTTATATTTTTCTTCGTTAAGATTATTTATCTATCTCCCCTCTCCCAATGTCTCTTCCTCCACTTCCTAATGCCTTTTTTCCCACATCAATCTTAAATCGCAGGGTATCGGGGGAGGGAGGGGAGCTATGCATTTTTTAGGACAATATTTTATGGTAAAATAGTTCTCGGAGTATATGTCAAATGTATGTGATGCAAAAAGGTTTTAGCCAACGTTTCAGTTTATTTTAAACTATCATCAGGGCTATGAAAGAAAACATGACAACAATATAAAATACAATGACATACAATATTTTTACATAAATAAATGTTACGTTAAAGTTTTTTTATAATAATATAATTAAAATATATATACATATATATAAAGGTTAGGTGGAGGAGGGGACTTTAGGGGGAAGAGGGGAAAGATGATTTAGGGGTTAGGTGGAAGAGGGTACTTCTTAGTATCAACCTCGCCCGAATAAAGGTATTTTATTATTATATTATTATATAAGAACAGAATACACAAAATTTTTTGACATACCTTAGCTTTGCTCATATTCATTGATACTACGTTACTAAGCTTATACCAAACCTAGTTAATATAATTAGTTAATAATATTTTAAAACATTTTTCCTGTGCACTTCTCCCCACGTTGAAGAGAAATCCAACCCTGCCAACCACCCAAGTAGGAGGAGTGACCGGTGTCGGAGGAGGCGCATTGGGACGAGGTGGCGCAAAGGAGAGGCAGGCGTGGAGAGCGAAGAACAATGCAATTGCTATACACACTGGTGTGGAGGAGGAAGAGGTGGATATGGGGGTGGCGGTGTGGGCAAGGAATAAAGTTTCCCCCAAGGACGAACTGCCTCATGAGAGCCGGGGCGATTTTTTTCGAGCGAACTCGATTCGTCACATTGCGTTCTCGGGGCTCAAAGGAGGGGAGGGGTCGTTGCACGGGTAGGTGGGAGGGGGAGTCTTACCCTCCCTCCTCGATCCCAGCTGACTGCTCTCCCCCCCCCCTCCCCTCTCCATTACCAGCTGTATTACTCCGCCCACGCAAGCGACTGGACGCATAGCGCTGTCTCCGAGAGGGGAGGGCTATGCAGTGCAGCTCGGTGGAAGACAACATTCGGAATGCTCTCCAGCTGCAGGCAGAGGATGCGTAGGGTGGCAGCGGAGAAATAGCTCGCAGAATATTCATGCAGTTCGCTATATTTTTATTTCCCGGTTTCATTCCATACATTTGTTTTACGAAAAAAAAACAATATCCCTATATTCACTTTTATGGAATTGGTCGTAACTTAAAAACATTTATTGCCCTTCAACGGCTGACGATTTTCACCACAATACGGACTAAATGTTGGCAAGAGGGAGAAAATATTGAAACACAACGACCATAAACTTATTAAAAAATGATAATAATCATACGGGTAAAAATATTTTGCGGAGCAGAAAAAACTGCCCTTTTTTCATTGGTAGGAAAAACTTACTTCATTGACAAAAGAAATGAATGAGGCACAGGTGCTGGTAAAGTCTAATTTTAAGATTAGATAGTTACACAGAGGAATCTCCAGAAGATAGAAAGAATGGCATGCAAGCAGGAAAATAAACCCGAATCAATGATAATGGTTCTACTGCATTGCATAGAAATATTTCGTAATCCTCACCATACTCTACGGCACGTTAACAGCTGGTTGCTAAGGAAAGCTCATGTCTTATTAAAGTAACCGGCTCTTGTACGATAAATACTGTTGACAATTTTCAGCAGACGATGTAGATACGAATTGAATTTGGAAAGGAGACATCCAACCTAGTGACGGCAGAGACTGTTCATTCAACGTCATCGATTTGTCAGCCGTGAGAGGCCACCGCTTTCCCTCACCGGCTCGACCCATACCAAGGTGGGTTTCAAGTAGGGTTACCAACCCTCCCGCATTTTCCGCGAGCCCTAGGGTTCGTAAAATTATTTTCTTGGCGTAGCAAAGCCGTTGAGGAGCGTGGTAGCAAATTGAGAAAGCGACGGGCCGAATGATCCCGAGTTCAAATCCCAGATGAAGCCATTGGAAACCTCAGCACAAATCCTTGCCGTTCATGATGCAAACGGTGCCCCAGGGAAAAAACTGGCTCCTTAACAATGAATTTGCGGAATTCACAAGCTTGTTACTATGTCCGGGATGAACTACACTCATTTCAATCCAAAATATTCCTCCGTTTGAAAGATTAAATAAATGAGCAATAGAAAGAGGATGAATAAATTATTCAGGTGAATCCATAGTAATTGAAGCTTTACACTTAAACTTTTGTACTTCATCACTTATCACACCCAGGTAATCAATTATTAAAAGGCATAACAAGTAAGTTCTGAATGCACTCTGCCTAAATTTTAATTCTCTCGAGGCCCGAATTTCCTACTTTTTTTCAAAATTCTGCCAACCCTGGATCCGGGGCATGTTTACTTGGCGAGGGACAGTGGTGTCGTCGCCTCGACAGGCATGGAGACGCATAGCATATCGATTGAGGGGGTTGGGAAGAAATATTCGGACGAGCTCCGGCGATTTAGTCGCTTCACAAGCCCCCTCCTTCCGAGGAAGAATTTCCCTCTTCGCTCTTGTTTTGAAACGAGCCGAGAAGGATGACGCATCCACAATCAGCTGTCCCCTTAGCAACCGGCTTGGCGCCTCACCGGATAACGCACGATTTCGATCGGTCCTCCACTCCTCGGTCGGCGCCTGCGCCCCTCCACACAACCACCAGACCCCCCCCCTCATTGCTACCCTCTACGCGGGGTGCGGGGAACGCACAACAACCTACAAAAGGGGTTGACGACACCACTACGACCAGCTGGTATGGCCTCGGCACACTGCACCATGCATTCCGACGCAAGTCACACACTTCACGGTAGGATGAAGGTACTCTCACACATTACAATCAGAGACCAGCACCAATGAGAAGTATTATTATTAAATTGTTACAGGTAGGCCATTGACTTGGTGGTGCCATGTACATATGATGCAAAAACAATAGAAAACATTATAAGAAACCCTTGGTCCCTACTTCTTAAACAGCTTTTTTAAAATATGTAAAATTTTCGGGAAGGGCTCAAATAGTTTTGCTGTTAGGTCGTTCCGGTTCCTTATGATCCTATTCAAGAAAGAGAACTGCTTTGCATTTGTCCTTTGTGATCGGCACTTTATCTTGAACTGGTGATCATTTTTTCCAACAAAGCTGGGTTTTGAAATGTCCTTCCCAAATTCTTTCCATGCTTTTTCGCCGCTCATTATTCTAAACATGCCACATAGCCTGCTTCTTTTCCTCCTCTCTTGTAAACTCTCCCACCTCAGAACTCTGAACATTTCTGAAACACTTTAATATCAGTCTTAGAACTAGTCTTAATCACAGTTAATACTGAAAATTCGTTATCAGTTACGGGCACAAACGTGAACTATGACACTAATTAAAGAATCGGCTCAATTACGGTTACTTCTAAACATTTTTGTTATTACTTGCGAGTACCAATTGAGTATCTAAAGAGAAAGTAGTAACAGGTATAAGTATTTTTAGTTATTTTTTACACAAATTTTGGACGATTATCTATTGAGTGGCATTTAAACAGTAACACCCGATTAGTATTAAAATGATATAATTTACCTAAATTTCTTGGAGTGAACGATAATAGAGTTAATTGTGCGTCCACGCGAAGATTTTGGCCTACGCTGATTGATGTGTAGCTAAAAAGAATGCATAGATTATTTAAAGCAAAAAATCTTAAAAAATTGAAGTGGTAAACTATATATAAAATTAAGTTTTGCGTACAGATTAGCAAGAAGTAAATGTTTTCGAAGAAAAGAATACTCCGAAAACCAATTACTTTTGAAATTTTTATTTGCATAACCTGCGAAACCGCCTTTTCGGCAGACTGAGCCATCTGCGGGGAGGACAAATTTGGTTTTATTATTACTATAGCTAAACTTAGACGTGCAATCCAGAAATATTCTTCGGCAGCAGTGTTGCTTCAACAGATATTTCTACCCTCATTTTTTTAGCGACGTACAGCGGCGGTGAAGCATGGCAAAATAGTGCCCAATTCTTATTCGGGGGGGATATAATTACGCAGTCCTTTCTCTTTGATCTGCGTCTAATCTACCCGTACTCCGTGTCCACCCCCACTGACTTGCAGTCGTCATTGCGTGGGGATTTTCAAAAGCGATAAGAGGGGGGCAATGAATGAGAATTTCCTCTCATATTCGAGAAGTAATTTATAATGAAAGGGTGAGTGACGCTGTAATTTTCATCGAGAGGAAAAAGGCGATAGTTACTTCGATAAGGTCGCGGCTATGACGTCCGCGCGACCCCCAGCGGCGAAGTCGACAAGGGCACAAGTGGCGCCCTTCGTGATGGGCGAACTTTCAATTATGGCGGCCCTTCCATGTTTCGGGCGATTGATCAGACGGACACCACATCACGCACCGCAAGGGCACATCGCGGCAAAGGGCCTGCCCCACTCGGAATGAATGAAAGAAAGTATAAAAAAAAATGTAAATTTGGGCGATTTCATCGACCTTCCAGATACCGAATACGAAAGAGGTTAAAATAAATAAAAAAATCACGCAGGTTGTTTTAAAGTATCGACTGCTATTGTATTGATTTACAGATGACATCCTTAGATACAAAAACCGAAATTATATCACACAGAATTTGGGCATATTAATCCACAATGCCCTTCGTTGACAACTATTTCATCAAATTTTTAGCCAATGCCCATTCAACTCAAATATTTCGACTACAGATACGACATAGTTATGAAAAAGATCAATAATTGGAATGCTATGGTCATAAATGTTGTGCTTTGATCAGAATTTTCACAAGAAATTTCAAATATTTAAGGCAATCTACTGTTTTCTAACGCATACCAAAGCATCTCCTCGAGAGCCGACGAATAATTTCCAATTTAAACGTAATTTTCTAAGAATATATGGTAAACGTTGGTGAGCAGAGAATGATAAGAATGACTTATTTTGACATAATCGCGAAAATTTCATTATTCTGTTACTCGAAGAACCGCCCAAAACTTGGGATAATCTCTCGAGAGAGCAATTTTCAGCTCTGCGGTCTCCCAAGTATTTATCGCAAAAAAAGGAGGTTTCAAACCAACTAATCTAGTGGGATCGCATCACTAATGAAAGGATTGACATGGTTTTCCGATGCTGACCGCCGTGAGCCGTGGGGCAATTCGCAGAGGGGTCAGGGTGGCAGGAGCGAGTCCTGAATGTCACGGTCCGTCACGCCATCCGTGACCTCATATTTCTTCCATCAAAAGTGACGCAACGAGTCGGCCAGATTATGACCCCAAACATTAAAAAAAAACTCGTGTTGGAGCGTAATCAATCAGGAAACGACGAAGGCGAGGTTTGATTGAGCGAATGATTTCATCATAAGCCATACGTGGGAAGAAGGGTGCACCACTCCCAGAAGAAAGTAATATCGAAAATATACCACGATATATCGAAATATTCGATGTATTCGAAATATACGAATATCTAGCATCTAGTAGATAAAGTATGGATTCACTTCGTACTTTATCATTAATTAGTTTCCTTCTGTGGCCATGGGAAGCCATTAGTCCTGCGTCAATCGTTTCTTAGCTCGAAAAATATTTAATAAAAGCGTGACAATCGAACCTTTGTTGCTTTAGCTGGTATTCACCACATCCGCCATTTCTACGGACCGTACCTTGAACTCTTCTGTGTTGGTGAGACGGGTTTTATTTCACCCAGTGATAAAACAGCGACCCCAAAAGGAAGTTTTTATCAGAACCTTGCGCAAACGTGAGTCAAAACTTCCTGTCGCAACTCCTTTGGGGGTAACTCACGAACAGGAATTACGGTCTCGAACGAGCGAGGCGTTGACCGGGAGGACGACGCCGGACTTCGGATGCGGCCCTCGAGAATCTTTCCTGATAAGTCCCATCGTCCTCACACACTTGCCTTAGTCGGGTAAACGAATCTTCACCAAGATAAGAACATAAATCCAGGCGACTGCTAGAGAACAATGATTTTCACGCGATCCACGATATAAACATAAAGAGGCCAGAGTCCATCCAATTGCGTGTGTCAGTTTTCAATATTGCATCTGGAAATTGGTGGTCGAGATTTCCTTGTGTTGCTACCTGTTACTCTCCGAGGAACTTTAACCCTTAACCGGTGACGTGCAATTCTTGTTACACTACAGACAGACAGTTTTAATAGGTGATTATTAAGAGATGTTTCCCTGATCTCTGTGCCTCATGCATGCATTGGCAATCTCAGACGATGTAAAACTCCTATCTACTCATATAGAATCTAGGTACAATTGCATGCTGCATGCTGGTGATTGATCACCTCCTGCCAAACACCCTAGAGGTGGCTCGCAGGGTATTATGTAGATGTAGGTCCCTGTGACGTCACGTGGAGTGGCATCGCATGTTCTCCATTCTCCATTGTCGGATATGTTATCAACAGAAATATGCACTTTCCCTTTAAAACAACGGCCGCGTAATGTTAAAATGATTGATATTAGGCCGATGTCGAGGAGGGCAATATAAATTAGGGAAGGAGCATCATTTAAGCTGATAAACGGCGTAGTTTCATTACCGGGAGTACGAAGAAGGTTGCAGAAGAATCGACGAATGAATAGCACCGGGTGTTGTAAGCACGCGAAAAGTAGGTAAAATTCCTAGGCAACCATCTGCCTGGATTATATGCAGTAGGATCGTAATGGATAGAAGGAGGTGTGTAGGGAGACTGAGTTAGCAAGTAAGCACGGTCCCAGTGTGCACGCAACCATTCATAGATGGCAGGCCTTGGTTCCCAATCGCTCTCATCGCGAGCATTGGTATTCCTAGACACGCCAAGAGAACTGGGAAGGTGGGGTGCGATGCGTGGTATGGTTGATGCGTAGAAAGGTATTCTTCGTCACTGAGACGATCGCAATAGGCGAGTAGCTGCGCGTATCAGATAGTGGCGACGATAAGGAACTTAAGAGGGCTGGAATTAAACATGCGGGAGAAGTAAATATTTTTCGAGCTAGAAAACGATTGACGCAGGACTAATGGCTTCCCATGGCTGCAGAAGGACACAAACTAATGATAAAGTACTTAGTGAATACATACTTTATCCACAAAGTGCACAATGCACAGTCACTCAAGTAGATAAAAATACTGTCCCAGTATATTTATGAAGTCCCATGAATACTTTAATTCATAAAAAAGTTTTTACTGGAAACATTTTTACTGGAGGTAATAAAAGTCCAGGTAAATACTACACGGGCGAACCTCAAAGGGCATGGGAATGCGTTAAGAATTGCGTACCACTGTCAATAGCACGCTCGGAAAAAATAAATACGGAATTCTTCGATGACACAGCCATAGATGTGGAAATGCATGGATTACAGCAGTGAACAAATGGACATTGAGCTAGATACGCAATTAAAATTTCAAAACCGCGGAGTTGATCAAGCTTCCATTCCGCAATTAAATGACAAACGAAATACAGAGAAGTAAAGGCTGAATGATAAGTTTCAGGACTTTGTGCACTGGTTCTTGTCATTAAGCCGGCCATTATAGAGAGCGGTGAAATATTATGACCTAAAATCATACCAAAACTCTTATCAAGAGAGGGAGCGGCGTTCACAGTATTAGGTGGACCTTAGGCATAGATCATAGATGCAGCACGGGAATTACAGTGACAGAAAAGCTCATCATAATACACAGAAAGTGGTGATCATGAGAGACAGCCGTCATGAGATACCCGAAGAAAAATCAGATAAGTACAGTGAGCACCACACAAGAGCGAGGTGGTGATTTCACAGCGTGAGGTGGATACAAAAGCTCTTCGGTCTAGACCATTTTAACTCGGGGCTCAAGGACCGAGGATATGATCAGAGGATATATTTCAGTATAAAAACTTAAATTATTTTCACGCAATGGCCATTGATAAATATATGAAAGAATGAAATTTAAAAACGGATTTAAAAAATAATACTAATTTTTAATTTTTACTCGTTAAAGTTCTCTCTTTTACGATCAGCCTGAGCTGCGAAACATATCCTGAAGCGGTCCGCCTTTCCAGAAGAGATCGGAGGACAGAATATTTTTAAAAAACCTAAGCAAGCTCGAGCATTCAAGCGCAGTATCCGATTACAACAACGGCGCGCGCCGCGTCGCCGAGTCTGAAGCGGACCCGAATCGTTTCGGCGGCTTCCAAGGGACGATCAGAACGCGATGATCTGCTATGAGGCGTGGGGAAGCCACGGATTGCGGAACTGTCAGCGGAGTGGCGTCCTGGAGGGAGACATGCGGGTAAACAGTGTGACGCCACAGAGCAGAGGGGGGAGGGGGACGGAGGGGAAGGGAGGAGGGAGAAACGGAGGTGTCCTTGGGAGAGGAGGAGGAAGTGCAGATATGGATATAAAAGAAACGAACGTATCGACCGTAATATGATATACAGCCGACGCACCAACTCACCACACAAGGCACGCGAGCCGGATATGTAAGTGGAGGTGCATCCAGGCTAGACTCCAGACACTTACGAGCAATAACTTCTCAGCTAACGCTCAACTTCAGATGCAGCGAGAGTTGGAGAGAGAATATACCGTGGGTATAATTTCATTATATACCGGAGCGAAGTATGGATGGAAGTTAGTGCTTAGCGGGGAGGGGATGTTGAAAATGGTGTTAGAGGGTAGAATGTTAGGGAAACGAGGGAGGGGAAGGAAAATAATAGGATTTTTAGATAGATTGAAAGGAATAGATCTTATAGTGAATTGAAGAGGGAAGTGCATGATGGAAGGGGAGGCTGCCGGAATTCTTCCTAAGTACTCCATGGAAACCTACCGTAATCGGTAGAATACTATAATAATAATCTGAAATGATGATTTTCTCTTCACTTTTACTGTATAATTCAATGCTAAAAAATCAAAATTTTATTCCTGTGGAGATGACACTAATTTTGATCTATAACGTGAGTCAATACGGTTGAGAGGCAAAACATTGACTGAAAATTCCCATGCCCATTCTGGACGAATGATATTAAATAAAACATTCACATTGGAGGCAGTGAAATTAATGTAGGGAAGGGGAAAACTTCCGGCGAGCGGATTGAAGAGCGTGATTTCCTCCCTTGGCTTCGCACTCGGCGACAAGTCGCACCCTCTTCGTAAATCCCCCCCATCCGCAGATCCACGGGTGGGGTGGGGGTCGGGAGTTCCACCGCTTACGATGGAAGTGAAAAGAAGCTAACGGTCCGCCGCTTTGCACGCCCCCGAATACAAGCACGCGGATGAGAGGAGAGGGGTGTAAACCGCACTCGGCCGCGTCAAGACGAGCGGACACTGGCGCAGAGAAGAGAGGGTGAGGGGAGCTACTCCCGATGCGCCGAAAACAAGTCGACGACATCTTTTTCTCCAACAAAGTTCAAGTAAATATATTAGTTAAATGAAACATTGCAATCCATCCAACGAATTTATTTGGGCACGACGCGTTTCGATGTCGCAAAAACATTCTCAAGAATTTCTACATCTACATAATACACTGCGAGCCACCTCTAGGTTGTTTGGCAGCGGGTGACAAATCACCAACATGCAGCATGGAAGAGGACAGCCACATGCACGGTCATAGAAATATTACGCATGCTACCAAAATATACATGCTTATTCATAAAAAAAAAACTTGGTAATGGTTAGTAATTCCTAGAGCAAATACATGCAAGGTTAGAACTATGAAAAAAACATGTAATGAGTGATCCTAGCGAGCGACGCCATTAATCCTATCAATTCAGGCAACGTTGCTATCCTTAATATTACGAGGGAAGAATGACATTTTAAATCTCTCGGTTTTGCAGTCTATTTCTTTTATTTTATTCTCATGATCATTTCCAATTTCAATAACTTCCACAACATAGTGTCACATTTCATAGAAAATGCAAGTAAATATAATCTCAAATACAGTCAAAATAAGTAGGTAAATAAAGTCTCGGGGGTGACGTCGCTGTAATTACTAATCATTGTGACTGTAACACAAAGACTTGGTAAATCCACATAATTTAAGTACACTGGCATGTAGGTGCCTCCTTGTGTGTTTGTTACCGAAGTTTTTCGTGCCTGATGAGGTTCTACGTTGGAATCAAGGTCGTTTAAATAAATTATGCGAAATTACCAAGTATTTGTTTCCCAATCAGAAATTAAGTTCCCATTCCTTAAATATCTATCCCAGTGCACCCTAGGCCTAACGCGTACCCACTACGGCGACTCACGGGGCATGTCGTAGTTGGATAGCAGGTGCACAGAAAGTCCCCCTTATGAGTGAAGACGGATATTCTGAGAGTATCTTCAGCGGGATATAGGTAAGTTGCGTGGGTATTCAGTGACATCCCTCGCTTCTCCTCTCGGCACGTGATTCTCGGAAGAAAAATGAAAGGAATTAATCTATGTCCATTTCACCCAACCCCCACACCTAGGAATGAATTCGTTTGAAAGCGAGAGAACTCCAAGGAAATAGAAAAAAATATTCACAAAGGTGGATATCCAGCTTAGAAAAGACAAGTTTTCAATCCCTAATTAAGACAAATGGACAGGGACGAGAGTAAAGCTTTCCGTAGCCTCCGTATGAATGTACCTTCCAACAAGAGAAACGACACATAATACTGAAATTAAATCTGTAAAGAGGTATTCATAGTTTTATAGTAGAAATCTAAACCTTTACATGGCATGATTATTTGCTTAACCGCGGATATGATAACCAGATGCGTGGGAAAGTCTGTACTCAAATTTCAGCACGGTTAAGGAGGATGATTACCTTCTTCCGCATCTTACAGCTGATTCACTGTTCTAGGGTGGACTATCGCGGTACCGCAATAACGGATTCTCTCTTCAGAGCATATCGCAAAGCTGCGACTCGTTCTAGTCATGAAGATGATTCATCACGCAGCGAGGAATACAGGCGCCTACCACCTGGGACTAATCCCAAGACGACTCTCTGGCCTCCGAAGAGCCCATGCATATAAGAACGTGGGAGACTTAACTTCCCTCCACTGAATAAGATTACGGATAATTGTTCGTTTAATCGGTCTTTCATAGCCATAATTTTCAGTCATATTCATAATAGGCAACCGGGAGGAGAAATCTATCTTTCCCGTACCTTATTTCTGACATAAATAGACTGGAATAGTTACGACGTCTAGCACACCGTTGATGAAAACAGTGATATTTTTCGAGGTAACTTGTCCTTTATCATGAAAATATGTACATAAAGCTTTCAAGATTGCTTATTCTCAGAAAATAAACTCGTTAACACTAATATTCAACAAGCTGCGACAAACCTTATTAAGAAATTATGGCCTTGGCAAGATTCTTTTCGCAAACATTTTGTTTTATAGCTATCATAACAACGTAAATATTCAGCATAGGCAATGAACCCTCGCCTGAATTAACCTGTTTTCACGGATTTATCCCATGTTCTAGCATACGCAAAACACCACAAGTCAATCATTGCCTCGCGTCTCTGGAGTAATGGGTATAAATTTGTTTGCTGTTTCATTCGATGGGTGGAACAGGGAAGTTGGGACTTCTGTGATTCCTCCCCCCCCCTTCCTCCGGCGTCACTCCGCAGACTGATCCTCCCCCCTCCCACCCCCCAGTGCAATCTAACGGACCCACCTCCCCCACCCCCTTTCCCTCAAAGGGGCGGCAGGAGGTCGAAAATCCGCCTTGGGCGCCACAGCCGACGGCTTTAACGGTAAACGCCCCTCGTCTTCGCGTGGACATACACACACGCTACCACGATGCCGCTATCCCTACTACTTACTACGCTCCCCTCATCCCCTTGATGAGATCTCACTGTAAAACGGAATAAATATGATTTTATCCGGGCACCCAACGGAAAATGTGATTTCAAATCGAATAGCCAAAAGAACCAAATAGCAGCCAACTAAATAATACCCCGCGTTTTCAAATTAAGAATCGTACTTTCCATTGATTAAGGTTAAAATAAGCAAAACCAATATTATTGTACCATTATTCTAGAAAATGTTATCTAAGTTACAAAAGAATAGCTATTTTCGTCAACAGCCGCAAAAAAAAAACTCACTGAACATAAATATAATGAATTAAAAATTAGGAATATGTACTACGATACTTGATTGGAATTTACAACTGTTATACAGCCCAAATTATGCACATTAATAACTATGGTATATATTGTCCATTAGATTCATTTGGCAATGAAAGAAGTAATTATTTCCCTATTCCATATTCCCTAATAATTATCTCAGCAGGACTTGGAGGGTATAAATACTCGTTCTACGCGCAGGTAATGACAAAATGAATTTTAAACTGTTCCCATAATTTTAAAGTACACGTAGAGTAGTGCTCACTGCTCGCAAAACCAGTTAATATGTTTTTGTTTCATAGTCACTAAAACGGGGCATTCTGATGCAAAAGTAAATTTCTGCTGGTCTGGAATTAGGTACCTGCACACATGCAATTTACAGGTACAGAATTGCAATTTAGGTATACTTGCCGAAAACAGGTCTGAAACACTTTATGAACTGAAAACTTTCTCCCCACTCACAAGAAAACGAACGAATCTTTTCTCTTTCACCTCCTGTAGAAGCCCAGCATCCGAAGCCTTCGAAATGTCATCACACCGAATCGACTGCTCCATCTTTCTTGTAGTACTTCGAGATCAGACCTTCTCTCCGAAATTTCACCCTACAACGGCCATGCACCTCTGGGCACAACCACTATCTCCAACCTTGTCCTTAGCTGTGTGGCGTTCGGAAGAAAATGCGTGGGACGAACGCTTTTAAGCTATCACCGCTGAAAATGCATAGGCTCCCGGTGACAAGGAATAAATCACCACCAGCTTTCTTTAAGGAGGTTCCGAGGGGATAGAAACCAGTTTCAACATCTCTCCCAAGACCTGCCATAGGTACAAGTCGAAAGGAAACGAAAAACATAGCCAAGAGAAATCTACTCTCGCATCATGAGATAGAGTTTGGACTAAAGCCTTGTGCCAGAGGCGGAGGGAAGGAATTCGTCCACCCTTTATTATACCTACCTCGAATTATATTGCTTCCCACATACAATAGCAAGCAAGAATTAATAGTAGGGGCATCCACGATGAGTATCGCGCCCTGTTCATCGTATGCCTCATAATTCACGCTCGTTGGCGATACACCAGGATGCTATGCAGACGAAGGCATGTCTGTTGAATTTTCACGAATTTGAACGCTGCTTGACTTATCAACCTGCGGCTCCACCAAAGCGGCGAGTGTCGTCTACACACGTCACAACTACCAGCTCATAGATAAGCTCACCACCACAGGGTTGCAATCGACCTCTAGCTACAGAGGTTAGCCGCGATATAACTTAATTTACTTGTCGAGTAAGCAGTCACGAAGTAAAAGGTACTAAGTGGAAGGCAAGTGGAAACCAACATAATATAATTCTGAGGATGCGAGGATATGTTAGCGTGTAATTTTAGTTAAAACCGATATGGAACCCTGAAGAGTGATTGAGGATTGAAACTCGTGCAGTGGAATCAACCCCAGTTTGGACTCACATCCACCACTCCGAAATATGTTGTCTTGAAGAGATATCCTAAAGCCCGTATGATGCTTTGCAATTTATTGGCCAATAAATAGGCGCGCAATATAGTTTAAAACATTGGGCGTTACGTACAGTATGACACGTATAAATATTTACACCAATATTGGCCGAAGTAGTGTTCTAATGCCCCGCTAGAGAACGCCATTGTATTTCGATGATTTTACGTTGCATAAGCATTCATGTGATTTGTACGCTTTAATCAGTATTGAAACGACTTCTTTCGTAAAAATTTTAGAAAAATCAAGCGAATTTTCGGAAAAAATCCAATGTTTTACAGCCAAACCTGATGTTTTGCGAAGAGCTTCTCGTTTTGACCACTAGGATTCAACATAACTGACTTCTGATTGGAGATTGTCCGCGATAAAATAGAACCTGTTCTACATTACAAATTGGGCAATAAATTGTGTCCAGTATTGTGAAAAGGATATTGGACTAGAAATTGGTGCATGTCAGTTGGACCACAATCCAATATCTAATAAATTGGCCAATAAATTGGGAAGTGTCATACGGGCTTAACCATCCCCACAAAAATGCTTGCTTTAGCTGTCACCGACCTCGACCAGCGACATAGGGTAGGGAGACTTGAAGAGTGGTTCAATCAGGACATTCCCGCGGCCAATGTTTCCACTCGCGATGGGACTAGACCTCTTCCGATCGTGAATAGAGGTTGAGGGGGGCACTGGACACTGTCCAGCGCCTCAACACTACCTCTCGACCGCTACCTCGCTATCAGCGCCCCTTATCGGTCTGAGGGCCGCCGCGCCGTCGGGTCGGCGGATTGCGAACTTCCGCAAGGCGACTTCCAAAAGGAGTGTAAAGCTGGTTTTACAATGGCAGTTTCGTCGTGCAAGATACTTTCACAGGAACATGCAGGAAAATTTCAGTTGGCCGAAAATATTTCGAAAGTTAGTGGGAACTGGTTGGAATTTGATAGCAACAAAACGCATCTGCAAAAACCACGTACAAATCGTGGAAATTTTTGCAATTTATGTACGATGTTACAAGTAAATCGTATATAACCCGAGAAAAAATTTCCACGCAGCTTGAGTTCTCAGTTTTCCCCAGTGAATTTTTAAATTATAGCGTTCTCGGGTTTCTCGTCGGATAGGCAGACACTAGAGAGTTAAAACTCAACAAAAGGTTCGACCCCTTTGAGTCATACTTCAAACGTCGAGAAATTTTTTTTTTTGAGTTTCCCAGTGGAAACTTCAAAACTTCTAGGAAAGAAATTGGACAACTGTTAAATGTATGGAACATTTATGAATTCATATCCGTTTATGTGCCGTAAAATATGAGGATATTCATAAAGGTCTAGACGATTTACCTAAATTGAAATTATGGAAGTATGTAAAAAAAGAGAAAATGATAGCCACAGTTGAAATGAAAATTCTAAAAGTTATCATACGAGCTTTAAAGCGTATCACAGAGTTAAAAATACCTTATCACTTCCTCGTACGGTTGAATCCAAATATAAAACAGAAATAAGATTCGCAAGTTATCTATTTCCATTGTATGTATATCTCCACCTCCAGAGGTCAATAACTTTTGGGAGAGGAATGAAAAATTTCAAAACAAAACCGTTCTCGACTTATATAGGTACTTTCAGCTAACGTCAAACAAGAAATTCGGCTCCGTAACCCTGACGCAGCTAGGAACATATAATGAACTGGGAGTGGAATATTTCAATAATTGGAATAATCTCGGAAATAAGTCTTTCGGTTGAATAGGGTTGTTTCTTATTATTTTTTATTGCCTAAATCGAGACATTATTACTCCAGGAGTACGCATTTCACGCTCTTAGATTTTCGAATGGCGATATTTATTTTTCGCGATTAAACGAAAAGGGAAAATTTTCAAGCGCGCGAAAACGCGACGGCTAAGTAGGAATGATGGGAAAAGTCCGTGTGACGTATTTCTGGTTCCCGCTGCCGTTCTGTGAGGTGACCTTGAGGCGAGGCTTGAGCGCTGATACGACGCAGGATGCTAGCAGGTAGCCGAGTGCCACGCTAGCAGGTAGCGCTTGGCATAATTAAGGATTATTGATACCCTATCAAACGAAGGAAACTTTCCGACCCTAGACAATTTTAATAAGTGATTATTAAGAGATGTTTCCCTGAGCTCTGTGACTCATGCATGCATTGGTAATCTCAGACGATGTAAAACTCCTATCCTCTCCTGTAGAAACTAGGTCCCTGTGACGTCACGTGGAGTGGAATCGCATGGGCGCCAATCTGGCCTTTTTCAAATGCGGTTAAAATTGACCATAGCCATTCGTCTAAACTGGGATTTCTAAAACCAAATAATTTGTATATTATGAATACACTAATGGTGGGTAACGAATCGCAATCAATGCCTTTCGTTTTCTTTGATGAAGGAAATTACCCTATTAGGAAATCATCACCGGATAGCATATGAGTTTAGCATCACGGTGCAAGACGTCGTCTGGCGAATGTCTCAAGGTTCGACCATTCCATTGCCCTGCTGTCCACACTTACGCTGGACACTACCCGCCCCGACGGCGGTGGGTGGGGCTGCGACAAAAGGCAAATGATCGACCTTGGTGATGCGTCTGATGAAATCGACAAAGGCCGATCCGCATAATGGCACACATTAAGGCTCTCGGGCAGGGGTCAGTGACCTCCTCCCTCGAGAGTAAGTGCGTTACAAACCCAGCCCGTGCATACGGCGAGCGGCTACACTGTTGATGCTGCCGTTGCCCGTGGAAACGAGGACAACGCCCCTTCGAGAGAGAAAATTGCAACCCACTGACTTCCGTGGGAGACCCATTGTTTCCGATCACTGCGCACGGCAGATGGAGATTGTTTTTCCCCCTTTCCTCCTTCGAGTCCAAACCTCTCCTCTCGGGAAGAGAGGCTCCGAGGAGAGGGAGGTCGTAAAAATTAACGTCCTTCGCTCGAAAGGGAGACTTAAAAACCGTTCCACCCTCCCAACCTCTTCTCCCTATCTCTAGCACTCTCTCTCGGTTATCTCAGAGTCCCCCGAAGTGCATAGCTAAGGAACAAGTGTATGAGAGGAATGATCTCCACGATAGTCTCATCATTGCCCTAGTAGCACCAAAGGATTATATCTAGATTTAATACGTATCATAGTATACACTGTATACTTATAATATCTGTATAAAATACCCTGGTAGCACCAAAAGGATCTGTATATTTTTAAGATTTCGAAATACATCGGTATACAGTTTTGCAAATTTGTATATTATACACATTTTATACATGTCTGATGATCCATGGTCCTTGATGTATACCAGAATCTTTAAAATATACAAATAATATCCTTACGGCGTAACCAGGGATCATCAGACATGTATAAGATATGTATAATATACAGATTTACGACGAGTTATGCGTATTTAATCTATATAAAATCCATATTATGGCAGCAGATATAATACGTATGATATCTAGATATTATCTGCGTGGTAGAGGACATTTGCATGTATTTTAGACAGATATAATATGTATACAGTGTATACTATGATACGTATTAAATCTAGATATAATCCTTTTGGTGCTACTAGGCTACATGCAAATGTCCTCCATCACGCAGGTAATATCTAAATATTATACGTATTATATCTGCTGCCATAATATGGATTTTATAGATTAAATACGTATTACTCGTCGTAAATCTGTATATTATACATATCTTACACATTTCTGATGATCCCTGGTAACGCCGTAAAGATATTATTTGTATATTTTAAAGATTCTGGTATACATCAAGGGCCATGGATCATCAGACATGTATAAAATATGTATATTATACAGATTTGCAAATCTGTTTACCGATGTATTTCGAAATCTTAAAAATATGCAGATATAATCCTTTTGGTGCTACCAGGGCGGGTGCTCCACAAATGACGTCTCTCGCACAGTGATGGTGGTCATAAATTTACTGTCCCCTTTTAGTGCTCAGCTTCCACCTCAACATTTAATAACTTATTATATTAGTAAATACTAACTATATGAATGGATTTTTTGGCATGCTGCAACCCATGCATTGACAGTTCTCCAGTGGTAGTAAAACTTAAAACAAGCTTTCATTAAGTTTTACGGCCATGGGAGACCCTTACTTGAACTGTTCATTAAGAGTATGAAGAGCTCAATTACCTGTATTTAACTCATGCATGATTCACTATACTTCGCTAACTTTTTATTTTCTATAACTAACTTGTGATTTTTTTTTGCATGGTAGCATATTCGTGTCCATTGCGCACTCTTATTTTCTGGTTTGGCCGAGTTTCGTTGTCCTGTATGCTTGGCCTGTGTCGACAAGCGAGCGCGATCACGATTAAGGCTAGGATGAGTGCTGCATGCCTTTGTGGAATCACCCCGTGCCACACATCCTGGTAGTGGCTTACGCGATACCTCATAGATATAAAACGTAGATGTATGCAAGTCACGATTTTTGCGAGGATTTTAAAAAAGATAAATAAATGATAGACATTTTCTGTGCTATCTTATAGATGCTTATGCACAATATTTACGAAAAATGAACAAATGAGAAAAAAAGCTTAAGACTCATACTAAAAGAAACTATTTATTTCTGCGGAAACAATCCAACTCAAGGTGAAGGTACACTATGCGAAAGGAAATTTATTCCGCCGCAGGTGACTGAAGGCTATGATGATTTATGAAGAACTGAAGACAAATAATCCCATCGCCTAGCGAGGGGAAGATTGTTTACCAAGAAACCCAGGAACTAAACATCCAGTTACACTCACTCGAACTCTTCCGACTTTAAATCCACTATTTCTTTAATTGATTCTATCCAGGAAAGAATACATGGACCTCACGCCACCTACTAAAACTATCATCATAAAAGGATGTAACTATAATGAACCGCATAGCAAAACTTCATTTGAAATGTTATTCAATGGAAAAAAATAATGTATGCGAACGCACCTTAAGAGTGGTTGATTACGAGCGCGGTCAACGCCGACATCAGCACTGCCTACTCGGGTCTAAACCAGTCGGAGGTCTCATAAATGATAGCCGCGAGCGAAGAGGAAGAGTAGGATTACAGGAGTGGGCGTGGCCCGTGGCGGAGGAGAGGCAAAGGGCACTTTCATGCATGCATGCATCTCTCGTGGGTCGCACAATGGCGCCATGACTCACGAAATCCTAATACATTCCGGAATTATTCAAGACGGAGGACTATAGCGTGGACGCTAAGCGATTGATCCTTTACCGTTTACGTATTTTTTTAACAATATGTGAAGACAGGACATGTAACATGACATGTGTAACATTTGTGGAACGAATCGGGGGGGGGGGGGGGGGGGGCAGCAAATAAGGACAGTGGAACACAAACGAATAAGTGGTTTGGTGGGAGGGGCTATACGTGCACTGCTATAGATTATAGGGTATGATGGCCAACCTGTTCTGAGGGTATGATATTCCTCACTGTATCTATAGAACAAAATGAAAGATATTCCCTCTATATAGGATTTTAAGAAATCGTAACAGAGAATCTTGGGGGTTTACAGTAGTCGATTATTCATTCAGGAGGAGCGAAATATGAGTTAAAATACAAAAATTAAAAGTTGCCTCAGAGAAAGAAAAAATATTTTAAACTATGGTCTAGTTTTGACATATAATTACTGCATTTACTCAAAGTGAAATTTGAAGTGCCAAACTGATTTAAAAAATATTTCCAAGCATGTAATTTTTCAAAAATTTTCCCTGACCCCCTCACCCCCAGACCCTCCCATCCCCCCCCTCAAAGCACATTCCTAGTTACGCCACTGGTATATAGGTTCCATAGTTTGTTTTATTGTATTAACGAGTTTTGACCAAAAATTTCACCAAAAAGTAAGCATTGGCCCTTATGGGGTTGTCAATGTTTTGGTCAAAGTGGGCGTGGCTTATCCTACCCAAGCACCCCCATTCCGGCCACACTTCCTTCCACGCTCGAAACCAGTGGTACCCCCTCCAAATCTTTACAACCTCCTTGGTTTCTTGGAGGAAAAGTTCTCCGATTTCCAGCCGGGACTAAGGGTTTTTCAGCACCGACGTTTCGAGGGCGAAGTCTGCCATCGTCTTCAGGGTGTTGAAAAACCCTTGGACCCGGCTGCAAACCCGAGAACTCTTCCTCCAGTCTATTCGCCGGGAAAACCTTAGATCCTCCTCGGTTTCCTGTTATCGTCGATTCACAATATCGAGTTCAGTTGTCGAAGCAAAGCGGCGATTAAGTAATTGAAACAGGAGATAAGAGCGGTACTCACGTTCGAATCGGTGCGGCGAGTGTGGGCTGCAGGAGAGCCTCATGAGGACGAGGGCGGCCGTGCACTCGTCCATGCATTCGTCGGGAGGGAGGCCCGCGTCGTCCGCCCACGCGTCGTCCACTCCACCCCAGCCCTCGCTCGGGCGACGCTTCCGCGACACCCTACCAGCAGAAAGAAGAAACCGTCAGCATATATATCATACAATCACAAGAGCGAAAAAAATTGAATCACACTCAGAACGAAACAATTCTTAAATTAGACTAAAATACATAGGCATTGCATCGGCACACTCCATGTCCAGTGGTGTAGCCAGGAATTTCGTTGGGCGGGAAGGGGGGGGGGGGTCGAAAATCAGGAGGAAATTTTTTTGAAAAACAGGGTCATAAGTAGAGGGTTTTCAACTAATTTAAACACTTTTCACAATGGAAAAAACTTCATTCGTCAAAGAAATCTTTCGTAAAATGAAGATTTTTCAATATTTTGTTTTCTTTTATGAAGGGAAACAATTGTGTTTTTATATTTGGGGGGGGAGAGAGTCCGGACCCTTCTCCTGACTACGCCACTGTCAATGTCTTTCTTTACCATTTTCGAACCCCCATTTCATCTATTATATAGGCAAAGGAACCCCCGTCTAATATATAGGTATATTTATGGTAATATATAATATAATAGGGTAACATATTTAATATTAAGACTGATACCTCGATAAAATTTCAATTTTATATACAAGAAGAATTTTAGTGATTAAGGTATGTACACATGATAAATTACTTATATTAATTATAAAATATCGCTTATTTTTTGCCAGAGACATAGTAGACACTGATAACTATGCTTTCTTTTATGACGGACACTGATGACCTTCACCATTTTCAATACACTCAATTTTTTGCCAGAGGCCTTATTCAGCTTGATAATTATGGTTTCTGTCATGACATGAATGTACACTAATGACCATCGCCAGCTTGAAACTCTCAATGTTTTGCCAGACGCTTTACACACATCTATAATTATGGTTTCTCTTATAACAGAAATGATCTTCATTAGTTTCAAATACGCCCGTGTAATGAGGCACGTTTCAAAACCGAAATACCCGCATAACTTCACAACGAGCGGATAAAATATAGCCTTTCAATGCCAACAAATGCCAACAATCGTTGTGCATGGCATTAGCCCCTCACTAGAAGGGAAAGGACCCACGCGAACAATTTCCCGCGTTTCACATTTACGGCCGTATTAGGACGGAAGGGGACGCTGAGGGTAAGAAGGGAAGATAGGGGTGGGGGAGAGAATGGATGGTGGCGGGGAGTGGAGTCCGGAAGGGTGAGATTTAGGAAGAGGGGGCAAATTGCCACTGGGTGTGCCTCGCGAGGCACGCGATGAAAGAACCAACCTCAAAAAAAAAAAAAAAAAAAAACTCCTCTCCCACCCTTCCCCCCTCTCCCTTCCTGTGGTGATTATCCTGCTCCCCCACCCACCCGCAAACTGACGGTCGAAAATTATGCCGCTGGGCTACTTGGCTGGGCGGGGTCGCGTAACAAACAGGGCGTAGGGCAGAAAGCAGCGCTGGCGGTCAACCCAGCACGGCGAAGCGGCACCCGAACGATCATAAACAAACGAACGGAATGGGCTCATTTCAATACGACTCCCTCGAATCAATTTAACAGCTGAAGGCGACGAGATGTTGCGGAACACACTGATTACAATAACAGAGTTCAACTCTTAAATGCTTTATATTTTATACCAATTTTGATATTGGTAAGGAACCATATGATAAGCAGCAGTAGCGGATCCTGGATAGGGACAAGGGGGGGCTAATTATGGCGTAACCTTCCAGCAGTGGTGGGGATCCGAACAAAAATGACCATTCCATCTAGTGTAAATTGGATATCCAGGGGGGTGGTAAGGATAATAATTCAAATACGCCCATGTAATGAGGCACGTTTCAAAACCGAAATACCTCCATAACTTCACAACTAGTTGATAAACCCTCTTCTTACCCCCTTATTTCCACCCATAGATCCGCCACTGGTACGTAATAAATACCTTGAAGGACACTCATAGAATAAGTAAACGCATCACGGAGAACCGACCAGAGAGAATGTATAAAGGAGAGGAATAGCCAAGCAAAGTGTACCCTGGGTGTACTCCAGGGATCGGTCCGACTCTATTTCAATGCATCATAAGCGAAGATCTAATGAGTACCACATGAAATGGTGAGTGATCAATGCTAGCCGATGAAATTATGCTATCAATTTTCTTCAGTGACTTCTTCCCTTTTTATGGGTCTAAGGAGGGGACATTTTCGGTGCATGAAAACTAAATTTGATTTTATTCCGGACCGAGAGGCTAACGTTTTCCTTCAATAAAAAAACTTCATCAGCATCTCAGAGCGATGAATGATAACTGTGACTCATCGATTTGGCTCAGAGCACCGTATACCATTAACGATGAGAGGAGCAGAATGGTTCGTATAACTCACAGCACAAAATAAACTACGACGACAGCGACGCTTGAGACGAAATGCGAAGATGTGAAAGCAATAAGTCGTCGAGGAGCAATTGTCAGTCTCCGGGCGAAGAGGAGGAGTCCGTGGAAACAATTGCGAAGCAGATCACGCACCGGGGACACGAGAGCGGGAGGAGCGCCTGCATTGTTGCGCATGGGCCGAGTGCATTGTTGAGGGCGATATGCCCGTGGCATAGAAACAAACCACTGCAAACGACTCCCATACGACTCCCTTCTAGACAGCCCGCGTCTGGGATTGCGGTTAGCTAACAGCGGTATTGACGCGTCCTTCGACTCTGAAGAACAAAACCCATTGGCGCTCAGTATAGCGCGAAAAAAAAGGACAAGGAGAACGATTTAGGGTGAAGAGTTATATTGGTTTAAACCTTGAGTTAAAGAAGCATGCCTAACCATTCCGAGGGTGATTGCATCAATTTTTAAAACCTGAATATTAGTCCTGGGGAGGTGTTAGGGATCATGAAGAATAACATGACAAGGGAAAATATAGATCCGAAATTCATCGAAGTTCAATTGAATATGTTCGTCGAAAATGTATCACCAAGATAGGTGAAGATAAGAGTCGTTTGCTGGAAATATCATTAATTCTAATAACACGGAGATTAGATAAATATATAACCGAAATTCATCGAAGTTCAATTGAATATGTTCGTCGAAAATGTATCACCACAAGATAGTTGAAGATAGGAGTCATTTGCTGGAAGCATTACTAATTCTAATAACACGGAAATTATAAACAACAGCCTGTAAGAGTGAAATCGTGAAATCATCACTGACTGGCATTGAAACGATACATGAACAATAGACCTACAATTAAGCTATAATGAAACGACACTTCACGTGAATTCCAGCTAAATATTCACTCGAGATGTTTGAAAAATGACTGGAGAACAATGAGGTCACATCACGAGCCTTGACAAGAAATACCTTCTCCACCAACGATATTTTCGTTTTTTTTCCACCTGTTGCAAATTCCGAGTTGCTCATTCAACAGCTCTACAAATGGAGAACGTGGAATTCAATAAGCGTCATAGCATATCCCCAAACTAGGAAGTGGACCAAAAGAGCAGTAGAACTCAGACGTACTTATTCAATTGTATTTATTTAATCCAACCTTTTGTGAAAAAAATTAAGATGCGCAACGGAACAGAAGAACTAAATAATTATTTTCTCGCTTAATCTAATCGATTCGTTACGATGGCCTTGCATGGTATAACCAGCACGGAAGACATGCTTAATCCTTTCGTTGAATGTAGAATTCGGCACAGGTATGCCAGAAATGGGATAAATATGATAACAGCCGGCTACCTAATTCATGACAAACAGCCAGTTTTGACATTTATAGAAATGCGTTTATCTTATTCCCCAAGAATCAATATGGAAAATGGGCCAATTGATGAATGATAAACTTAACTTTCTTATGAGAATATCATTAGAAACCAACTGCATAAGTATGCTCGCAAAAAATGCAACACTAATCATTCAAAAGAAAATATGACGCAAGAAATTTATCTAAATTACCCCCGAAAACAGTAAAATGAGGCCTTTACATCGGTAGTTTAAACAATCAACAACAGATGAACACACACACACTCACACCCATGTCCTAGAAGGAGCAAACTAACTATGCGGGACTCGAACCCGCGACCTTCGGTATGGTAGGCGAGAATTTATCCCCGCCGCCACCGAGGCCGACAAATTATCACAGCTAGTAAGGAAACCGGCAGGTTTTTGATACCATATCATACTCCTCGGCAGGCATGAATTCGTGGGAGATTTCGTGCTTGAAGGGCATTGCCCTCCACCTCTACAGTTAGTTTACGCGAGTAAAACGAAGCACGCTCACGCCCGGAATCGAAATGGTAGTCAAAAGGGAAGACGCGAAGCATCCCATACGAAGTAGGAAAATATTCCAATATATGCGATCCACATTAATCCTTGCACTAAATCATGGCTTTGATACTTCAAAACTAAATTCATTGCAAAAGTGCACGATTATCCATATCCTGTAGTTTAACCATGGCTAGTAAAATACGGTTACTGTCGACACGGTTTAGGGTTGAATCAGCCAAAAAGATGTTCTCTGTATAGCTATTTTTCTAAAAAAAAACGCCAACATAATGTCATGAAATAAATGGTTAAGGAATAGAGAATAGTTATAAGGTGCTCGTTATTATTATAGTATTCTACCGATCAAGGTAGGTTTCCATGGAGTACTAAAGAAGTAATCTGAGAGCCTTCCTTTCCTTTCAGCGCTACCTTCTTCAATTCACTGTAAGACCTACTCACCCTCAATCCATCCAAAAACCCTATTCTTTTCCTTCCCCTCCCTCGTTTTCCTAACATTCTACCCTCTTACACCATTTTCAACATCCCCTCCCCGCTAAGTATTCGCTCCATCCATGCATTCTGTCTCCTCCGTACCTCATCTAAAAGCTGCCTCTCCTCGCCAACCACATCCAGCACTTCGTCGTCCCTTTTCCTCTCCGTCCATTTCTCCCTCTCCATTCTTCTCCATACCCACATCTCGAATGCCTCCAATCTTCTCTCGCTTTCTTTCCTCAGTGTCCACGTTTCCGCACCGTAGAGAGCTACACTCCCGATCAAACTCTTCACTAACCTTTTCTTTAAACACTTACATGACGATCCTCTCAGAAGCTCTTTCCTGTTCATGAATGGCTCCTTTGCTAATGAAATTCACTTACTGATGTCCTTACCACTTTATGTGTTCTCCTCTAATGTGCTGCCTAAATAATTGAATTGCTCTACCTGCTCAAGTTTTTCCCCACCTACTTTTATCATGAGTCTCGCATTCTTCGCTCGCGACATGGGCGTACCCAGCGAGCGCCGGGGGGAGGGGGGGGGCAGTCCCCCCTAGAAGCGAAAATTGTAAAAGTCTTTAAGAAATATCAGTACTGGAATAGAGTAGAAACGAAATTATTCAACAAATTTCCTTTAAACCCACGAAAAATGGTATATATTAGTATAACATATGTAACTAAAATAAAACTATTTTTTCAAGGAAATAATCCCATAAACTAATGTCACAAATTGGCTTGCCCTCCCCTCCCTAGTTATGATCCTGGGTACGCCCTTGGCTCGCGATGTTTTTCAAAACCGCATTACTTTGGTCATCTAAAACCTTAAAAATATGGAAAAAAAAGTTATTTTCAAATTAAAAGATCATTACAACAGCATTAACTAAGTTTTCAGCGCAGAAGCTACGACCAAGAGCGAACACAGTCAGTGGTACAGGGGAGTCAGGCCAGCGTCTCGACGAGTGGAGTGGCGATTCTCATCTCCGTGGAGAGGCGGACGTGCGGGGAAAGTGAAGGGAGTGAAGTGACGTCTTCAAAGGTTTGCCGATCCCCTTGCACTCATTGCGGAAGGGAGGCGCGTCCCCGGTCGAGAGCAAAAGAAAAAAATGCACGCGGGATGTTTTTTTTTATCGTCATCTTCGACGGAGAAGGGTCCATTGTCGTACATCAGGCGCATGTCGAACGTAAGGACTTGACACTGTCGTCTGAGAGGAAGGGGCCACTTTATATTCTCTCGGTGAATGCAGAGCGTAATCCCAAAGACATACTTATTAATTCCTTCCCAGTGGCTATTCATTTTCTGATTTTTTTACATTTTTTTTCCTTCTCATTTCCAACCCCTACACTTGCCCCTTCTTGAGTGTAGGTACGTGATCAAAGCTCTCAATATTTCCAAGAGCAAGAAAGGAAATAGATTCTAAGCCGGAGTTGATGACGCACCCAAAAGGGGAAATCAATTTTCATAAATTAAACCACTCTTATGTTCTAAGGATGGTGTAGACGTGACAAAAAAACAAACATTGATTTTGGAAATTGAAGACCAGCGAATACGCAGGTAACACTTTTAAGTCTAAATTTTCCTCTAATATTAAGTAATAATTTTATTCTTTTAATGGGAATACACGATTTGGTTTATTTTCCAACTTGATCTGCTAATATTAGGATACATTACGGTTAAGATTTAAGATATGATGCCTGTCTATTAAAGATTGGTAGGTTTCCGCCGTTAAACAGAAACATATCCTACCCAACAACCTACGAATTATTATAGGTATTCTACCGGTCTTGGTAAGCCATGGAATATTGCCCAATAATTTTACTAATCATTCCCGCATGCTCCCATTCCCACATTCAATTGCATTCTTCAGTTCAGTTAGAAGGCCCTTCATATTTCTTAATAAGCATGAGCCCTATAATCTCCCACTCCTAATTTTCCGCGTACCTAATATACTTCCCTCTAACCTGTGTAGAGCCTAATTTAATGTAAATGCTCGAATTTAAACTAATGATAAAGTTCTCTAAAATGTCACCTATTCTCAGTTATCACTCCAAACTGATTTTTAATTCACGATTTGACAAAGACTAAGTACCTACATCATAAATAATCCATGCCAAATATTCCGCTAATTTCACATAGGCGACGAATCGCAGGCTTTTCTCCACACCTTGTGCCACCGAGTTAAAGAAAAAAATCACCAACGGTCACAGAGGCAGGCTCACTCCGTGACAGCTCAAGTAATTTTCAGGCCGGTTGAGAATAATTAGCATCGCCTATCGTGCATGCAAGAAGGAGATAATTTTTTCGAGCGCGAATTATTTTATTGTCACGTCATGGTAAGGAAGGTACTCATAGCACGCGATTTAAATGTAATTTGAGCGGAAATTTCTAAGAATTCAATGCGTCCTTCCATTTTTCCGTCCCACGAAAGAGCGATTAGTAACAATATCACTCAAGCTATGGTGAATAATCTCCGTTTTACGGCAGCCCTGACCTCGCTCACTAATGCCTCTTGTTATTACCACTCCTTCTCGTCGCGGTGCCTGCTCTTGCCTTCACCTCCACTTCCACGGGCAAGAGAGAGGATATAATCGCCTTCATCATCGGCCATCTTTCACTCTTCCGTCCGCTCGTCGGCAAATGAGTGATAGTCGAACAGGGGAGGAGGAAAAAATGGCCAAGAGAAACTCCACCTACACTAGAGATAATAACAATCCCAACCTGTTGAATCACGCGAATCCCGCAGCCTGTAATTCTATCATTAACGAACCTCTTCCACCCTTAAGGGCGTTTTACACGGGGCACGGAATAGGGTGGTTTCCTATTATTTTTTTATTGCTTAAATCGGAAGATTATTACTCCTGGAGTACGTAATACACGATTTTAGATTTTTAAATGACGATATCTATTTTTCGCGATTAAATGAAAGGTGAAAATTTTCAAGCGCGCGAAAACGCGACGCGTAAGTAGGAATGATGGGAAAAAGTCCGTGCGACGCATTTATGGTTCCCCCTCCCGCCTTGTGAGGTGACCTTGATCGAGGCTCTGAGCGCTGATAGGACGCAGGATGCTAGCGGGTAGCTGAGTACCTTGCTGGCTGGTAGCGCTTGGCTTAAAAAAGGTTTATTGATACCTTATCAAACGAAGAAAACTTTCCGACCTTAGCCAGTTTTAATAGGTGATTATTAAGACATGATTCCCTGAGCTCTGTGCCTCATGCATGCATTGGTAATCTCAGACGATGTATAACTCCTATCCTCTCGTGTAGAAACTAGGTCCCTGTGACGTCACGTGGAGTGGAATCGCATGGGCGCCAATCTGGCCTTTTTCAAATGAGGATAAAATTTGACCCTTGCCATTCGTCTAAACCGGTATTTCAAAAACCAAATAATTTGTGTATTATGAATACACTAATGGTGGGTAACGAATCGCAATCAATGTCTTTCGTTTTCTTTGATGAAGGAAACTACCCTATTGCGCAGGTTAGAGCTGCATTGATTTCTCAAATGGCGTGGAAATGCGCGAATGCATGAACGAAAATAGGACAGGGGCTAATTTGACGTCTCGCATCCACGCATTCTCGCATGCGTTCTAGCAATTCACCGCTTTACACAACGCAATTTTGATTGCGCCTTCGCACGTACGTAAGATTGCGCAATTCCGTGTACCGTGTAAAACGGCCTTTACCGTTCAACAAATTGGCTGTAGTCCTTCCTCAGCGACATGCATACAGCCAAATTCAAAGGTGATAGACTATAGTGTTTAAAAAAACATCAAGAATTCATGGTGACTCGCATTTTCCCCATTTCATACTATTCACATCCCTCCAAAGATCACGGTGTATTGATAACTTTTTATTTCCCTCGTGAACCAAGAGGCTCTCGCAGACTATGACCGGTTGGAAATATCGGTCTATAGGGAAAGAGGCATTATACGAAAACAAAAACTATTGAGACTACGATTGCTGACAATGATTACCTTTGAATTCACCAGCACGTCGAACAGATGTTATAATAGAATTGTGGGTAAAAAAAGGCATCCACCTCATGTATCATATATTGTAGCACATTAGAGAAGGGATATGAGTAAATTCCTCATCTTGAAGGATGGTTTATATTAGGTAGTCTGCAAACCTTTCATCATTCATGGTTTGTATAAGTGAGGGTCTATAAGGGGTTTGTCTGCGGGGTAAGGGGTGTTTCCACAGATTTTACTATCGCCCAAGCGGACGATTCATCTCATGCAACCCTATTTAGCGCTATCTAATGCAAAATGAGCTTAGTGGAAACGGGGCATCACTCTTTTCTACGACCTGTAGGTCATTTTTGATAACGGAGCTCTTAAGACTCAATAATTTGGTTAGGTGAAGATAGGTCTAGTTCCTCGTCTGCAAGAATTTTTTTCTTAGGGTCGAAGGCCGCTCCTACAGATTACCGCCCGCCTTAAGTTCGGCCATCTACATCTACATATTACCCTGCGAGCCACCTCTAGGGTGTTTGGCAGGGGGTGACCAATCACCAACATGTAGCATGCAAGAGGACCGCCATATGAACACCGCACGGTCATAGAAATATTACGCATACTAACAAAATATACATGTATATTCATAAAAAAACTTGATAATGGTTAGTAATTCCTAGAGTAAATACATGCAATGTTATAAATAAGGAAAAAATATGCAATGAGTGATCCTAGCGAGCGACGCCATTAATCCCATCAATTGAGACAACGGTGCTATCCTTAATTGTACGAGGGAAGAATGACATTTTTAATCTCTCTGCTTTTCAGCCTATTTCTTTTATTTTCTTCTCATGATCACGTCTACCATAGTACGATGGTAAACGAAGGATATGATTAACGTCGTCTGAGAAAATATCTTCTTCGAATTTCCTAAGTAAGTTAAGCCTATACTTCGATCTACGCTCCTGTAAAGATTCTCATCCTAACTCGTGTAACAGTCTGGAAACGTTATAAACGCCATAAGTGAATCGCTGCAGTGCACGGATGCACTCAGATCCCATGCGAAGAGTGAACTCACCTTTCTCTCGGCCGGCACTGCTTCGTGCACCGGCCGGGCGGATTACCTATCCCATCATTCCTCGCGCACGAGAGAGAGAGAGGGGGGAGGAGAGACAACAACCCAGCCCCCTTTTACCCGTCAGGTGGTGGCCCTGCAGCTACAAACAGAGCACACACACGTATATATCCCACCCATTATCCCTTTCGCTTCCCCGACTTGTGAGTGTATCTCTTTATTTTTTTTGTTCCATTCTCTCATGCCGTTCACATACCTCCTTCCCCTTCATTCCCTCCCTCCTATAACAAATCCCACACCACAGCTCCGCCAACCCACCGGCTGAGTTGGAGAAGAAAACCGGTTGTTGCCACCGCGCGCGGCTGGCGAGTGTGTGACGCGACTCCAAGGCCGCAAGAGGACAGCGGGTCACGTGACCGGCAGCGCGTGCATGAGTGGGAGGCTCCTCGCTTAGCCATTGCATTGTGGGCAAATAGATAATCGCACACATACGTATGCGCGCAAACGCGGATATCTTTATTATTATGCGTGCATGCAAAATATACCTGCTATGCTCGCAGCAGCTGGAGGGAAAAATGAGGAGATGAGGTCGAGGGCGTCTTTCTTTCCCGCTGCGAGACTCTCCGCGGTGTATTGTGGGTATATAAATTGAATACGGAAATGAAATTCTACATACTTAATATTAGTTCTGCCCGTGAGCAATTGATAACCACAAACGCGACCGCAGAAATTATAAATGATGTCCGTGATGATGCGCAGAGCCGTGGCCGTTTTACTTCGCCAGGCAACGGAGTCATTTACTAAATTATCTGCCCAATGATACCCAGACGAAGTTCGTAAATTTACCAACAAGACAGCTCGTTTGAAACTTTGCTTCTCCTCCGATACTGGTTGAAGATTTCGCGAATCAATGGAATGTTATTTTCTTTTATAAAATGTCAGCGTATTTTTCAATTAAATCCTGACGTTTCCTCTCAGTGCTGGAGGCTTCTAGTCTATCAATACGATGCGGAAATTACCGCCAAGCTAACTGATAATGAATCCATAAGCCCTGATTAAACTGAGAGCCATAGTGCTGATAAAACGGAGGAGAAGAGCCCCGCTCCCTCGATTCTGTTTCCATTTCCAGCCGTCTTTGTCGCATCCTGTCTGGTCCTCACCTTTCTCTTACCAGTTTCCACATCATCTGTTCTTCCATCAAATTCTATAGCACACCCATCCGCTATCCAATACTCTGTTCATCTCTACTTTCTACCACATCCTTACCCTTTCCAATTCTTTCCACTTCCATTCCTTAGCTAAGTCTTCCTCATTCCTTTCCTTGTCTGTTTATCGCCAAGAGCGTACCTATGGCTAAAACCTGGGGGGGGGGGGGAGGCAAGAATTGGTCGTTCAAACTGTAACATTTTACATTTTAGCATGGAAAAGGTGAATGAAACCAACATTTTAGACAAATATAACAGCGCTTCATTGGTTTCTAAAATTATTTGCTTAAAAAAACATTTTAGTTACGTCTTGAGCTAATATTAAAGAAAAATTGTGGACAATTTCGATTCAATCCAGTCTGATTTTCCTTAAAGAATTAAGCGATTTTTGCATCTAGGTGCCCCTTCCTTCCCCTCGCTGGGCAGGCCCATGTCCATCGCACCTGGTGCACGCACTTATCACGAATGGTGAATCTCATCTAAGGTCAAAGTCGCCACACTGCATAACGCGGCACATCATACAGCGTGTGTTTAACACCATGTAATAAGTGCCCGCCTTTATCCTGTCCCTATCGCTAAACGCCATGGCAAATTCTATTCCGTTTCTGATAACCATATTGACCACTTTCAAAAATGCTCTACAAGAATTATTTTGCGATGCTAAAAACAAAGAAATGCGAAACGCGCCGTAGGTTACTCAATAAATTTGTGGAACAAGTACCTACCATATCTTTTTCAATTCCTCAAAAAAATATGAATGTGGAGACTCCACAGAAAATATTTAGGCAGTCAATTCCCCACGACCCTATCCCCTAGAAAACAAAATCGGATCGTCATTCTACAGATTAAATTCCATCAATTAACTGGCACTGAAAGTCGGTAAAATATGGGTACAAAATAGAAAGAGAAGAAGAATGACACTGGAGAAACGTGTCCTTAAAGAGAGACCTAAGGAGTGGGCGTAGTCCTTAATCCCCGAGTCGTGAAGCGCTCTCTCGGTCGGTGGCTGGCCGCTTCCATGAATCCGTCCGCCCCCTCCTCCTCTTCCATTCCCCGCCCCACCGCCACGAAGCGAACAGCTGATGTCACGGAATGAAGAGGGGAAGGAGAGGAGAGTATCGGAGGGCCCTTTCTGCTGCAGCGGCCCGAGAGGCACGAAGGGGGGTGGGGGGATGGGAGGGGAGGGAGTGCATCGGCTCCCGCCCCCCTCTTCTCCACGCACCCTCCGAGCCGGGCTCAGGTCTTCGATCACGCACGTAAACACATATAACGCTCCTTCTTAACCAGGGATGCGATCCGATACGAATCTTTACGTTTCGTGCCCGATCCGAAAAGCCACGAAACGATCCGATTCATTTCGGACCAGGCCGGCACGAAACTATTCACTTTTAAAATTTAGGATCCCATACACTTTATTTTTACACGTCGTACAGTCTCATGCCGGGTGTCACGAAATTATCCTAAAAAGTGGTTAAAGGGCCTGGTGAGTGAGATTTAAGATCCGAAACTATATTCCACTTTATGGTACGAAACCATCGTCCTTTTTTGGATCGGCAGTTTTTTTCTTTCAAGTGCCAGTTCGGATTTGAGGAGTTTTTGTGCCTTTATATTTCATGCAATTTCGGTTTCGTGTCTTTTCAGTTTAGTGCTTTAAAGTGACAGCTGTCCGAAACTATTGAAATTTCGTGCTTTAAAGTGTTTTTTCGTATCGGATCACATCCCTGCTTCTTACACATCACTCGAGGCGAATGTAGGCAGATAAATCTTAGAGGGAGGGCAGGATCTATATATGTTTAGATAATGATATTTCAAGCGTGGAAACCGCATGATATTTTAACCTTAAACTAAATGCAAAAATAAAAAAATAAGAAAGAACGATATCATTACAGGATGGCGAGGCCATAAGTGTGAATCGTTATTGGAACAATCCCACAAATAGTTTACAAGGGTTGTCATATTTTGCTATGATTGGGAAGTACGCAAAATATTTTTGCAAAGAATTGAGGCTTTTCCCTCAAAACGGCTATAAAACGGAAAATATTGTAAAAGAAATGCGTCCATTCCATGTAGACCTTTAAAATAAAAATTTTATTCTCGCCGTAATCGCAAAGTAGGAGTTCAATAAATACTGTTAGAACGTAGGTTTCCGCGGCGATGGTTTGATCTCTGCATTTCTTCAGGGTTTTCTTCCGCGTCAGCTTGTTTATGGACAACAGTTTCGCTGGCTATCCTGCCAGCGTCTTCAGGTCGAAGGTGTGGGCTGTTGGTTTCTTATATACTGTAGTCTGGATGGGAGCTGCACTGTCATTGGCTGTCTGACTGGGCGCTTCTCTCTGATTGGCTCTCTCAATAAATACATTTACGTAAAAATCTACAGGATAAACCATGTGTCACCTAAATTTTAACGTATTTTTAGCGATTTTTAAGCATTTTCATGAATTTATAATTGTGCCATGATCGAAATATTTATCCGAATTTGATTAACAACCACAAATATCTTATTTTAAAATAATCTTTCACGACACAGTTACTACGCAAATCAGGGATAGGGAAAAAACCATGCTAAAAACAATTATCACTATTTACGAAATTAAATTATGTATTTTTTTCTATCCTCTACTGCAGCTACTTTACGTAACTCATAAGTAACATCGGACCCCACTCGTCCTGATTCACTGCCAATGACAATATTTCATATTACGGCATTGCTGCGAGCGATAAATACTCCTGGCTCTATAGGCGTTCTTCGCGATTGGGCGTGGTTCCGACAGCAGAAGAACGAGCGATGAGACAATAATCAGGTTTTTGAGATATCCCAAGGACGAAGGACTTATGTCGTCCAGGTCCTGTGAGATGCTGCTGCCGGACGGGATTCAACATCGCAGTGAAAGGCACTCGTAAGCCCAGTGCGACAAGATGCCTTGACGACCGATGTGAGTTTTCGTTCCAAGTGTCCTTCACGGGGCTCACAATGGATACTTTCACGCATAAATAGAAATGGAATAGAGAATCTGACAAGAAATAAATCAGATTGACTGACACGCCCTCCATCAAAACCCGGTAGTGTACTTATTCAATCGATGCCTTAATCGAAGATTACCTATGAGATGCCCAGCGGCAATGACAGTTGTACGTTCTCTGGGCATGCACACAATTTAAAAGTAACTCACTGGGAAGATTGCGTGGAGCACAACAAAGGTTTAGCTATCCTCCCCTCCTATCCTTTGTTATTTTATTATATTGGAAGACATTATAGGCATAGAAATTATAAGTTCGTCCTTTTTTGTATTATCCATGTGCTTGCAAACTGCATTATTCTTACCTGTAAACTGTATTATTATCTCGCTGCGAAAGCCTTCCTTTCCAATATATTATTAGGGTATTATTCCAATGTATCATTCTCATTCTTCTGATTATTATCAGAACAATAATTATACTTCTATCTATCGATTTATTCTTGTTCCCACATTGAATATCCTTCACCGCTTTGGAATGAGGCCCATTACTCCTCATTCAATCCACGAATCTTCTCTTTCCCCGCTAAAACATCCTTCACTCAATCAAGGCATATAGAATTCCCGCACCCCTTGGTAGGTGCACGCCCCATCGACACACAGTCTCCATACAATAGACAAGCGTGTAAACAGACGCAAAACATATTTAACATAAGATCAGCTTCAGATAGTCCGTGGAGTGTTTATACACAACGAAGTAGACAGTGATAACGTGGGTTTTAGAGAATGTGGAGCACCCCTGAGGCCAGCTGGCGGAAAATGAAACGATGCCGGATTACAACGATGATTACAAAAGACTTCAATGAGAGAACCGTCCGCCGGCATAAAGCCCTAATCCTAACGTAAGGGTTTGAGCGCAGCGCTGAGCACAAAGTCAGCAAAGACACTTAGCCCAGACTGATAAGGGACGCGGAGATATCGCATATCGCTTCTCTTCACTAAAAAGATACTGGCAGGAAACTTCGACCCGCGGGCATTTGTAGCAGGGAGTCAGGAGTGGTTGCCCGTCTCTTTTTTTATAGTGTTGAGGCGGTATTACAGGAGGGCTGAAGGCACACCGAGGCATACAGGTAACAATAAAAAGGATACTCTAGACCAACATAAAAAAACAAATAGAGGAGCATTTTTGTTTGTGTAAAAAAACAAACATTGATCATATGTTTTCCCGAGGCTTGATAGTTTTTTTAAATTATGCACACGTTATCTTGCTTCATATGACTCAAGCATTATGTTTTTGATACCCAAGATGTTTACACGGTTTTCTTCGTCAGTTCGCTTTTTATGGATACAGCAGTGCTGCTCAAAAATGTTTCTGATTGTATGTACATTCCTCTTGAAATTTTTTAGATTCGAGGATTACTTTTCTGCTTTTTACAGAATTACAGTCCCACTCAGCTGTGCCGATGGCAACGTCAGCTTAACTCAATCAACTCTACAGCAGTGTGAAATAGAAAAATTCTGATCGTTCTCACTAACTTTCTTCACTTGCACGGTTGATTGTTTTGTCACACTCGTAAATTCGCAGTTCAGAAGAAAGAAAGATAAAAAATAATATACCACAATCTAAATAGATGTCTATAGAAAAAAAAGTTACGCACCGTGGAACATAACAGAATTTTTCTCCAGCGTTCGGCCTCCACTCCTCGGTAATGTCCCGAGCAACCGACGGATGAATTAAGGCGAATGAAATCTACTGCGCCTTGGCAACAGGCGACGCATTTCGCAGATCCGCCGTTCGTTGGAGCGAGCCTTCAATTGGCCGGCGCAGCATTCGAGAGCCGTAAAATTCCATCCGACACAAACGGGAAACATCTTCGTCCACCACTAATCCATCCAATGGCTCTGCTGCCACCAACTCTGTCGTCACTTGACGGCGACATCTCGGTCTTCATTTGTCAGATGAAGATAAAGTGTCCTCCGCCGGATAAAAATCTTACTCAAGTTCAACGCAACACGTCGATTGAGAATTTGGCTGAATCGAGGACGAAGCGAACAAGACGGTTGCGCAGAAGGAACCATCGCGATAGGTGTTTTTTATTTGCCATCGTATTTATATTGATATTTCACAACTGTAATTGCCATTAATTTTTGAATAAGTTGGTTATTTTTTTATCGTCTTCTTTCGTATGCAAATTGTTTCCACATATCGGCTATGTAGCGTACTTGGTATGTTTTGTTCTGTCTGTACCTAAATTTTCATCTGTATCAGCGTCTGAACATACCAAAAATATACGATGGTTACGTAGTAAGGTGTAATAATTTCATTTTCCAACGCCTTGCTCCACAAGTACTTAGTTGAGAAGTAAGACTCAGTTACGCAGTTCAACATCGATCATCAAAGCTAGAAGAGAAATAAGCCCCTTTCACATTATAAAGCTAATCTTACGAAGAAAAAATCACCGAAAGAATATTCAAGTGCAAAGCAATTAATGATTGAATCGTAGGTATCTACTGTGGGAGATTATAAATATTTTTAAAACATCACAGTCCAACCAGCATAGAAAAATTTTACGATTAATTTTCCGCCCAACTGAAGCCAGGTAATAATAAATATTCCTATCTGTACGTTTCAACCTCAACTACGCCCACGGATGCGTCGTTACACCCAAGAAAGCATGAATTTTTTAATCAGAGAAAATAAACAGGTAAATACAGAGACATAGTGTAACACCAATGAATTCATTTTACTCGTTCAAAATTCAATCCTCATTCCTTGCATTGGTGATAAAATATTCACTGCCAGGAGTGCAAGCAGGCGGATTGGCAAGGATCATGTAAAAACACGCCTGATACCAGCGAAATATTCGGGACGGTACCAGTGAGGTCACGGGCCGAATAAAAGAAGGGGAGCGGTTGGAGTGATGACATGATTCGAAATGCTTGAGCGTCTCGAACTTGTCGGAGCGCGCAACTAACGGTCCTACGCGAGCAAGATTTCCATTCGTTGAAAGTCCCGGGAAAAATGGAAAAGACCAGCAAAACCATATACTCACCCTTCATAAGAAAATGCCCGCGTGAGAAAAAAATTAGTGCTGAGCGCAAATTGCTAGAATAGTTGCGGTGATGAAATATTAATCAGTTTCTCTTTCGGTTCCCCGGGACGCTTCTGTATCGACAACTGCAACAGCGACCATATAGGTATATAATGCATATCTGCACAAAACGCTTTAGGTACACCTGTGGCTGGAATATAGCCTTGATTTATTCTAGCCTTACTCTGATAATACCTGTCGTAGATATTCAATTCCTCACGTATTCCAGTTACTACGGATCACTAATTTTTTTGGTGTATCACAAACAGCATATTTAATGGCAGCTAAAACTATTGGCGTTCATGTACATACATGTAATCTGCCTGTAAGGCTCATTGCCCCATATATTATAGAATAGTCGAAATATTTCCTCGCTTACGTTAGATTTAAAAAATTTCTCCATTTGTATGCTAATCAAACTTTCAAATACTTATTTTTTTGATAGAGATACTACATAGTATAAGAAGAAGAAAGCGCACTCGAACGCAATTCCTCTCTGTCCCTCCACGTAAGCAGACAGATCCTGTACATCCGACGAAAACAAAACCCTTTCGAACCAACATTAAATACAATCGGCATTCGCCTCTCTAGCTCTTCCATCACAATCTCCCACATAGGTGTGATCTTTTTTTTCATCAGTAGGCTACAAAGGGAAAATCTCCCATTCGTCATTGACCTCTCTCCCGATGAATTAGTTCTATCAGTGGACACGTATGTGAACCATGTATAGCATGGATTACCCCCACAAACAGGAATTGGAGGAGGTGCAACCGCTATATATTATTTCGCATTAATTCTGCATTATAAGGAATGGTAAATCAAAGTTATTCAACTATTCACCATTAACTGTCGACGATAGAAAGGCTCTACTAGAGGCATTTCCGGGTAACGTTGAGTAATCATAGTCGCACTCACCCTCCTAAAGGTAATGCAGACAAGACAGCAGGTCGCCTTCACTCACGAGGAAAAAGAATGTTACTACTCGCTCACCAGCAGTTATTCTGCGTCCCCACTTCGTCTAGACTACTTGCTGGCGGTAGATTTATTGTAAGACCTTTCGAAGCCAACTATACCAGTAACAAGAAATCGAAAAACGTTCAAAGAGCGTGATATTTTTCAAAGAGTCGCTCCAAAGGGTTAACTTTTCCCAATCTGTCAAGTGACGAGAGTTGGTCGCTCGGAAGCGAAAGAATGCAAATCAACCGACGCCAAAGGTGCGCCCTTCTCATGGTCAACGAGAAATTACTCAGCCGAATACGGGCAGAGGCATTGAGGGATGGATTTGCGCAATAAATATGGAAATCACACGCTAACAGCTCTCTCCAACTCAAGGATTTCATCCCTAATGTTAAAGAATAATCCCTATTAAAAAATTTACGGCGAATCTTGCCTTCGCCTAGGAAACTTATAGAGGACAATCAGTTTATAAATGTCATCAACATAAAAACTGATAAATGGCGCGCAACAATCAACACTACGAAACAAATCACGTCATTAAAAAATGTAGGCACCTCAACACATTAGTTTTGTAGATATTAACTAACATCTGCTGAAATCAAAGTAAGTCGGTTGAATGAAAATGGAACTACAGCCGTGTCAAAGGTGCGAATAGGTGTGGTTTGAAAAATACAACATTGACCACTTTGCATGTTAATTTTAAGTGGCCTCACTTATGGTTCTTGCAAACATCGTTGGATTTCTCTTGTGATATAGGTACACATTTAAAGTATATGAGCGTGCTGCGCCCGCACCCAGCGGGCTTCCCTCGCTCTTTTCAATGCAGGTCCACAGAGGGATAGGCGCGTTTCTAATTTTAAAATGTAGAAAAAAAGGCAGGGTCTTATGTACAAATTTAATTGGAATGTTCATGTACAAATTGAGGTCAGAGGACCTCTTTTAAAGCACAACATTGGAAGTAATTACACTATCCTCTGTTAAACGCACATGATGACTCATACTTACGTATCAACAGGAGACTTGAATGTGGAATCAGCCGAATTTTGATAAAAGTTATTTAAAGAATGCGAGATATTGTTGCAAATGAACAAATGTATCAGTTTGTGCGCCGTTAACGGCAGGAATATTTACAGTTTTTTTGTTTTTTTTTTCTTTATTATTTAAAAACCAATTTTAGGAAACAATAGCAATATTTAGGAAGTAAAATATGCCGTCGCATGTTCTCTGATAAATTCTGTGCATTTTGGTACCTCATTTGTAGAGTTTGGTTGCGTATAAGTTGAGAAAAAGGCATCTATACAGTAGAAATAAAATAGAAGATTCATTTAAAAAACATTGGAATTTCGCGTTTGTTTTGAGTCATAGAGCCGTGTCAGAACCTCCGGCAAGGACTTGGATGCGTCAAAAGAGAAGATGCAACGCGAGGAAAAATTAGTGGCGTGGGAGTGGGAGTGCGCGTATATTTGATTTATCGCGTGTCCTTGACGGGCAATTGACCATGGGCCCTTGGATTGCACTCGGTGGATCGTCAATTACTCATTCAATGCATGAGGTCGCGCGGGCCGAGCAATGAAACTGGTGGGGACCTTGAGATGTGCATGAAGCGGCCAGAGGCGGGCCTCGGTCAAGAGCGGAGTGGTCAGCACCCGCCCGCGAGGCAAGGGGTCGCCCGAGGGACGCGCGCGCGCGTAATTACCTCCAGATCGGGGTCGATTGCGACGGGTGTCAAAATGAACAAGAAGACCTTGCTTTCTTTGCAAATATCAACTCGGCACACACTCGCGTTGCAATCAAGGTCTCTATCGGCTTCAACTCACTCCCGAGTTTCAAACATCAGCTGCTTTCCTCTTGCCTATCATATGCTTTAGGGCACAAAGTTGGCATCGAGAGGTTTAGGTGTGAAATTAAAAGGATAATTTTGTTTCCCAAGGCAACGTAAGGGTACTTTTACGCCATCTAGGTCTAGGGCTAGGTCAATCAATAAAGAAAATTAACACGTTGCGCGTACGTAATTATCTCCAGATCGGGGTTGATTGCGACGGGTGTCAAAATGAACAAGAAGACCTTGCTTTCTTTGCAAATATCAACTCGGCTCACACTCGCGTTGCAATCAAGGTCTCCATCGGCTTCAACTCTTGGGTGACTATCGGCGGGATTACCCCCGAGTTTCAAATGTCAGCTGCTTTCCTCTTGCCTTCAATTATTTCAAAATGAAAAAAAATATATATTAAAAGATTATACACGACAGATTTGTCCAGTGTGCTTAAAAACTCATTTAAAAAATTATAAAATAAATTGAAGAAGAAACAAAATAATTAATTCGCTTTGCTGAATATTTTCATTTAGAATAAAGTTTCCTATTTCGCACGAACAACATTTTACACTCACATTTTTTACACATGCGCCATTTCAATTTACTTCTGTCAACCGGCTGGTTGGGGTGAGACTGACTCACCGGTACAGCCCTTGTAGTCGCGCCTGCGGCGCGGACACTTCATGTGGACGTTCTTGCCTATTACATGCTTTAGGGCACAATTTGGCATCGAGAAGTTAAGGTGTGAAATAAAAGGGTTAATTTTGTTTCCCATGGCAACTTAAGGGTATTTTTACGCCATCTAGGTCTAGAGCTAGGTCAATCAATAAAGAAAATTAACTCAATGTCCAGCATAGTTATGAGTAAAAATACACCGTACCGTTTGTTTGGAAAATATCATACACTTTTGATTTATTTACTACAGAGATTTCAACTATGGCCTCATGCGCAATATCCAATAATCACTCCTTCTTATTCTTGAGGTTCGCTACAAAGAATTCGATTCTCCCTACCACTAATTTGTTCATTTGTTTTCTTCTTAGAGTATGCCAGTAACTCGTAAGTGTAAAAATATGTATGATCTAGATTTGATTATGCTAATTTTCGGATAAGGGGGCAAAAGTCGCAGCAAGCTGCTCCAAGAAAAAATAATCATTCCTTCAACCACAAATTTTGATTTGATATGCCTATAATAGGAATATGTTGAGATGTGGCATAGATCTATTTATCAAGGCCCTTTTATCTGCACTGAGGTCTTGAAAGATAATTCTTCCCGCGATAAAGTTTTTCAAAAGCTCACAATGTGATAAATGAGACTGAAAAAATAGGAATTCTGCGCATGTTTCAAATATTCCTCGTGCTCAAGAAGGTTTCAATGCTTTCACTTCTGTCCGGCAAAAAAGTGCAACGTTAGTGTCTACGGAATCACTACACATCACGAGACGACAAATGTGTCAACACATTCATGCCATACGTATACAAAGCGTACATAAAAGAATTAATAGAAAAAAATGCTTAATAAAAAAGTGTTGCCATAAAATGGAGCAGGCAAATACACATAGATACGTCATGAAACGAGATGAAATTAACGTTTCTCAAAATATTTTTACTATCTTCAACTAAATTTTCCCACATTTATTTTTCACGCCTTAAAGCTATATTTTACGAATTATTCGACGGAAGAAGGCTACAAAATTGACAATGTCATGATGTGTTTATCAAGCAAAGCAAGAAAACGTCAACCACGCAATAATTAGCCATAGCAACGGAGGCAGATATTGGAATTCAGCACCTTAACATTGAAGATCACGCCCTCGTCCTGCGTTTTCATTCGATGCCCAGGCACACTATACGCCTTCATCATTATTCATAAATTCTTTTACTTTTATTATCCTGCATAATTTATCATTTATTTTATCACCTTCACCACATTACTTGCCTTGAAGTAGTCGTTATTAATTTGAAATCGTAACAACGAGGCCATCAACACACCAAGACGGAATTTCAAAAGCAGCAGGCGCCAACAGCTGATTTCGAGGAATATCTCGACCACGCATAAAAAAATGAGGGCGGCGGAGCAATTCGGAAGGAAAGGCACGCATAGTCCCAACTCTCGCGAAGAGAAAAAAAAACAAATGACGATTAAAAACTCTCTCTCTCTCTCTCCCGTGCGCACCAAGGACGAACGTGAACCGAATTGGAATCTTGCAAAATGCAAACATTGAGAAAATTCTTTCGCCGTCTTCAAGGTTTGCCCGCGTGCATAAACACGCGCGCACGCAAACAAGGACAAATGCATCCGTGTTTACTCCGAGTGATTCCGACATGAGTGCATTGAAATGCGCCTGTTAGATCCACTCAGGCGAGCTTGGCTGGCGCCAAAGACGCGAAATGAAAGTTGAGCACTGAAAATTGAGTACTGCATCGCGTGTACCGTAAGTGCACTGAAAATATTTGGACATAGATTAAGAGGGATCGCCTTTGTTAGCTTTCGCTTTTCACTACTATCACCCACTGCCATAATACAGCGCAAAATGTTTTAATGATTATTTTGGATTTAATATGGATAAAACCGCTCAAAGTAGTCTTGCCTCGATCACCGATAGAAATTCTCAATTCTATGAATATGGTATCCATTTAATCCAATACACTTTTTCCACCAAAATTACTTTAACCAGGCCTAATTTATGAAGGTGCATAATAAACGGTAGAGCAAATTACAAAGGGAAGGCATTACGAGGAGGATGTAAAGTCCTTACCACTATTGCAATCGAGGTGCGTGCCCTAAGGAAAGGGATGTCTAACTAAGAATCATTAATCGGTCAGATGAAATGGCTAAAAATCAATACAAAAACTATTTGATAGTTATAGCGCAATTGATGTCAGCATTTGCAATAAATACAACTAGAATTGAAAATCCTTCGATAGCCAATTAGATTTGATTTCGATAAAAAACTTCAATACTTGCACAGTTGCCAATTGATAAATCGGCCATATTATATAACATTTAAAGCGCTTCGAGAGAAGTGAGTAAACTTCTCTCGGGTTTCCCACCGGGTTAAAGGCTTCATAATGGCCGACGTTTCGAGCTCCGACTCGGCGCTCATCATCAGGGCTACTGGATGCTGTGATGCGGGAATGGGCCTGCTTATATGCTGCCCTTCTCCGGTCAGGTTCCTCGTCCTCCACGTCCAACTCTTTGTCTCTTAACGAGGACGTGGATGACGAGGAACCTGACCGGAGAAGGGCAGCATATAAGCAGGCCCATTCCCGCATCACAGCATCCAGTAGCCCTGATGATGAGCGCCGAGTCGGAGCTCGAAACGTCGGCCATTATGAAGCCTTTAACCCGGTGGGAAACCCGAGAGAAGTTTACTCACATCATTCGCCGGGAAAGCATCAAATCTTTCTTCGCTTCGAGAGAAAATTTCCACTCTTCAATTTATTTTTTAAACATAATTGTATATTATGAGTGGGCTGGACATTTAGTGGCTGCACAGCGCTGTAGATTCAGCCCATAAAAGCTTAGGGCCGAGAGACAACACCGAGACAACGGCGAACAAAATCGGTCAAAAATCCGCGGTTTGTCCCACGTGAACGTAACTGCGATAAAAAGATCGGAGCCTTTATTAAGCCTACTCGCACCACTGAATCGTGTCAGCCGATGACTGACACACGCCATAGCAACCGGAGGAGGGAAAGCGACCCAGCGACACCGAAGCCCCGGCGCATAAAATGCAATATGGCCACATAAAAAGCCTTAAGGCTCTCGAACTTACTTTAATGGGACATAAAAGTCCCTAGAACATTTATTTGCTTGTTATCGGTGTCTGCGGTCGCTGGAATGAATCATGGGGTCATACCATTGCGGGTAAGGCGTCGTAAATTCAAGATTTCAATACGGGCGGAGAAGAACGCAGTTTACTTTAGCAAGTAAGGGCTAATCCTCGTTGTGTTGGTGGACAAAATACATGCACCTGGATTCCAGAGAGCACTACTTATCAATTTCAAATAAGCGTCTCGTTGCGTAGAGTTTTGACAATTTTTAAGCTGAAGACACGGGATAAGGGCTATGGTTCTGTAAAGCCGTGCCCACGAAAACTTTTGGCAACATTGTGCATGCTATGGTAAATCATGTAAATACATAAATAAACACAAAAATAAGGTTGGTACCTCTACACAATTTACAATAATTACTCGATCCGGTTTGCAATTACTGTCAATGTTCACATAGGCTGCAAAGTCGAGTAGAATACTTTATATCGATCATGGAAGCACTCACGTTAGTGTAAAGGGTCGAATGACCATACTAACCGTCCTCGTAATAGGTCAAATAATCTCAACTTTCATTCTAATTGCTTACACCAGCACAGTGTGTTTTCGGCATATTTTCTATCATTTACAATAGTAGAAAGATATTTTTCAGGCCGGAAATAAACTTAAATATAATTATAAATATTTAAAGGTGATGACGCACGCACCCACAAATTTGATTCGCTCTTCATCGCATCAAAGAAAATTAACAGATGATGGGGTTAGGCCACAAACAAGCATTAGTATGCAGCGGGTGATGAGCGAGAGGCTGATGACTGCTTACGCGCAATCCATTTGATGGCTAATCGTGGAATGAAGTTGTGAATGTGGAAGCAAACCGCAGTCAACGTTTGGAGCCGACTCTAGTCATAAACCGTCCTTTAAGCCTTCACAATAAACCATTATCCAGCCGGTGTTATTACCTTTTGCCTTTTTCGTTTATTTCCAACGTTCATTTCCAAGTCCTATCCCCCTCTCTCCATCTCACCTAGCCAAACTCTACTCTACCCCCATAAAATGAGTTTAGTACGCCCAGAAAATGCGATAGCCATGTGTACTAGCGCAAATAGATGGTCGAACACATGAGGAACGAATCTACGGATTTACCTCAGCGAGCTGGTGAAAATTACGACAGGGTTTATCCAGTGATCATGCACATAAGCAATTTGTGGTACAAATATTAAGGTTACATCAAAGGTGACAAATTTCACGCACCCCGTAAATATTCCATAGGCAAACTATGCAATGGATCCCGATCAACAGGAAATTCCTTTCATTCACTCAGCTTCTTATGGGACTTTATGTGTAATATTTCAACAACTATATAAAATTTAGTTTTTTTCCTTTTCTACAATGTTTCAGGCCTCATAAGGTTGGCTTAAAATCCTCAAATCAAATAGGAAAGTTCAGTCAAATCCGCGAAAACCTTGGAACACCCGTTCTTTTCCATCCGTATTCCCGAATGCGCTGAGGACAATATTATGCCTCCTAATGATGTTCCCCGCAGCGCATCCCTTAAACGCAATACTCCATTCCTCCGCCATTGGCGCGCCAACACCACAGGGACAAGGACGAGCCGATAACAGTTGCCTAGGCGACGGCGGAGGCCAGGCATCACATATCTCCCCATGCGGGTGTGTGAAAAAAAGAAGGAAATGGCCATCTTCCGAAGGTACATACACATCGCGCACTTCCCCTCGGCAAACAGGAACAATATCTCCTCCTTCCTAGCCGATACGGCGCCGATGCCTCGGAAACATACTCTCCCAGTGCGGGACACAAAAAACAAACACGCCGAGCGGGCGTACATACATTTCAGAGAAACAAACATTAGGAGAGGTTGATAATATTTCACACAGCGAGGACGTTGGAGCGCTTCCAACCAATCAACCTAAACTCAACTGATACTCGCAAATATCGCCGACTCTAAAACCACATATTCCGCGTGATATATATATTGCAACTCTTGAGCGCGTGTGTAAGATACCGATTCGATAACTACCAGGAGCATACCTGCGCATCTCCATCCGAGACTGCCAGCAAGTGCTACCAGACGTTTTGTTCAACAAAAACTCGGTACAATTTTATTGTATTGAAATGATACATATACGTACTGCCATGTAAAGCTGCTTCTAAATTGATAGCGAGAGCTAAAATTCGCATTTATTTAATGGCAAGTATTTAGCAATTTTTTAGAATGTATTGCGAGCTCGATACCTCCGCTCAGCTGGCAGTGTCCGGAGCATAAACGCTCACCTCCAAGCTTGGAGAATAGAAAAAGAGTATCCGGAGCATGAACGCTCACCTCCAAGCTTGGAGAATAGAAAAAGAGCGTTTATGCTCCAGACACTGCCGTCTGAGTGGATTCGTACTGTTGGGCTACTAGATGAGCGGATTTGATTTGGCGGGCGATAGTTGAGAGTTTTTGCAGTGGAGGTATCGAGTTCTTCATTGTTGACGAAACCACATCCGGCTTAAATCATGCAAAATCTTTCGTGGAAATTTTGAAATTCCGACAGGCTTTTCATTTTCACTTTTCATTTAATCGCGAAAAATAGATATCGCCATTTAAAAATCTAAAAGCGTGGAATATGTACTCCAGGAGTAATAATCTTTCGATTTAGGCAATAAAATAATAATAGAAAACCACCCTATTGGGAGGAGGAAGAATTTTGAGCAATGCATAGGCGCCTCCTCGATTCTGAGTGAGCTCGCCGGGAAAAGACGCGAGGCCGGCTGAGTGAATGGAGCGGGGAGGGGAGAGGAGAGGAGAACCGCGGAGTTGTCGTAGGCCATGGGCGCCCCCTCCCACCTCCCTCACCCCCCCACCCACTCTTATCTCCCGACTCTTTCAAGAGCCCGCAACCAGCCGGTGAGCTCCTAACGACGACAGCGCACATGCGTCCCTCAGCCAGCCAATTACTTTTCTGCGAATACCTACGCAGGTGACTGCTGAAGTCATCCATGCCATTAACGGTGAAACCACCTGTAAACCGATCTCTCAGAGGATTGCAATTTTCTTTATATAACCTTGATGGTTTCTGGCGATACTTTATGGAATTTACTCATTTTGAATGAAAAATTAAACTTTGTTTTTCCATAGAATGTTTTTTTATTGAGCAGTTCAACTATTTAGGCAGTACGTTAGAGGAAAACGGATACGTTAGTAAGGATATTAGGAAGAGAATTGCATTAGCAAAGGAGGCGTTCATGAACAGGAAGGAGCCTCTGAGAGGCTCGCTATGTAAGAATTTAAATAAAAGGTTAGTGTAGAGTCTGATCTGGAGTGTAGCGCTTTACGGTGCAGAAACGTGGACACTTAATAAGGAGGACGAGAGAAGACTGGAGGCATTCGAGATGTGGGTGTGGCGAAGAATGGAGAAAGTGAAATGGACGGAGAGGAGGAGGAACAACGAAGTGCTGGACATAGTGTGTGAGCAGAGGCAGCTTTTAGATAATATACGGAGGAGACAGAAGGTACGGATGGAGCGAGTACTTACTTGTTAGTGGGGATGGGCTGTTGAAAACAGTGTTAGAGGGAAGAATGTTTGGTAAACGAGGGAGGGGAAGGAAAAGAAGAAGATTTTTAGATAGAATGAAAGGTAGTGGATCTTATTGTGCATTGAAGAGGGAAGTGCATGATGTAAGGGGAGGCTCCCGGAATTCTTCTTAAGCACTCCATGGAAACCTACCTTAATCGGTAGAATACTTTAATAATAATAGTTTTTGTGCACTACCACGGTTTCGACGCTTAGCGTAATCCCAGTCCTGAGGATGACGCGGTAGGTATGTAGGTAGATGAGGTAGGGTACAAATAAAAATATTCTCTGGAAAAACAAACCTTAATTTTTCATAGTGGAGCGTAGATTTTTTGGCAAACGAGGGAGAGGGAGGAATATTTCCGGATTTTTCGATGTAATGAAAGGGAGTAGGCCTTAGTGTGAATTGAAGAGTGAAGCCCGTGAATGGAGCGGAGGCTGCCAGAATACTTATTAACGTACGCAAAAAAAACCTACTTTGAGCGGTAGAATACTTTAACAATAATAATAATAATAATGCAAAAATCACACGATCAACTCGATGGCCGACTAAAAAGTATAAAGAATTTTAGAATGAGATCAATTTTTGATGAGTTCAGTTGCTTCTAAGTGAACGTTCAAGGGTCACGTGACCACAATTTTGGCCATTTTTGATTCCTTCCGCATATCAAAATAATAATAAACACCAGTCGAATCCCAAAAGTAAAAAATTCTGCTAACAAATAAAATATTTTGCTTTCATATCCGAATGACTATATTTAATGTTCGAGGTTAATTTAGCTAGCCTTGTATGGCCTTAAAAATCAGTCCCATAAGAAATAAAGATACCGATAAGATTGCGCCTAATAAGTTTAAAATACGATAGAAACAATAAAAAAATCCTAACTAGTCATTATTTTTCAAAGTATATTAAAAAGAATACTTAGAATGATGCAAACATTACCGAATCGTCGACGAGTATAATTATTAATAATTTATTTATATTCTTGTTAATGTGTACGAATTGCCTTGACCCATTCTCATCGCATTCTAGCCTTCATATGTTTATTCTTCCCGTAGCAAAATATACTTGTATGTAATTCACTGTAATTTAAATTTCTGCTGTCATGACCATCCACTTGAGCCTAAGAAGGATAAAGCTACCTGTATCCCGAATATGCCGCAACCACCAATGCATGCTAGTACACTCACAATCAGCCCTTGCATTTCTGCTTAAACCGTTTTTGTCCTGATTAATTCACTCCATAACTGTTTTTTGGCATATTTTATTCCACGCATAATATTTATCAATCCTCCCCAGCGTCAATAATAGAAGACGCGAGTAAAATAACCAATCATCCTCGCATGAAAAAGTGAAATAACATCATCATCATCACTGGTCAACAATCCTAGGATTGGTTTGACGCAGCTCTCCACTCAGTTCTCCTATCAGCTAATCTTTTCACTCCTACGTATTTCTTCTCTTTCACATCTCTCTTTACTTGTTCCATAGAAATAATGTTCCACTTGGTACTTAAAAAACGATACGAAGTTTTGAAATACAATGAAACCTCGTGAAAAGAACTCTTCGCGAGTCATAACTGCTCAGGTAGGATGGCGTGCCGTCCGATGCCTTAAAAATGCTCAAAATGCTTCGAGACACTTAACCCGGCCTGCTGTACATACATATAAGCGCACACAAGCACATCGGCATCTTAATTCGATTAGCAACCTTCAGGCATGTGACCCCAGTGGGAAAGAAACGGAAACATCGCGTACGTGAGGGTTTCGCCCTTCGAGTTCACCTTCATGATTAGGAGCGCCGGAGGGACGATCGATAAGGGGATACGAGTCAGTTGGCAAAAATTGGTATTAATTGACACATCCACAAAACCACGGACAGTGGTTTCACAACCGGAAACATCATTTCCGCGTGAGGTTCTTACACAGCGCAAGAAAGTCTAGCAATACAGTATTAAGAGCAAGATATATATGAAAATAGAAAATAAAATTTGTCTGAGGCTGTAATTTCTACGGCAGGGTAATTCCAAAGTTTCTTGCAGATTGTCCTCTGCAAGAGATTTCAGTCAAGATGCACAATTTATTCAAGACGGAAGCGTATTTTTCCTAGTTAAAGGCAATCAACGTTCAAAACATTTTCGTTCGACTCCAATTTTCCTGCGAGACTATGAATTTGAGTCGCAGAAAATATGTGAGTGCAATTTCAGCTTCAGTATTTCTCAAGCAGCAAAGCAAACAATTCTGCGATAATTAGTGTTACGATAACAACAGATGGAAAGTACTTGTTTACGTCGCTTGATCCGCTGGCAGAATATAACGGTTTTTCTGTAACCAACATTAGCTCGATCTCTAAGCCGTTCTTCGGGTGAAAGCCCCTGTTGACACGTAGTGGACATCAATCGAAATGGCGTCGTTAATCCAAATAAGGTTTTGGAACAAATGTTGCTGTTTCCCTTTCTATATATCTCTCTCTCCTACGTGCGACCTTGAGCAACGGAAACGCAAACACTTCAAGGAGCTCACTCACCCTCAACTACTCTCCGAGGGGACCTGCATCCGATTCCAAATTGCAATTTCAGTGCACATGCACTCGTCATGGATAGAGTGTTAAATCACCAAGACGACGTCCGAAGATTACTCTCGTCAGATTAGCTACGTTGGAACATCCTTGACGACGATTTCACAAAAATTTTGAAACTTTATTAAGAGACTTAAATGTTTTTGGTTAAAGGGCTCAGAAATTCAAATTCCGCTGATTGAAAAATTACCATACACGCGGTAGCTAATGGATATAGGAGTGAAAATTTCAATGGGTAGTTGTTAGAGAAAAGGAACGATGAATTCCAAATCGCAGTGATTTTTACAAAAGATAACTGTATTCTTAATAAATTACCCAAGTTTATGGTTACTCGCGAGGGTGAATAATTTATATAAATATCGAATTTCCGGTGTCCAACTATGATTCCCCAGAAGATACTAGGTATCGACATAAGCATATCGTCGCTAGAGCAGTCAATAAATGTTACTCCCTCTAGATTATGAGTTTCATGCAATGAATCCACTAATTTTCTGTTTTACCAGCATGGTTAAAGTGGTAGTACCAGAATTTTTTATTGGAGCAATGAATAGCCGGATAAATTAACAATTCAGTCAAACGTCAAGGTTTGATTGTAATAGAATACATAATTATAATTGCAACCTGGAGAAGAAATTTATTCCAATTCCATATTTTGACATCGAGTTTTTCACAAATCAAGATTATTCGACAGAGAAATACTGGATATATGAAAAATGAAACAGTTGAAAAACGAATAAAATGTTAGCGATTGCACGGTAGATGTGACTCCGTTCCTTGGTCGCGATAGAATTAGTTGTACCGATCTATCGATTTCAAGTAAAACCACTCGGGGGCGCACTTAATAAGCCATCCATGGAAACCAAGTTGCCCGGGACATTGGCCATAAACTTGTCTTATTCAACGTCAGCAGTCACGGATACACCTAAAAAAAAGAGCTCTAAAAATCACGATATACGGATAATTACGTTTGTTGGGGATCAAAAAACCAGAAGTCGAACTCAGGGTGAGGATATAGGGAAAGGCAGCGTTGATTTAAGGCTCTCAAGGATGTGAAGGTCGTCGATGTATTTCACACACATCCACGTCGACGTGTTGACAGCGCTAGCAGGCGGCGGTCGGCCGGAAGTGGGAAAGCACGGAACATAGAGCGATCGCACGCAATCCCTATCAAGCCCTCCGCCACAACTTCGCGAGATCTTCCAACCTAATTCGAAGCTGAGACCGTTATCTCGCCAAGCCATCCCACGCTCGACAAATGATAATTGGAAGTGAGACTCTTTGGAGGGAGAGAGGGAGGGAGTCAAGGCCAGAATGCCCAAGCATCTGATTGCACACTACGTTTATCTCCATCCCGAGAGAACGTCCCCCCTCCCTCCCCTTGGCGACGTAGATAAGGAAAAACGAGCTGTTTCACGCTCTGACATGTCCAAACACTCTCGCGAGCAAATAAAATTAATGCAGCCACTGAATGCCTCGGGGATATCCAAGGTTGTCGATGTTTTCTTCAGCAGAGTGAATGACGTATCAGAGGACTAGGCATGATTACTAAAGAGACGAAGCCAAAATTCTCTCAACAATTGAGTGATGTGAAACTGATATCCGGAGATTTCAAGTACTTGAGAGTGCTCAAAATAGCAAAGTTGGAAGATAACCTAGATCGAATACATGATTTCAGGACTATATTCGACATTTAATGAGGAATTTTATACAGGTGACTAGTCTCTGCCGCAAAAGATAAAGATGGAAAGAGCAATTTAAGATGATTCATGAAAATATGGAAACCATATTGTTATGTTAAAAAGATATACAACTAAATTAAAAATTCACAGATTAGTAGTTTACCCACACCCACGAGATAAAGAGTTCTACTCGCAAATGAAAAAATATGTCATGAATAGTCCCAAACGACGACGCCAAAAATGAAAATCAAAATTTTTTTCTAAAAATACATCATCACAATAAAAAACAATGAGACCTTCGATAAGTAAGAAGCTAAAATAAGAAAAATTACGTTACATTTAATGAAAGTGGCTAAGAGGTTAATTTTACGTTACGTATAATTTAAGTGGCTAACATAAGAAAAATTACATTACATCTAATAGTACTATTCAGTGGCAGATTCAGTGAGAGGCTAAGGGTTACCCCACCGCTTGGGTATCCAATGTACACTAGGTAAAATGGTATTGTTTTGTGGATCCCCATTACTGCTGGGCAGTGGCGTAGCTAGGGGGGTCCAGGGGGTCCGGACCCCCCCCCCCCCCCCGAAATATACAAGCAATTATTTTCCTTCATAAAAGGAAACAAAATATTGAACAATAAGGAATTCACAAAATATTTCTTTAACAAACGAAGATTTTTTCGGTTATGAAAAGTGTTAAAATCAGCTAAAAAGCCATTACTAAGTACCCTATTTTTCAAAAAATTTCCCCGGTTTTGGACCCCCCCCCCCCCCCCCGGACGAAATTCCTGGCAACGCTACTGCTGCTGGGAGTTTATCCCACTGGGATCACACCTAACCCATTGTCCCTATCTTGAATCCGCCACTGGACTACTCTTGGATAGTTTTACTCACCCCGAGTGATGCGAGTTGAGCGAATTGGACGAAGCGGACGAAGACGCGGAGGAAGACGAAGACGAGGACGAGGATGAGGAGCCCGGGGGCCCGGAGGGCACGTCGATCGAGTGCGAGGAGGTGCGCCGCCGGTCGCCGGCCACCATGTCGGCCAGCCGAGCGAAGTCCGTGTCGTGGTCCATGAGGCGCGCAGACTTGCGCGACTCCAGCAGCCGAACCTCTTCCTGCCTCTTGCGAAGCTCAAGCGGGGCCTGCAAGCAGAGAAAAGAGAGAGGTTAGGGTCATCACAATAAAAGACGAACGAAATAGCCAAACACATGGGCATTCAAGTCGATCAAATCATGCAATACAGGTTTTTCATGAAAGAATGGCGTGGTTTCAGTAATTGATAGGAAGATAGCAGTATATTGATAGGAGATTGGAATATTCCGATGGCCATTAACGAAGAAATATTAAATTGATTTTTTGCGGCGTATTAACTAATGTTTGGAGAAAAGTTTAGTATCGTTTGGACGCTTGTCGTGTGACTAAGGGTGTACATATTGAAATTTATTATTTATTAAAAAAATGTTTGAGACGATAAATTCCAAAAATAGGAAATAAAATAAATTGAAACTAATTATGTTCAAAGCCGCACCATGTTATTATGATAATCATCTTTGGTGTGGAACTTGAAAATTAAAAAAAATAGGGACGGCTTTACTCAGTCAATCACGCGATTTATTCCCTGGCCATATGAATAGCGGCACACATGTGAAAGCCTTTGGACTCAGAATTCTGTTTTATCATAATTTTTCGGAGGGAGAGCTAGAAAGGGTAACTTGCTGCCACCACTGGTGCGGGGTAAACACGCCACAAACACATACCTGGAAATTCCTGGCCAGACTTATCACTCGGTAATGATGCAAACCAAGAATCAAAGCGTATCTTAAGATACTTGGAAAATAATATTATGTAAGCTTGTGATTTATAAGAAATATGATGAAAGATGTAATCCAAGTACGCGTTAGATAACAACACCTCTTTGCGTAACTATTGAAGGCTTTTATGCAATCGAATGATACTTTTACGAGTAAGAGCTAAAGTTCTTCTATGAGTCTACTTATGCCGACGAATTGAGACTTTTTAAAATGTACAGCAATGAAGCAAATGAGACCCACGCTAGAGGATTTATCCCGCGTAGAGAATAGTACGTTTCTCATTTGCCTTCACGTTGCTATCCAGGCCAAAACACCTGCCTCGGCCACGCAATGAACCTAGCTTGTTTCCCTCCCAAATATGGTTTTGAATGGCAACATATTCCTAGTCTTTAAGTAGCTAGCACTTGGAACGAGGATATGCCACCTGAGGTGTATTTCCCCACAAAATCTGTCGTCAAGCACACGGAACTGCTTTGGAATTCTTTAGGCGGGTCTCTCGACGCGCAGTCTGGTAACTTCCCGAAGAAAAAAAAGTCGGTGGACCAACCACGCCCTGTCCCCCGGCGGCGCTAAAACACGTAGACGGAGATTTAAAAAAAGTAATTACCACCGTGATTCAAGCAAGTCAAACCAACACTAAGACTAATTACTCGGCATCGTGCACCGATAAATCTGAGAGAAAAAAAACTAGAAAAGAAAGTGACAGCATATTTTAATGAATGTATCAAATTTAGACAATTCTGTAGACAATGAATTCACTACAGTAAATATTCTGTTTTAATTGCATTATGTACTGGATATTACAAAAATGCCTCGTTTGAACAAAAGGGAGCATATACGCATAAATAATCGTATGGGATATTGAAGAATATTTTTCAGGATATCTTATCTTCAACTAGCTTATTTTGTTTTTATTCGTGTGATATATATCCTTGCGAGAGAGTGCAAAATACGGATTCCAAATATATCAGTTAAGAATAGTCCCTTATCAAAGAGATATACTTCACCGGGTGAATAGAATTAGGTGTTTTGAACGGCGATAAGAGATCCTCAGAAAAATGCAAACTTGTGTATCATTTAACATGGTTATCGCTGATCAATTTCGCGGCGGAAATACCATTATTGATACCGACACAACAATGGTTCCTCTGAGAAAAAAGGCATAAAATGAGTACATGAGAAATATTAACAGGAAATTTGCCGGATGAAGTTATGTCTATTAGAGAGTTCATATTTTATACACATTATTGTAAAAAAATTTAATCCATGAAGACGTGGAATCCTTGAAAAATTATGAATATAGTACACTATATTGCATACAACATAGGAATACGCAAGGGAATCACAGCGCCACCGTACCCAGCATACTTACTTCTCAGGGAAGTACTTTTTTCATTTGCCATATGAGATTGTATGTAACACAATCGACACAGAATTTGCAGAAGAAATATCGCCGCATTAACGTTTTGCGATCGGATCGATCAATCGTAGAAGAAGCGATGACGGGAGACGATCTTTGTACTGTGCTCGGAAGCAAGCAAACGCCTTATTTCATTATTTTTTTCCTCCATGGAAAATCGCAACTGCTCGCCCAGTGATCCGTGTTTGGCTTCTCCTTTTTTAGTTCCCTCAAGGTCCCGTTCTTTGATTGCTCGGCCCCTACGCAGCTCAGCATCTTGGTACACGCCCACTTCCACCACCCCTGCATGTTTTCATTAAATATGTACATACATATAATGCTTGAAAAAAAATCCGAAACTGCTTTACATCATCATCATTTATCATGAGACATCACAGACACTGTCATACACACCACCGTTCTACCACTCCCAATAGCCAAAGCCAATGACAATTCTTTTCAATAGAGAGACATTCTAATATTTGTTCTGGTACGTGAGGCGTACCTCATTAAGCAATCGAAAAAATGTTAACTTTTTTCCTCCGACTATTATTCCGTAAATAAGCCATGCGTGGAGAGCAAAATTCTGTCAAAAAAAGAGGCAAAAACATAGGTTGCGTGGCCCAATACGAAGCAAATTGACTTAACGACAAAGGGCACTTCACAAATTTAAGCTTTATTTTCAGCCGGGGAAAGAAGAACAATAGATCACAAAAGGAATCCTTCCGGCAAATTTGATTCCGACTATCGTAGACACAAGAGGGCCACCTTCCCACTGCGCGTCAATTCAAAGTGGACAAAGGAGAGGCGAGATTGGACTTCGCTGGCCTTGCACGATGGCCCAAGGGAGAGGAGAGTTTGGGAGAGGGGGGAGATGGGGCCAAGGGCGACTCAGATGGCGCTAAGGGAGGGTGGGATGGCGCCCGAGGCACCAAGCGCCACTTACCCACCTGGCTATAGGCTAATCCGACACAATCGCATAGGGAAGAGCAGCAAGGGAAACTGCACGCTGCCAACAGAGCAGAATGTCGAAATTCATGATTCGGGAACAAGATGCAGAATCAAGCGATACGGAAAAATGCCACTAGAACAGGGATACTTGAAATTAAATTGCATGAAAACATTCATTTATAAAAGTACTTGAATGAAGATTCATTGAAAAAATTGCGTAATCGAGTATACGATCACCTAAGGCGATAAAAAGGATTGAAGAAGAGATACTTGCAACTTACTTTCAACAGCCTTTCATTCGGAAATTCTAAGTCTACCGGTCGATAAAACACGAATTGAACTTATTCCCATTGAGATGACAAAAAAATTATTGCGGCTATTTTGCAATACACATTGTAGATTACGACCTCTAACAGCACATCCGATAGAAAATTTAAAACTACGACCTCAGATTCGCGATCAGCGTTCTCAAAACCCTGTGACATAAATTTTGAGTCAATACGGTTAATTTGATTTCTACCAGATTTTAGAGTCAAATATGGTACCATTAAATTAAAATGAGCAACAAAATGTGTAACCTATGGCCAATAAACGTATAAAGAAAGACAACCCACAGAACAAATTCGGGAACCAATACAGCGCAAACCAGAAATGGAATTGGAATTAAAGGTAAACACTGAGATTATCTATAACGATGCCGCAGAAGATTTAGACAGAAAAAATTGTATAGTCAAGTATACGCTTATCTAGGCCGATATAAAGGATTAAAGAAGAGATAATCGCAATTTATTTGCAACAGACTTTTCCGCGGAAATTCTAAATCTACCGGTCGGTAAAACACGAACTTATTTTCATTAAGGTAACACAATAAATTATTGTGGTTCTTTTGCAATGTAGACGACCCAATAACAACGCTTTCACGCTCCTTTCTCTTACTCGCGCGACCTGAAAAACATATTTATCGGATTGAGAATCTGGGTCACTGGGAGAGCAAAGAGGAAATTTATTCTTTCGAGTCAAAATTACTTCATCGCGAAGCCTGAGAGCTGACGTAACTACGTGCAACTAGCTCCGGGAGAATGAAACAACCCAGAATTGATCGATATAATGGAAAGCGATTTATCGACACCTCTCCGGCGACCCACGCACCTGCAGAGTGCTAAAAGGCAGCTGAGTGCACACTAATGACGGGAGAAAACAAATGAAAACCGTGTTTATGATACTGACGCTATGTGCTCGCAACTGTTTCTAATGGTGATGAATATAATATTACAATCAATGTGTGCATAGGGAAACATTACGTTATCAATAAGTACAACCGTATTAACTACTTTATTAGCTATTAAAGACGTCAATTCGAAGAAATATTTTACCTAATTACGCATAAAAGAGAAGACTTTTGGCAATTTTGAAAATGGCCCTGGATTTATTAGCCAAGCATTTCTACTAAGTACCAGAGCAAATTAAACGACAGATGCATGCATATGAATGCAAATAAATAACAGATGAATAGCTGAAGAGACAAAAACATTTGCCCGGAATTAGAATCCCGAGTCGCACAAGGTGATTAAAGCAATAAAGCTTCCAAGACGTCCTTCAATTCTGAGAATTCCAAAAGGATGCGAATAAGAAATGGAAGAAGTATCTCCAAAGGATGAGTATAAGGTATGCAGAGAGCGTCAAATCTTTGAAGTTATTACAGCTGAAAAATTGACATCATTCATGATATCGTGATGTGGGACATGGCTTGGGATGTGCGAATATCTCGCAAAAAAATAAATTTTCTTGAATATACTCGTACCAGGATGAATCATATCCGAGCCGATAAGAGGGATACTGGCTAGCATGCAGGTCAAGGCTAATTTGTTTTCCATCTGAGAAGAATTATCGAAATTCTAGAACATAAATGGTTGAAGACGTTGATTCTGAGTGCTGTCAAGTCCGTAATTCTAGTTCCCCATAACATCACATGGGATACCGAAAACGATAAATTCAGAAAACCAAAACGGGAGGAATTTCAGTCGAAATAAAATTAAACATAGGACTGGGTGCTCGATCTTTTCAAAAGTCCTCTACGATTGCACACCGCCGTGGGGTGATGCGAAGGGAGAAAAAAAAGACTGAACGAGTGAAGAGAAGAGAATGAAGGGAGAATGCTCAGTTTTTGTGCCAGTAGCATCCTCCCAACTTCACGGTGCACCGGGTTTTAATCGAGCTGCTGCCTCCTCCCACCAGGGACCGCCACTTCCGCGTTCGCCGCTCTTTCTCGCGCCTTTCTCTTACCCGATCGCCTTGTGTTTTTTTTTATCTCTTATTTTACTTGTTTTCTTTCGCAACCCTTTCCCACACTCCACAATCTCTTGGCCAACGGCAGCGTCACATCGCATCAAATTTTGATAGCAACGATCAAAATTTTCGGAAGCCATTTGCTTTACAATTGCAACGCAGCGCAATGGATTTGATTGAAGTTGATCACACAGTTGAGGAGGACAGAAATAAAAGAAAGAGACGATCTCATGAATGAATCACACAAAGAAGTCGAAGATGCAATAAGTCCTTAATAGATGCGATTTGCAATCCACGCTTGCTCAACTGTACGTTATAAACATAAGCGATTCATTGAAAAATTACATCGAACGTACACTCTCATAATAAATGTATATGTCAGCGTTCAAGTCATCAGGCTTTATCAAACTGAATAAATTATATATTTCAATCATTTAATATAGCATTGAAAACTTTAAAAAATTGCATTAATCCATAGCTATGACGAATTTCTACTTCTCGGGTGCCACAGAGAGAAAAGTAAAATAACTTTCAAAGAGCCAAAGAAATAGCTAAGATTCAATAATAAGGAAAAATATGCATTTCAAAAACTACTGTTTAGTTCTTTGATGTCATTGATTACGTTATACGGCTCCTAAATTATTTATTAATCTAATTATACCAAACGAGTGGAAGGCACAAGACGTGGAAATAAATTTATTTCCTCATATAAAGTCGTCAGAATCCAGAATAATCATCACGCGATTCAAATCATGTGTTAACATCCTCACAGAGTCTTACACCCTTTATAACCCAGAACTGATTCTGGGAGAAATCAAATTTCAAGATTTTTCATTTTGAAAACTTTTTCATTCAATTCAAAAATTTTACATTCAATGATAATTATCGTGGCAGCTAACTGTTTCATCATTAAAGTTTACACTACAAAACGATGGGTATTTTAGATATTTCCTGAATAGAGCTAAAAGTTTAAACATTTTTGATGTTGCTTAGAAGCAACATTGGGTTATAAAGGGTTAAGAAGCAGGTATTGTGAAGTTCAATTGAATAGTCAAGATAACCCGACCGATTAATCCTATATACTTATAAACTAGTAATTCTATAAATGTGAAAGTACATGTACAAGAAGATTTATAAACGCAAATGCGTATCTGATGCACGGGAGGGCATGAAATACATTTAAAAAGCAAAAAAGAAGCATTTAATGGCGATTAAACGTCAAAAATCGATGCGCCAACGCCAACAATAAGCGCTTGTTCCAGGGCCGCTCTTTTCTCCAGCGCCGATGCGGGCTGAGTGTCATTGTGGCGAGGCGGAAGGAACGAGCGGTCGAGGACAACATGCGTGGTCGACACGCGCTCGCACGCGGAAACAAGAGAGGTAACTTCGAGAAGAGTGGTCGAGGGAGGGGGGGAGGAAATTGAGGCTGATAAGAATCGGTGGCCACGCGTCCATGAGGCAGATTCGGATCGCGAAATGGAGAGGTTGCGCGGCGACGGAGAGATTAAAAACAAATACGCCCTCCAAATTTCTCGATATTATCGTTTCAATGGCATAGTTTTCACGCGTCGCATCCGTCGATGTCAAAAATTACAATTAGGCTACACAGCAATGCTGATAAATCCATTATCATACAAACGGGTCACTCAGTTGTTGTATTTTTATTTCAATTGCTGAATTAATTTGCCAGTAATATTAATTTGGTGCGGTGAGGTACTCAAATGTTAATTTAATCATCATAAATACGTTATTAAGCACCATACCCACGTTTTTATTTCCCAAAAAAGCACAGCTAATAATGCTGTGACCCATATTCGATTCAAGAATAGAGAATAATCGCAGGTAGAACATCATTTTCACCGCAATTTTCACGAAGTATAGCCAGAAAAGCCTAATGTTTTTGACCCATGAGAGGAAAAAAATAAACGATATATTCCGAATTTTTGATGCGAATTATAACTATTCTATTTCACAATGCAGCCACTCTAACGTGGTACGACAAATATAACTTACGCTAGCGACCCCAGGATCGATCTGATCGAGCAAGATTATTGATTATGTTTCATGAAAGCTATTTTTTCTATTAAAGTTCATGCATCACAGCACCATATTTTGAGGGAGTTCCCGAAGCCTGTGTCAAAAGGAACGGTGTGCAGCAAAAGGTAAGCTACTTGTGTTTCAAAGAGTTTTAGGCGACCAACCTCACATTTTTAGCTCATATTGCTTTGTTTCCATTGCATTCATTTGGCGACGCGAACATTTTTTTACTCCGGAGAGGGATAAACAGAGGGAGGAGCCCTTATTTGGCATTTCATCAAGGGATGTTTGGGTGACCACTCATTCTGCTTTGGAAAAAGGTCCGACCTAGGCCAATGCGGTGTTCGGTGGTCGATAAACCCCTGGGGCGAAAATATACTCGCGAGGCCACTCCATTATTCCGATAAAACGATCGATATATGTGTCCACGGGGGATTTTCTTTTTAAAAATAATTCCCACCACCACCCTCTCTCTCTCTCTGCCTTTCTCAGCTCCTCAACCCAAGGCGGGGGAACTCGCAACAAACGAATCTTCGGTGGCAACAAGATACGGATTAGATATTCTACGATTGCACGCCCTGAGTTTCCCTTTCCATTCCATTTACACCGATCAAAGCGATGCAAAACGTTCCGTATTGTTTCCGCATTTCTCTCGCTTCCTAATTTCTCCAGATATTGATCACAAGCTGCATGTGAAAGCTAACGGAGAACACTGTTTCTCCACATCGGAAGTACTCTTGATGGATGGCAAAAATTGGCAAACTGCACTCACAAGACAGGATATTGTTTGAAAGTTGCGTATGTTTTGAGCACGCCTCATCCGATTTTTCGTTATGTATAGAGGCAAAGGGAATATTTTGGCACAACAGTTCCATGAGAAAACTGGAGAGGAATGAACTAATACCATTAGCGTTGAAAATCATGCATGCACGAAACTTGGGAATAGATAGAGTTCGTCAGTTGACAATTCTAATACAAAATATCCGCACATCTTTCCTTCACAGCACTTACGGTGCATGTTGAGTGAAAATGCGAGATTAATAGCAGTGATTTGATAGCAAAGTGAGCACAGCATTCTGAAGCCTTATTATTTCTCAAACGTACTGTATGACTCCATGAAGACCCATGCAGCCGATATTCACCTTCGTATTCGTTCACTTCGTCCGAATCCCCTCAAAAGAGAATAAGCAAGAAGCGATCGGAGAAAGCGGAACATGTCCGACGACTTCACTCCTTTCACCCGAGGATAATATTTCCCGAAACGGCACATTTACGAGAAGTTCTCGCCATAGATAGACTTAGACGGGATACCTATTGATTCCCAAGAAAGATATGGGTCGCTTAAAGGTGCAGGATCGGACGGAGGGGAACGACTATGACCAAAGAGTTAACAGCTGGTCCACACGTATTACAAACTTAGAACCTGCATTATTGAAATCAGGGTGGCTATTTATTTTGTTTATTCTCATACCATCGAAAACAGCTCATATTGACCTTTACATTGGGCATAATTCAGTGTCCGGCGATATCTGGTGGAAATTTTTTATATCCATGAGAATAAACTAAAATGGTAAACTTCCACACAATTTTATTTACTTAGGTACCGACCCGGTTTCGACCTTGGTAATGACAGTACATGTCGAAACTAAAATGGTAAACTTCCAATCAATTTTATCATACAATTTTATTTAATAATTTTACCATTTACCATTTTAGTTTATTCTCTTTACATTGGGGTTATTCAACTAGTTAAAAATAACACGTGCATGAATAATCATGCCCTGGATAGGCGCAACCTACCAAGGTGGAACTCGAACCAGCGGCCTCTTGTGTAGCAGACTAGGATTTTAGGCCTAGGTGTTCGCTCCAGACTTGTTAAAGTATACCGGGACCAGCCACGGTGATAACTTTTACGGAGTCACCCGCAATGCAGAAATTGTGCGAAAAAATTCGTAACTTTCGTAATTTGAGACTCCATAAAAGTTATCACCGTGGCTAGTCCCGGTATACTTAAACGGTATGGGGTGCTGATGGAGAAAGGATGAGGGTGAGTGTGAGAGGGGGGTGGTGGGAGGAGGGGTCGTGAGGGGGATTGGAAAACCCTTTCCCTCCTTCACGGCAGGGGAAGAAAAAAAATCAACTAGGAGAAGGGGAGAGTGGGGAAGGGGAAAGAGTGGAAAGTAGGTGTGCGCGGGGAGGCCAGCATTTGCCGGCCGGCGTCCCACCCCTTGCACTCCCCCTTTCTGCCATTTAAAGAGCGACTTGCCAAGCAGAGTGTAACGGATAGTGAAAGACTCGAAACCATACAATACCAACCGAGAGAGATTTCCCTCCCTAACTCCCTCCCATAAAACATAACAAAAAGACGAGAAAAGGGGTACCTATCCGTTGGCACCACGTACTTTCGTCACGATCATGAATGTCCTCCCCTTAGAGATTGGGAAATTTTCCAAAAACTACGACAGAAAAAGTCCCCAGTCGAATTTCTAGCGAAGAGTTACAGGATAGAAAGAAAAAATTTAACGGTTTTTGATTTCACATCGGGGTTTTACACAATTTATTATCAAAAAAAGTATTTTCGTACATTTCTACGAACTGAAGAGATAAAATTCGCACATAAGTTCAAAAAGGCGAAGAGTTCGAAGGGGTTGAGAGGTCGCTATCCGCTAGATGCATAAGTGAGAGGAGGAAGGCGGACAGGGCAAAAGTGAAATACGCGCCAGCTGGCGCCTCTTAATCTCCTTCCCTAACGTTGCGCGAAAAGAAGTTTCTTGCTTTTTGCCTGATGCCCTGTGCCTGATGCCCGTTGCCCTGCGCTAATTCCTCACTGGCCCAGTTTCCATTATAACGGGGAATGACGCCGATTGTCTTGAAAGAACACCTATGGAGAGATACCTACGCTAATTTATACATAATGACACAGCACGGGATATGCAAAACGAAGGGCTAGAAGAAAAAAGAGTAAGGATCAAACGCGACCATGTGTCAAGCACGTAACGTCCACGATGATTACATCGACAATTGAACACCATCAATTCCAATGGTTATTGCCTTGCCTCCTCTTATAACTTCATTACTGTTTCCACCAATAGAGAAAACCTGGATGGAAAAATTCACTGAGAACTGGATATTTATTTACTTTTCAAACACCTTGCTTCAAGTAATAAATAGCGCCAGCCATTGTTACTTGACAAGAAGACTCACATCAGCCATCTATTTGGTTCCATATTATTTGAAAAATGGCGCCAGACGGCAAATATAGAAGAAAAAAGATCCCAAAAGAGAAGAAAAGGAGTCATTTTCTCATTAAACTGCGATGCACCGTCCACTAATTAATAGAGGCAGCTTGGGAAACAAAAATTCCTCCAGAGTCCTACACAAAAATAGCTTATCAAATAGCCTTTTCGTAAAGACATGAACAAGCTCTACCGGGCCAATGGGTTTAGATTGTAAGAGGAGGTATATAAGCCCAACCTTTTCCAAGGGCGGTCGCTCCAGAAAGACAACTGACATCTGAGGAACGTTCTCTTCTTGGCTCTTATATTACACCAGAGAAATGGAAAGTGTGAGAGGCGGCACTTCGCTTCGGCTGGAGGCGCGGAAAAATCGACGTAAATGCCATGATATTAAATCCTAGCGAGAAAGATAGGATCGCTTCGCTTAATCCTAGTTGGACTTACCCGCCCTCTTCACACCGAGCCGCTCCCCCGATTACATTCCGCAACAATTGGATTCGTCTCTTACTCTCCACGCTCGACCACTCGAATTTTTTTCCTTTCCCAACTGAAGCGAACGCTTAAAAATTCCACTCAGATTGCATTCCAATTACTCCGAGTGCTCTCTACTCTGAATCCAACATACGCAAGAGTACAATGCAACGCAATGGCCACGAGGGAAATGACCGATCGTTTCGGAGGAACACTGACTTGATAAAGCTATCGTGAATCTCACTTCAGTCCTTAGATGAGCGTGCGGTAGACAATCATAAATATCAAAACGGAAACCTTTAAGAAAGAGTTCAAGAAAGACTAAAACCATATAAAATTAGGAACGGATAATAGACGATACATTAAGCTAGAACACTCGGCAGTCTTTTTTCCCAAGTACGAAATTCCAACACAATACAACGAATTGTGATATAGCTGATTTGAAGTTAATCAAATCCTATTAATAAGGTCCTCTGGAGAAGCTACAACGGCAAAATAATTAACATAGAGTTTAGATACGTGATTTTTAAATATGAGCCCGCAAGTCAAAATCCATTGGCAGTGCAATTTGATTCAACATATAGAGATGAGTTAGAAAAAAAATACATCATAGCCTAAACTTACGAAAGCGTTCCGCCGTTTGCGAAAATCTTCAATGACAAAATAAATCTAAAATCGATGATACTTTCCTCTACACTCAAATATCCCACAGTAAAATATTACCATACATTATTATAATGAAAGTTTGCCGAAATCTAGAATGGTGGCCGAAATAAATAGTGCGGAAAGCACTATATAGTTTTTCAATTCCAATAAGCCCGTGAATATTGGCTGCTTGGCGTAGCACCGGTCGGTACCTACTCACGAACGCGGAGACGGAGTGCTAAGGGGTAGAATGTAAAGGAGCAAGAAAAAAAGAGTGAGAGGAATCTTTTCGATTTTTCGATACGACTTCGGACACGGGCGGTGGCGTAGGAGATAGAACTCTCTCTCTCTCTCGTCCAGGTCGCGGAGAAAGGAAAAGGAGGGTGGGGGAGAAAGAAGCCAGGGGGTGGGGCTATACACCGCGCCTATCCGCGAAAGGGAGAAAGCCGAAAACCTTCGGATAGATAGATGCTGGCCCGGCTGTCACGAATACGAGCGGCCCAAGGGGGAGAGCAGGGAAATTGAAAACAGGAGAAATAAACATTTAAAAAAAAGGCAGCAAGCCCCTCGATCGGGAAGGAGTACCGCAGGGGCCATGCCTAGTGACACTTTCCTTTCACCACCATGTGCTCACTTCCTACACCCATGCCACTATGTCATTCTTTCTACTGAAGTACCTTTGGGAGCTGTGCAACGCCGTGGATCACCCTGCTTGTAACAATACGTCACCCAAAACAAGCGCAGCACAATTACCTGAGTTGAAATACGAAACTTAATTTCTAAATGTGTTGAATGTACCTTCATTACATTCCCTATCGATAAAATTCTCACTGATGAACTCTCTGGACTGTTTATATTCCTTATGGTAGATCTACAGAAACCTCAACTTACTAATGGTATTATAGAAAATGATAATTATTGTCGTTTTATTTTTTATTTAGGCTCGCATTTTTCTTTTTTTAGGCTTCAATTTTCCTCTCAATATGCAATATTATCAATCATAAGCGAAAGTAACATACCTTGACTAAAAGTGACTTTTAAGTTTAAGTGAAATTGTATTCGCTAAGGCTAAATCCACGCGCAATCCTTAGTTACTCAGATATCCCAGGGTATGCAAGTTCCGACTTTCCTTCCATTCAAATTACTGTCGATAGAGAGTCCGCCATTTTCTAGTTAATAATTTATTCTACGTTCATGGAAGCTAATACACTTACTTGAACCTCTCACACACCCCAAGTCGCGTCAATATTTCCTGAGCAAACATACCTCCCGAGTTACGGTAACTAGGTTTCGTACATAAACCTCGCTCTTCATCCACATTCTAACGGGAATACCACCGCGTGTACGCAGGCACTTTAGGGAATACATCCCCGACTCCCCCTTCATCGCGAGTATTTTTTCCCGCCAATCACCGCGTAATTTCCTGTCCCTGCACATCCTTCCCCCTCTCCGTCCCCAAACAAAAGCGCCCCCTGCCCCGTCCGAAAAAAAATATTCATTGCCCATCCTCCATAATCCAACCACCCACCCCACCCTTCTCCACTCGTCAGTTGAGGCAAGAGACGTCAATTTCGCTTGGCCCACTTGCCGGTGGGAAAGTGAGTGTCGTGGATTGTAAGAGGCTGCTTGCTCACCGTGGAAAAAGAGTGGATTGAAGGGAAAGGGGGGGAAAGTGAGCGGAGAGCGAGCAGTTGCCACCGGGAGGGGAAGATAAGAATCCCGCACGAGAGATTTTTTCGCTGTAAAGACAGAATTCTGTAGAGAGATGAAACTAGTGCCATGAGCGTACCCAGCGATGGGCAGGGGGGGCAGCTGCCCCCCCCCCCCCCTCCCCCACTAGAGACAAAAATCGGAAAAGCCTTTAAGCAAAATCAGTACAGGATTGAATCGAAAGCAATCGACTAATTTCCTTTAAATCCACGAAAAATTATATGTCTTAGTATAAGATATGTAACTAAAATAAAACTATTTTTCAAGGAAATAATCTCATAAACTAATGTCACAACTTGGCTTGCCCAACCCCCACCCCCCGCCTAGACCATGGCTTGCCCCCCTAGGAATCCTGGGTACGTCCTTGACTAGTGCAGCCAGAAATGGGTAGTAATGGACAAATAAAACTTAGGTGGACCCCCTCTTGACCCTTTTCTTTTCAATCGCCATTTTTAATTTGTAAATAGCGGAAAATAAGGAATAAAAATTTAATAGTAATAGTAGCTAAAATAACAAGTAGGTAAGGGGCAAATAAAAATTAGTCGGGCTCAGGATTACCTTTTTTTACAATCACCATTTCAAATTGATGAATATAGTTGAAAATACGTAACACAACTAATAAAAACAGTGGCTGCAATAACAAATAAATCCCTTTCAATAAAATTTTTGAAAATATCCTCAATTGGGAAAAGCTCGAGGAAAGAGAAAAACTATCGTGTATTTCTTTTTATTTAACAATTCATACAACTTTATCATACTCAGTGTAATAAAATGAGTTAAAGCGATTTAATACTATTCCCTTCTGATGCATTAGTATCCATAAAATAATGCCTGAGAGGAGTCACAGCATTCACAAGTAGAATATGCAAAAGATGTGTGTACTTGGGTCTTGAAAGTACTGTTGCGAAATGAATGGCGCATGCTTGGTGAAAGTTAAATTCCGCCACCATTGTAAACGTGTTAACTGCAGTAAAACCTAACACCTGAACATGCAACTCAGTCTGGAGAAAATTTACCTAGCAAATCCAAAAGATAGATCGCACGGTATCATTTAGCTGTAGGCGTGGATATCTCGAACGTCTCGCGCGCATAGAACACTCAAGAGTGGTCGGGGCTATGCGCGGCGTTCTTCAATCATATACATTAACAAATTTATATACGTCACCGGTGGCGTAACTATGGGGAGGTTGGGGGGGATAGATCCCCCCCAAAATCCACAGAGAAATCAAAAAAATATTTAAACAATTATCTAGTTTTGATATATAATTACTGAATTTATTCAAAGTGAAATTTTAAGTGATAAAATTATGTAAAATGTATTTCCGGGCATGTAGTTTTTCGAAAATTTTCCCGGACCCCCTGTTTCTCGAAGGAGGGGCCTCACCCCCATACCCTACGACCCCCCCCCCCAAAGCATCATCCTAGTTACGCCACTGCACGTCACTATTTAATGTATCCATCATAAAACGGGACCAATGATGTCTTACTGTTTTAGTCTCGATATATACGGCATAGTTTTGAGCTGGATGTTTCAAGAGGTGCATGCTACGCTCGACCCATACCTAAGGCCCGTGACAGTCGTGGTCCAGAGCAAGCTCTTCATGACTCGTCATGAAAAAGTCATGATGTTCGGAGCTAATACTTTGCGCTGGCGACGCATCAACTGTTTCCATGATCGAAGAGGGCATCTATCGCCAGAGGGGGAGGAAATGACGTGGAAAGCGAAAAAGCCCTGCGGCTGTGGAAGGGGTGGTGTGTGAGGGATGCTTACAAGCAAGACGGGGCGAGGGGGGTGGGAGGGGAGGAAAGGCCGCGAGGTGAGCAAGGGCACTATCAATTTCCGCGTCGTGCAACAGCAGAGAAGTAGGGGGGAGTGACATTTTCGTCTTCACGCCAACGAGACACAGGTACTGACTCACACATAATAAAACCTGATAATTGCCTGATAATAAGCCTCCGGAATTGAAGCATTTTCTCCCCAATCCCGTGCCAAACCTCCTTACATTCTCACTTCCGGGGAAATCTTTTTTCATTTCCGAAGGAAAAGAAATCAGAACTTCCCCTCCCACGCAGACGATACTTATGGATGAGACTTACAGAAAGATAAAATGAAATGGAAGCGAGTAGCGAGAGAAAAGGATTCCTGCATTGGTAATCACGAATGAAAACAGATTAAGATAAGGAGTCGTTGGATAAAAAAAATTCATTAATTAAAGTGGAATGGATTTTGCCCGGTTACCACATGTCGCTGCTCTCCAGCTCGAGTCTAAATTCAATTAAATGTGAATTCCTAATCAACTTTCTCCTTCTCGTGCGCATGAACGCTGGATAATGTAGAGAGGGGGAAAAGTTCGACGCGGAAAACTACGATGTCTTCGAGAAACATTCGGAATACGGCAAAAAGACGCTTGCAGTAGCCGAAAGCAATCGAAACAGACGTCTTTGCTCTTGACTATTAAATACAGCCGCTATTGTAAGTCTTACCATCCGCGTAATAGTAAAACATCTTGAAAGAAATACACTAATATCTCATGTAATTTTCATTGTCGCATCCGTGCCATGCATTGTTATTGTCATGATGAATATCTTGTTGTTATTAAAATTATTTCCGTCCATTTCTGATATGCGCAGCGTCTTCAGGTAGCTTGAATAAGGCCCTTTATCTTGAGGCAGTTTATTGTTTTTACCTGCAGAAGGGGAAGATTTTGATGCAGCATTCAGTACAATCCGTATAAAGAAATACGCCTTCCTTCTTAGAGACGTCTCCAACAATCTATCTTCAAGAAAGTAATTCCAAACTAAACGCTATATAAACCCTCCGAGTGAGTCTATCGCTACACATACCAACCATTCCCCAATTATTTTCGGATGCGAAAAAATAATTGTGGAATAGAGCAATTGCATTTCATTTTAACTTTGATTTAAAAAAATAAACAGCAAGATATAATTTAAAACTACCCAACTAAGCAAGATGCGACACCAATTTTGAGCCGGAAAAAGTATCAAGCTAGAACGTAGGTTTCCGCGGTGTAGCACAGTGCAGCTCCCATCCAGCCTACGGTATATAAGCGAGGGAGAAACCAGCAGCCGACACCTTCGACCTGAAGACGCTGGCAGGATAGCCAGCGAAACTGTTGTCTACAAACAAGCTGACGCGGAAGACAACCCTGAAGAAATGCAGAGATCAAGTATCAAGTTTATGATCATTTATCTCCCTTCCGTAGTCTTCCTCTTCTTAAAATCGTTTTGTATGCTCCTGTACGGAAGTGAGGCATGGACAATGACAGCAGCGGAGAAAGCAAGGATAGAGGCCTTCGAAATGTGTTGCTACAGAAGAATGATGAAAATCAAATGGATCGACCGAGTTAGTAACGAGGAAGTCCTAAGAAGGGTAGGAGAGAAGAGAAGCCTCATGAAAACCTTAACAAGAAGACGGAACAACCTTATAGACCACATCTTGAGACATGATGGCCTGATGAAGAGAATCGTCGAGGGACAAGTGAAAGGCAAGAACGGAAAAGGAAGACCTCGAACAAAATACATGGAACAAGTAAAGAAGGATGTGAAGGAGAAGAAATGCGTAGGTGTGAAGAGATTAGCTGATAGGAGAACTGAGTGGAGAGCTGCGTCAACCAATCATAGGATTGTTGACCAGTGATGATGATTGCACCTCTTCTCCGAATGAATCAGAGAGTTCCTAGGTTGAAGTCAAGGTGGGGGAGCGACCTGAGATATGGCAAGATATTAATGTTCCTCCTCTCCTCACTTCATCACACACACACACACACATGATCAGCCTCCGAGAGAGGGAAATGCACGTTTTCTGCCCCCCCTCCACCTTCTCATAAAAGGAACGCACTCTCCTCCCCCATCCTACCCACACCCCTCCGCCGGAGAGAGGTCTCCCGGCGTAATTTTTCATCACCGCCACCGTGCGACGCTTCGGAAAACGAATTTAAAACCCCGCTACCTGAACGACCCATATCCGCTCGGGCACCGGGCTGCTCTCGTGCCAGCCAAGTGTCGAAAGCCGCGGCATAAGTTTCGAGTGTGGGGACTGGTTTTTCCATCGAGAGGAATCATCACCGAGGAGTCTCATCTGCGAAGGAAGACGCAATACAAGCGCATCCGCTAAACAGTCAAGAAGATTCTCCGGTGTGATCCGCAAGGGTGACGAGCTTATCGAGGAGTTCTTCCTTATGCCACGCAAGAGTTGTGTACCATTCGCTTGAAATTCGGAAGCTATAGACGCTAGGATTGCAGTTTAGGATAAAAGTAGAGGATAATATTGGAGCCACATAATACCTATAACTAGATACGATAGAAACTATTTCATGAGATAGAAAAATCCGGAAAGGATAGACACGAAATATGATTTTTTCCCCTCTCAAGGATAATTTAAAGCAATAATAATGGCAAGCATTTTCCTACGATCCAAGCAATTTCAAAATCACGCATAAAATTACAATAGCAGCTACTTTTTTTTAGGTTAACTGCTGGTACGTATCTTTCCCACCATACGTGGGAATACAATGCTATTTAATTAACGGTTTGCGCGACAGTACGAAAATGCGCAGATTTATTATCAGATAATCCTTAGAGAAAAACAAGTAAATTCTGTTTTACGTTTCCGCTCCACATTCTAACAAACAATCGACTCGAGTGATTTTTTAGGTAAGTATCTTTATCCGCTACGGGCTACGACGATCACCTTACGGCAAATGGACTGTTTTTGTTTCGAGTAAATTTTCACTGAGAGGGAGCATTATAATTAATGCAGCAGTCTTAAAATCTCAGAAAGAGAGAGAGAGAAGCACCTGAATGATGAAAATCAGAATATCAAGCAGTAACGTGGGGAAAGAGAAGAGGGAGAGTTATCACCGTGCTATTTTGATGCTCGAGATAAAATAGCAGTGTCAGAAAAACCTCCAACCATAGAATAGCGGAGCAACCACGCTTCCCAGAAAACAATTCCTCGCCTCGATAAGAATCTTTTCCACTGCCTTGGTCGTCAAAGGCGATGCTACCGAGGCAGTGGGGTGGGAGACGGTAGGTAGTCTTCAAGTTTTTCGACTCCGCCCACTCGTTAGAAAGCTATCCACTCAGTCCGCTGCCACCGCTCATATATATTAATCTGGACAAGGACCGGTCCTGACTGCTATCTGTAGGCTTAGCGCGCAGTATTCGTGTTGGGCCGCGAACGAAAGGATTACTGGCGAAGCTGAACGGTACCGCGATAACTCCTTTTGTGCTCCCTTACGACGTGGAGGGGATGAAGGTGGCCGAAACTGTATACGACAAAACGAGGGATCCGCAGAAGGGAGGAAAATTCAGATTGATTTCATCCCTTCATGTTATGAAAAATTGCTGAAAAGGTTTTGGCACCCTATAAAAGGTTATCTGTATCCTCTACTCCAAACTCAAGAATCGATTAGTTTCATTCACTTCATCCTTCGAAAGCAGTTTATATTATCCAATCACAGAGATCATCATAGCAACCACTAAACAGTTAGGTTCTACGTTTTAATTGGACGCAAACAAACTGCGATAGTTACCGTAATTGTTTTACGAAAAATGAATAGTCTCAAAGGAGATATGAGACCATAAAAGAAGAACCCAGGAAAAAAGGACCTCTGATGAGTACCTGCTTGATAAGAATGCAACACTCCGCGGACTTCAGTAATTTTTCTTTCCACAAAGAAAAATTCCTCGGTACTCAACAATCAAGCAATTTGAGTGTTCACATCACACGCTCGGGTCTGCCACACGCTAAGGCAAGGCAGCAAATGAGAGATACCTCGATAAAAAATAAACAAGAAATATTATGGCATGAGAAGCGATGGCGCCAGTATTCATAACGGAGCACCGCACAGAGGCGCTCGCAGTGGCAGTGCGCGTCGTCTCAAATTGCACAGCGATTAAAAGGAAGAAGATGATTGGTTGATGAGGGAAGACGAAACGGTGTTATGGGGATCAGGCGAAGGATGGGGGAGGGGAAGAATGGCCGCGGAAACGATGCACAGATTGAAAGATTATTATCGGAGAAGCTGCACGTAGAGCCAATGCGGCGAATGACTTTTAGTAATCTCATCGACCGCTGCAGTAAGCGAACTACGAGATGAATAATCAAGCGGTCACGCTCCGCTAATTTACCAGTCAGATCACACGCGCTGCATCCGAGGAAAGAAATATATTCAAATGTCCCCAAGAGGGAAAGATAATAGAGCCGTGACAAAAAAAACTAGTTCCGAGAGGAAGATTCAATATTATTCAACGCTCGTAAAAAAGAAATGAATTATATAGCCTTCACAACTAGTATAAGAGGTGTCCCCGACTCTATCACCTGTAATTTCTCCCGTTTGATAAATCGTTGACGTCGTCTTTAAGTTCCACCCACCGTGCGGAATCAGCAGGAAACACATTCTACTGCCATGAGTAAAAGAGCTTCTGTAAATGCAGTGACAAGTGGAAATAATAAGACGGGCAGAGATACGTCATCGGCATGTGATGTGACTTCATAAGATACTTGCTGGTATTAACAGTTTTTTGCAATGAAGGACGAGAGTAGAGCTCTTCACGCTTTCATTGTGACGCGGAGGATGACTCAAATCAGAGACTAATGAATGATTAATAAAGCATAAAATGCGTGTCGACATTCTAAGAACGTTAAATTGTAAGAGGAGTGGAAATAAGATTTACCTAATGTTATTCGCCGAATACACCGCAAATAGAACCTTCGAAACTAAAGTTCAAGGCATTGGACATCTTTTAGGTTAGTTAAAACATTTTGAGGAGTATCTAAACTGAAGCGTCGACGTACGTTTAATGCCACTACTTTAACTATTTTCAGCTAATATGCTACACTAAATATTTAACTAAGTTAAGCTCGGGTTACAGCGGCTATATCATGAAACAAGTAACGCTAACTAGATATTACCAAATCGTCCTGTAGTGGCAAATATTATATATTACAAGAAAGGTAATCTTATACATTTCCAGTAAAATTACCACTGATTAGAATGATACGGAAAGAGGAACCACAAAGTGATACGATTAGAGAAAGGTTTCAATTTTTTTAATAAAAAAAAAGTGAATTGATCGGAGTCGATCCAAAAATATGCTCTCTATTCTCGTTTGCACTTGCTGGCGGGGGAATGGGGATGATACTCAAAAAAACATTCCCCGCAAACGGTCTCATCCATAATGCACCCGATTTCAGCCGACACACGCTGAAAAGCGGTTGATTTTCACGAGACAAAAGAAAGGATGAGATTCGGACGGCGAAACGGGGTCGATCGAAACGTGAGCGCTCATCGAGAGAGCAGAAAATTCACTTCTCTTCCGGACCAAAGGAGCGACACAAAATGTAACTACGTACTCTTTTTTTTTTTAGCGCGGCGTCGCTTTGATCACGAGTGAGGGGAAGATGACAGAGAAGTTTTTTTTATATTTTTTTTCAATCTCCACCCATCGCCCGCCGTCCGCCAAACCGAATAAATTCAGGGTAGCCATACTGTCACCAGCCGAGAGGAGACGAGATATATCAATTTAAACGGGAACGCTTCTGGCGTTCACAAAACTTGGTCAGCCGGAGAATTCGGATGAAATGTGCGGAGTAAGTCGGGATGCCGCGGGGAGAAAATTGAAGCACTCTGGCCAGGAATGGAAACGCAAAATTATACCTAAGGGTTTCCCACTCAGACAGAGGGTCAGAAGTGAGAGGAAAGTTATGAATAAATATGTGTATAAAGGTATAAATGACAGAACTAAATAGAAAAAGGCCTTATAAAAGTATTAGACCATGCTAGAGTTTTTGCTGTGCAAAAAATGGCTAGAGAACCAATACTTTGAAGTCAATTATTGAACCAGATAGAAAAAGGTATTTTAAAAGAAGAAAACCGAGCTAGATTCTTCGCTGAGCAAGATAATGGCTACGGTAAAAATACTTTAAAGTCAGTTCTTTGCTATGGCTACCTATGAAATTGAATGACTGAACTCATAACCTGGTGATCTTGAATATTTGCCTAGAATTCGTAATTCGATTGAAATCGACAAAATAAAAAAATAATGGATACCTCTCCGGCAAAATTTCTACTCGGTAAGTAAATTAGTAAGAAAACAAAACTAAATCAGCATGAATCACAGCTGTCAGATCGAACAGGCGACATTCGAAATACCTATCTTTAGCTTCTAAAGACTATAATATTGTTATAAACGCTAGCTCACTTCACAGAATAAAGGCATGTATAGAAATTCTCGCGGTGAGAGGCAGACTAGGGACAGGACCTTAGCTCCTTACCATGGATACGTGAAATTGTGGTTAAGTTCAGGAAGCGTTCCATCTAAATCTACGAAAACCACCATCACCTACGGGATTAGATGACGCGACCACAAGGGAGGAAGCCCGTTAAGAAAGCTAACTCCTGCTAGACGAAGGCACGAACTTAAATAGGCTGGAACCTAGAAGAGCTAGCAAAATTTAAAATGGCCTCCTTTTTAAGGTAGAAACGTGAAAATTATAAAAAAATTCCAACGAATGGAAATCAATGAATGGGATATCGAACGATGTATAAATTCGTCCTTGCGTAAATGAGGAGACTTATTTGCGACAAAAGCTCCAAACATAAGACCGTATTCAGGTATTTTCGCAAATATTACGGATTAAGTAGACGACGACGAATGATTTCAAGGGATAAAATTAAAATCATATATAAATAATATTGGATATAAGGATTTGAAACTTCAACCTTGTTTTGCTGCAAAGATATCACTTCCGTGTTGAAAATGGCCTCTATGGCCGAAATGGCGCTATCCGCACATCACTTGTCTTTGTATGCATCTTGCCTTGCTCTTCTGAGCTTCCTATCTCCAGGAATTTTTAGCTCGTTTGTCTTTGTGTGTGTGAGTGTCAAGACTTGCCGGTTGAGAGGCTGTGTTTGGTCCTAGCGGTCTTTACTCCATCCCCGCAAACCATTACAGTATCATCAGGGCTGGGAAAAATTCAGGCCGAGGAGTATTTGAAATACAAAGTACCTACCGGTCCAAATGTATTTAAAATGCAAAATATAAAATGCCTTTGACTTGGATATTTGGAAAAAAAACTACAAAATAATATTTTAAATACCTTTTTAATATTTTAAATACCTTTTTAATATTTTAAATACCTCTTTAACATTTTAAATACCTTTTTAATATTTTAAATACCTTTTTAAAATTTAAAAAACTTTTTTAATATTTTAAATACCTTTTTAATATTTTAAAGAACCAGAAATACGTCACACGGACTTTTCCCATCATTCCTACTTAGCCGTCGCGTTTTCGCGCGCTTGAAAATTTTCACTTTTCGTTTAATCGCGAAAAATAGATTTCGTCATTCGAAAATCTAAGAGTGTGAAATGCGTATTCCAGGAGTAATAATCGTTCGATTTAGGCAATAAAAAATAATAGGAAACCACCCTATTCGTAAAGACATGTCCTCTTCGCTTGAGATGGGGAGGCGGCGGTCGACGAAAACACACCGCTCACTCCGCGTTTTTATTCCTCGGCCGATGAACTTGCCGCCCCACGAACCCGCCGACCTCCGCCGCACCACACGAAAAAAAGCCGCCGGCGCGCGCAGCATTATGATAATTCGCCACAATTATACACTTAGGGTGGACGGATGAGGAGCGGCGTTGGGAATAGAAAAGGTGAATGGACAAGGCAGGCGGAGTGGCGCACGCGGCCATTAATAAGCATGAGGGAGGACGACTCCTCCGAGAGCGACCCTTTTTCCTCCCGTCGCAGTCCACGCCCTCCATCTCAATCGCCAAACAGCGACGCTGAAATAATTCCTGCTCCTAAAAGATCTTAGGCTTTCCCGGCGAATACTATTGATAACATTTTCATGGGTTTGGCACCGGGTAAGGCTGTTTATGGCCAAAGTTTCGGGGAGAAATTCTCTCATCGTCATCAGGGCTAAGACCCAGTGATTCTAGAGATCTCGACATCTTTTAAGTATTACATATCTAAGTAATGAAGCTATCTATTTATGTAATAAACTACTAAAATTAATTTGGTTTTAGAAATTCTAGTTTAGACGAATGTTAATGGTCAATTTTAATCTCATTTAAAAAAGGCCAGATTGGCGGCCATGCAATGCCACTCCACGAGACGTCACAGGGACCTAGATTCTATACGAGTAGTCAGGAGTTTTAAATCGTTGAGATTACAAATGCATGCTTGTGGCACAGAGATCAGGGAAAGTTTCATTCGTTTGTTAGGGTATTGATAATCCTTATTTAAGCCAAGCGCTACCTGCTAGCAGGGTACTCTACGCTACCACCATGCTCGGCAGCAAGCAGCCTACATCATAGCGGCATTCATAGCCTCGCACCCAGGTGGCCTCACACAGCAGCAGCCAGACGTCAAACCGGCTTTTCCCAGCATTCATACTTAGCCGTCGCGTTCTGGCGCGCTTGAAAATTTTCACTTTCCATTGATTCGCGGAAAATAGATATCGTCATTAAAAAATCTAAAAGCGTGAAATGCGTACTCCAGGAGTAATAATATTTCGATCTAGGAAATAAAAAAATTATAGGAAGCAACCCTATTAGGGAGAGAGAATGCGCGTGATTTAGACGCGAGTTCTAGTTTTATCGCTGCTTGGAGCGAAAGCCACGCGACGCCTTTCGGGTCAGAAATGATGACAATGAGGAAGAAGAAGAAGAGAGAAGGGGCGAGGTGAGGAAAGTGGGAGGTGGCCAAGTCGCCAAGGGCGGTTGATGAACTCTTGTTCCTTCCACGCGGGAGAGGCAGACCCAAAAGCGCTTTCGCCGTTCGTCCGAGCAACACAATGACGGGCGATCATGACTGCAAAGCATGAATACACTGGGATCTGACCGACTAGAACGTGCTTGTGAGACTCTTTAAACAGACCTAAAAAGAACGAAATACGTACATATTAGGGATTCTATGTACTAGAAACATTGTTTCATAACGCCCCCTACACGTTTTCGACGGAATAACGTGCTTTTGTTGCATTTTGGAGATGGTCGCATTTTTTTATATTACTCGAATTTGTCTTTTCAATAGTAAATGGCATAATTTTAAACAGACCTATAAAGAACAAGCATCTTAGGGATTCCATGTACTAGAAACGTTGTTTCATAACGCCCCCTACACGTTTTCGACGGAATAACGTGCTTTTGTTGCATTTTGGAGATGGTCGCATTTTTGTATGTTACTCGAATCTCTCTTTTCAATAGTAAATGGCAAAATGTTAACCCTTTATAACCCAATGTTGCTTATGAGCAACATCAAAAATGTTTAAACTTTCAGCTCTATTTAGGAGACGTCTAAACTAAATATTATTTTGTAGAGTAAATTTTATTGACGAAATATTTAGCTGACAGGATAATTATCATTGAGTGTAAAATTTTCAAGTTTTCAAAATGAAAAAATCTTGAAATTTGATTTCTCCTAGAAACAGCTCTGGGTTAGAAAGGGTTAAACAGACCTACAAAGAACAAAATTCGTGCATCTTAGGGATTCCATGTACTAGAAACAATGTTTCATAATACACCCTAAACGTTTTCGAATGAATAATGTGCTTTTGTTGCATTTTAGAGACAGTCGCATTTTTTTATATTACTCGATTCTGTCTTTTCAATAGTAAATTGCATAATGTTAAGCGGCAGGTTGAGTGAGTAACACCGATTCATAAAGTGGAGGCCAGCTGAGTTTTCTTACTTTCTAAACATTGTAGGGTTCGGCCAGAGTGCTGGATTTTCACCCCATGAACTCGGGTTCAAATCCCGGAAGAGAATTTTCAAGGACTGCCCGATCCCTGCTTTAATGCTATGTGGAGGACACTTCGAGCGCAACACTCCGTCCGTCGGATGTGATGTTAAGCCGAGGACCCTTGGCCCTTTTCGATATTAGCAAGCTAAGGCTGACACCGGGTTTCTCTCCACCCTTCCTCCAATCCAACCATCATCAAGGCACTCGACTCATGTCGAAGAAGGAACCTTTCGCCTCGGGGTAAGTCACTCATTGCTATATACCTTTTTTTTTTAGATAAATTCCATATTTTTTAAATCATGCTATATCGGGCAATTATCTTGCTCTCTCAGGTTCCGGACAAGATCGGAGAGTAAGAGACACACCCCACCCTTTTTCCATCTTACCAGAACATATACAGTCTTCGGCACTTACTCAGCATCCAAACCTCAGACAGCCGCCTTCTGAGCGAGAGAGCCCAGGCGGTTGTTGGATAGACAGCCTCGGTGGGGCGGAAGGGGGGGACAAGCGGTAAAGGTGTGGGTCAGGGGTCACTGCCCTTCTCTCTCCAGTCCAAGCGATGCAAGAGTGAACGACCCCCGCACTCCGCCAGCCCAACCAACGACCAAGCTTCTCTCATCCGGCCCGCCCCCCGAAGCAAAAAAAAATATAAGTATATAAATGCACTCGGGGAAGATAACGAAAAACGGAGTTAACATTAGGCAGAAAAAAAACTCAGTATACGCACTCACGCACGAATACTTATGAGCACGCAGGCCCATGGGGGAGAGAGAGATCTCAACGCCCTCCGGCAGATAAGTGAGTGTATTTGCAACAGGGGATGGGGGTGTTCAGACCCCTGTTCGCTCCACCCAACCCCCGGGCAGCCCACCTGTAAGAGCCCCGCTTCCGTCATTTGCATAAACGCACCCCCTTCATACCTCTAAAATCGAATCAACCCACGATGTTGTGGTCTCGATTGCCGGCTGGATATCCGACGCCTCAAAGGAACTACGGTTGAAGTTGCGAGCGTTAAACAATAAGTGAAGCACTAAGTGCCGAGATTGACGGCCTTCGATTACTGCATGAATATCTAACGCAACTGTGGATGTTAAATTGTAGATATGTGGGGAAAAATGCTATCTATTATAACAATCTGATAAAAGCCACACTCTTTGAATGCAAACATGTAATGGTACAAGGAAGGGGACAAGACATCACACATAGTATCTACAGATAAAAGCATGTCCTTGCTAATTTAAGCAGAGATTCTGAATATTGGAGGCTCCCGCATTCTCAAAACATTTACTCAAATCTGAGTTTGGGGAAAGAAATCATGATCAGCCCAAATCACGGGCAAGGAAACCTTTAGCGATGGCGATAGGGGCGCTGATAACAGCCGTGGCTTGATTCATAAATTGTTGATAAACGTCGGTTGTCAAGTTATGAATTGTAATCTGGTATTTCAGCGCGTAATATGGACTATTAAGTTTACATTGACAAGGTATTGAAGTCTACTGAGTTAAAGGCAAACTTCTACATTTGAGATATCAACAGTAACACAAAGCTCACGTACCGAAAACCCTTTAGAGCGCACACCCAAGGAATTAGAGGAGAAATGTTATACAGATGAGCCTGTGTTATTCGATGGAAATATGTTTAGCGTAACAAAATCGTGATTAATAATGTCTCAAATGGAGTCCACGCGACCAAAAGGCAAAGGTAAGAAGCCAGCATATGAAAGGCAAGTGGGAAAACAGAATGGAATATACTTGCGTAGAAACTCCACTCTTTAAAAAATCGAACACAACACATAACTCGAGCACCATGGTATTTTCCAAACTCCGGGCCGAGATCTGATAGACCCACAAGGTATAAGTGGCTGGTTCCAACGGCTCAATAACTATGGAGGGAATTCGTTCAACTTGCCCTTTGCATCGGAACCTCCACGCCTACCAATGGCGTGGCGTTGGGGTAGGACTCTTTATTCATCGACCGATAAGGAACTTTTCCAGGAAGGTGCCCATTAGGGCCGCGATCGAGAACCTCAACCCGCGGGAGTTGGACGACTGAACGATAGGCTCTGATGTATCCAGAAATGGAGTTGACCCATTCAATATCGTGACACTTAAAAGTCTATCCCAAGGTGTTTTCAGTGATTCTACGAGAAAGAACCCTTTTAAAAGGGCTGAAAGGATATATCTCCCTTCTAATCACAAAATATTTCCCAATATCGTGCACCTTGTATTCCATTAACGTATAAAATGTATTATTTATTCACTAGCCCATAGCGCGAACAAATAAGTCCATCTAGTGGAGAGAAAAGGGAATATGGGAATAGGAATATATGTCACAAAATGGACAAGGACGACGGTGAAGTTGAAAATTGTGGAATACGAAATCCAGAGGGTGAAAAAGTTGCATGAGTGAGACTCGACCCCAAAACCTCCCGATTTAGCGCGGGGACCTCTACCAGAAGTGCTACCATAAGCGTTTACCACGATATTTTGAATTGAATATTTGGATATACATTCACTATAAAAAATGTGACAAATATCAATGAAAAGGTTGAAATTAATTTATATCTAATTCACTCGTGCAGTAAATAGCCTTTAACAAGGGCATATACAGATAATTACCATTTCATCTGTTTATGAGATGATTACTCGGCACTGGTATGTAGCAATATATTTTTACGAAGGAGCCAGAGTTTCGTTTCATGGCATGTCAGAGTCTGAAACTCAAATAAGTACCATTAAACACATTTTTTAGTTGTTTAAAAATAATTCCCTAAATATTAAAGTCAGATTTTAAGCAATGCGTAGACATTACCTTAACACTTTGAGTGCCGGCTGCTAAATTTAAAGCCCTACTGAAAAATCCAGCCATTTTTACTATATTCGTACATTTTTTTAAACATTAGCATCAAAAATATATTAATATCGATGTTCATTTCAATAAAAATGGACTTTGCTCTTCTTTATGAATGAGTTGAATAACATTTATTGCTAATTTAAAAAAATATAATTTAACAATGAAAACCTACTGTTTTTGAAAACTAAATAGTTGCAACAAATGCTGTACCGCCGTAACATGCATAATAATTTTTTTAATACGCTCAATTTGAACTATTTAAAGCATGGAAATCATAAAAAAGCATTGTTCAAAGCAAAGAATTATAAATCCTGGATGACAAAAAGGGTCAATGCACCCTCAACGAACGGTCCATTGGCCCAAGAAATTTTCACACTAAGTGGCCTAAGATGAGGATGCCGGTAGCTACAGAGGACTTTTCGTCCTCAAGACATAAAGTGAACTCTTTTTCCATCGCGCAGTTGATTTTTGAAAAAACAGAACCCCTAAGCAGTAAACTGGAAAAGTACCACGGGCGAAATATTACGGCTTCACGCATACAAAGCCAATTAAATAAAAGACGTAATATTACGTCCATGGCAATCCTCAGAAGGATTAGCAGGACGCAATATTACGCCCATGGCACGCAAAGTGTTGAGACATCTTGAATACTCAGAAAACTTGACTCCGTGGTACGCACAATCCAGACGGAGAAACAGTTATGTTTTCCACCAAATAAGGGCGAAAGATCATCCTTTTCCGTCCGAGCTCCTACTTTCCTCCTACGAATCAAAACCTTTTCACCTGACGCAACCGCTCACATCAATTTCGTGGACTTTATAGCAGTTGAAACCTACAGATTACATCGACGGGATTCCTCCACGCTTTACTTGAGCAACAAATGTTAGAAAAAAAGAAGTGATCTACATCAAATAGGCATGGAAGAATGAAAGGAGCATACATTTCTCATAATAGTGAGGCGGCCATTAGCACTTCTCACTTGAGTCACCATCATGATTTCTGGGATAATTATTCAGGCTATCACGCTTATAATGAATCGCACAAATTATTTTTAGCGCTCAACCAAACTGACTGGAAAAAACACCGTTAATGCAGCCATGCCAATGTATCTACCACAATATAAGTCTCAGTCTCTTTTCTTGCTCATGAATATCTTGCTCATGAATTCCTTTAAATGTACATATTGGAAATAAAATCATACAACAAAAATAACACGCGACTCGATTACGAAAAATTCCTGATTAAAAAAAAAGGCCTTACTATATGAGATAAAAATAATGTATTAATTATCGTACTTTATTGTCAAAAGAAACTATCATATTCTTTAGAATGAAAAATAAACAAAAATTCGTTTTTTTTAACAAAAGACGAACTATTTACTCTATGGCCAATTCATGGATGCTTTTCAAACGCAGTGCGACGAACATAGGGGGAGAATTTCATACTCTCGCGTCCCAAGAGTAGGGATTTCCTTTCCCTGATCCACCTTCCCCAAGTCATGCCAACCTTAGCCTTCCCTCGGCCACCCCCAGTCACCATAAAAACGATTGACGTCACGCAAAATTGAGAGAAAAAAATCAAGGAGTCGCTCGATTGACGGGCATAATCCATTTGGTCATTTGTGGGTCCTCTCTCCCTTCACGGCCACCAAGGAAGACCTCTAATGGCTCCTCCCGCTCTGCATACGTTCATTCTTCTACCTTGGTTGCCGCAGGCGTTCCCTTAATAATTCAGCTCTTTTAATAGTCAATACTATCACTGCATTTTTAAATAAGTTATTGGGGTATATTATAAACATAATAATGTATTTGGGATATAATTCTGTCGTTTATAAATCAATTAGGAAATAGATTTTAGAAAATATTTTACTATACTATATTTAAAAAAAAAACTTTCAATCAATCTATTATTTTTTATATTTTTTTCGGAAAAAATATTAATCTCTCGACGCTTAGTTAGCTGACTAATTAATTACTGACCTTTGGCAAGTTTTGTCTTTGCATGAATATGCACGTCTATTTTGCTGTTTGGCGTAATATTTCTATGAACGTGCGGTGTGCATGTGGCGGTCCTCTTGCATGCTGCACGTGATTGATCACCCCCTTCCAAACACCCCTGAAGAGGCTCGCCCTGGCCCTGGTATTATGCAGATATAGTAAGCTGGGGCCAACTATATTCCCCAGAGCATTATGCGTTTTATCTTCAAGCAACGTTAAATTATTGTATTAAAATATATAAACGAGGGCCGCAGTTTTAGTGTTATATTAGTCACTTCTTCATACAGCCCTTACTCTCGTCATCCGGCTATGTTGCTCAGTGCTCCATTCTGAGGATAATAAGTATTTTTACAATGAGTAATATTTGGGTTTATTTCCTTTTCTTTCCTTTCCACACCGCCATTATAACGGACCTTTTTGAGGATGAGTAAGAGCACAACCAGAGAGAATGACAGAGTGAATAGGAGGGAGATAATACCGCCCCTAGCTGTAGACGGGTAGCCGTAGCTGTAGCTGCAAGCGGGTTCCCGGGGAAGTGTTTATAGGGGGCTTCGTGGGCCGTGCATTTGCGAGCTTGTTCCAGAGAAAAAGGGTGAGTTGGTGCGTATGTTCACGTCAAACGGTGCGAAGGCAGAAGGGGAAGAAATGGAAAAACAAGGGTGCGGCAGAGAAACGAGGAGAGATATTATGATGAGAATCGGAAAAAATACAGCTTGAGATAGGTAGGGCACGCGAGAAGGAGAAGAGGATCTCGATCGAGGAAAAGGATGAACACAGCACTCTATTCTTAAACCATTCCACCCTATAGTTCTCAAAATCTTGGATGCAACGATAGGATCCTCACCAAGAGCAGAAAAAGAAAGATTGAACAGTTCCAAGTATTTTGAGAAACAAGCTTTCAAATATAATCGCCCAAATGGATTCAAAGTATGAATTAAGGACTAATTTGTTGAAAGAAAGAATTTTCAATTCATTTCCACGATGCTGTCGCAAAATGAAAATAAGGACAGTCTCTCATTATAGTGATTGACTTCTTTCGTTGTGAGACTTGTTTTTTTTTCTTTTTAATTTCTATTGCGATTTTCTTCATAGTTAATATAATTATTTTTTTGGATTTGCGCTTCTTGCTGAGTGTATTTTCTTCATACCTAATATTATCATTTTTTTGGATTTGCACTTCTCTCTGGGTGCATTTTTCATATTGTTTCTTTTTCTTTATGCTTACTTAGTAATGTAATCATAGTACATACAGGTTTTACGATTTAGCTGATAATTACTTGCCACTAAGCCATTGGCCCATTTGCAATGTGCCAATTGATAAATAAATTAGCACCATGAAACAAGAACAAAATATATCCGAGGTGGAAGACCTGAAAATTGGAGAAGGAGACGATTCAATACTGGACATTGAACGAGAACTCAGAAGTTTCTCATGGCGCTTGAACATTGCCCGTGTCACCGACCCCCCCAAGAGTTGAAAGAGTGCGACGAGGAGGTAGTGGAAGAAGGGGAGGGAGCGAACAACCGTCTGGATCGAGTCGAGACATGACCGTCGGCGTTGTCGTCGCCTTGATTTCTGTGTCACTAGGAAGTCTGAGAGAGCAAAGGCGAGGGCTGAGAGAAAGAGAGCATATATATGCATGTGTGTTGCCAACTCCTGCACAGTAGATCACTGTCCGTACCAAATAATGAGAAGGCAATCCACCAGAATGAGATTCGATTTGAGGCCGGCACATGAAATCAGAGTTAATGGCCACAGGTACCTAGTAACAGCGCGCTGTTCGACATGGGCCTCTACATGCGAAAGATTTCCAAACTTTGTCCACTGATTGTAATGAAATTGACTTGTATTTTTCTTCTTAATTTGACCTCGTTTAATTCATGTTAAAAATAGTTCTCGGGGTATAGGTCATTGTATGTGATGCAAAAAAGTTTTAGCCAACGTTCCAGTTTATTTTTTCAGTTTCAGTTTTTATTTTATTTTTAGTTTCAGTTTATTTCGATAGAGTTTTTTTATTATATTATTGTAAAAAAACTCTATCGTAACATTTATTTATGTAAAAATATTGTATATCATTGTATTTTATATTGTTCTCGTGTTTTCTTTCATAGCCCTGATGATAATTTAAAATAAACTGAAACGTTGGCTAAAACTTTTTTGCATCACATACATTGACCTATACTCCGAGAACTATTTTACCATGAATGAAATTAACGAAATTATGTCCACCATTTTTTTTTAATTTTTCCATCACAGAATTCCACTTGAAAATGCAGTCATAATAAAAATTAAAAGCCCTAACGCTAAAGCCGTTGAAACCGTCGTCTTGAGTCGGGAAGGTGGAGAATTTGGCGTAGATCGTTAATTTTAAAATTTTCATTCCAATGAATGGCGCTCCATAACGTTACCCCTACCACCATACAGTCTACCGGGTTTAGACTATACCCTCTGGCCCTCCGTTTAACAAATATATTTCCCACTCTGACAATATCCATTCTTCCCTCTATGCAGTCGTAATCTCCAAGTTATGTCGCGCTATAATACCGGGATATTAAAGAGAAACAATGGCAACAGGCTGTATCCATTCGGTATGAGATTAGCACAATGGAAATCCAACTAAAACCACTAGAAAACTATTCATCTTGTAAGAATTTTATGAATATCTTTCTCAGCCGGTGTACATATTGGAACGAAAGAATAGCACGTTTTCAGGTACCACGGTGAGAACGAACTACCAACAAATATAACATCTAGCACAAGGAGTAAGTGAGCAACAAGTCCCAGAAAGAAAAAAAGCAAATCAACCACTTCACAAAGCGATAAAGAAAAGCAATGGACGGAAAATGAACATCCATCTTGGATAATAAACGATTTAAGTTTTTCCTGGTGAATACTTCTGACAAATATTTCTCGGGTTTGCATCCAGACACCGGTTTATTAATCGGGACACCGGCTTTCATCTAAGCACTACATGGAGACCTGTAATCAGCTGTATGAAAAACATAAGGGTTAAACGTGAAGAATTTCAAAAGACCTACAGCCAATCGGACGACACCTGAGCCGTATTGTTGTCTCCGTAAACGGTCGATCCTGTTCAGTGTGAAATTGAACTTCATTCAAGTAACACAGCCTTGAGGATGGAAGACAAGTCGTCTTCCGAAACGTCGGCTTACATAAAAGCTTTAACCTGGATGCAAACCCGAGAAATATTTATCCATCTTGGATCATTGAATTGGAAAATTTAATGAAGACGGGACGGGACCCAAAAGGAAGGATCAAAAAAGAAGTAAGAAACTACCTCCAGCCGAAGTTTAAAGAGAAGGGGGGGGGGGAAGCGCAATCGAATTGAGAAAAAAGAAGCTTGAAGGGGCGGTCTGAGAGAGAAAAAAAGAGGCGATGAGCAAACACACATGAAGTTGGCTCATACAGGTGTTCGCTCGCCCCCTCTCCCCTCCCCTGCACCAACCTATGCCCACCCCTGCTTCCCCGTGAATCGTATCACCTTCTTCCCCGCATCCAAAAAGATAAAAATTGTTTTCAACGCCTTTTTCGCACGTGGGATTTTTCTAAGTGTTTTGGTCTAAGGTTATCCAAGTTTTTCCTCACCTATGCTTAACAAATACGTTTCTAAATGATTTTGGTCCAGTACCTAAGCAATCTAAATTATATCTTGCTCCTGGGGCAGATCTTACTGAATGCACGATACTTCACAGTACTGAACTACAACCTATAAATTAATAGCACTGTTATGAAAAAAAAGAATAAAAAAATGCTTTGCTACAATTTAGTGCGTTTCTGGCTAATTTTGGGTCGCTGAATCCGAAAATGACCTCCGTTTTTTTCTATCACCCTCCATTTTTACGAGCAACCCCTAAATTAGGGAAAACAACCGTGTATTTAAAGTTATCGTTCTTATATTTTATTTTTTATTAATCCTTTACAAAATGGGGAGGCTGAACAGTGTATCCATCCTTTAAACACTTTTCCAGTAGCTACCGTATCATTTGCAATAAAAAGCGAAGAAAAATGGTCATTTCAATGTTTTTTAAAGTTTTTTTTTCAATTTTCACCTCCTAAATCTTTTCAACCCCAGTCAAGTTTGTCTCTCTCGTGACTCTGATAGCCTTAAAACGTCAGTTTTTTTCAGTCACAATCAGATAACATTATTAAAAGTCCGTTGAAAAGCGATACGTTTAGATACGGGGTTGTTTTCCCTAATTTAGGGGTTGCTCATAAAAATGGAGGGGGATAAAAAGAAACGGAGGTCATTTTCGGATTCAGCGACCCAAAATTAGCCAGAAACACACTAAATTGTAGCCGGGCTATTTTTTTAACTTTTTTTTGCAGAACAGTGTAATAGGCGTTAAGAACGAAACACTAGAGTGTTCGCGCGCACCAACCAACACCAGTGGCCAATCCAGCGGTGCTTGAAGCGAGCGGCCACCGCCGTTTTCGAGTGCAGAAGGGGGAGGGACAGTGCCGATCCCACAGCAGGTAGTGGCGCGTAGTAGGAAGCGAGGATCACGCTGGGCGGAACGGGGCCAAAAACTTTTCCCGAGGGAGGGGGCGATTCAGCCGCCGCTGACTGAGAGTGTGTGTAGCGGGGAGGCGAAGTGACCGCTCCGTGAAGCGATCACAGCCCCCGCCCCCAGCGGACAATGCCCTCCGCGCATGAAACAAACCCCTCCGCGGATAATTTCGGCGGTTGCGGCTCTCAGAGTGAGGGAGGGGAAGCGTGGAATAAAAAAGTGTAAAAAAAGCAGAACGTGAAAAGAGATGGAGGGGGAGTGGATTGGGCCTAACGGTGTTTTTTACGGCGAAGCGGAGGGGGAGAGAAGGGTGGGAGGAGGGGGGTGAATCACACTCGCGACGAAAAAACAGAGGAGCGAACGAATTGGCGGGAAGAAAGCGCGGCCCGACCTTCATTTGGACATCGCCGCTGCACAAAGCAAGGGGACTGCAGTGAGAGAGAAGTCCCCACTCTGTATAGTACAAGATTGATTTATGCATGTACCCACTTCGGTCGTAATATGATCGGTTTTCAAAATTGCACGTAGCGCAGCTATGAGTGCAGAGCAATCCAGTAATGCTCCCTATTTGAAATAGAGTATTTTCACTAGCGACGGCAATATTGAAAAGATATGACTTTGATATAATATATATCATCACTAAAATATTGATTTATGCATGTAGCCACTTCGGTCGTAATATTAACGGTTTTCAAAATTGCACGCAGCGCAGCTATGACTGCAGAGCAATCCAGTAAATCTCCCTATTTGAAATAGATTATTTTCACTAGCGAGGAAGAAATTGAAAAGATACGATTTTGATATATTATATTTCATCGCTAAAATAAATTTTAGCAAACATTCCTAATTATAGCATATACCTCCGTGAAATTTGGATCGCATTGCCCGTCAGTGACACGAGTGACGACATTTGTAAAACCATTTTAATACGCAATAGGTAACAACAAATTTAGAAGCCGAATTGAAAATTCTCTATTGGAGGCATTTGAAGGGCAATCTTCCCATCGTTCTTCCTCCGTTGTCTAGGATAATCCCTCACGCGACCACTTACACACGCATCTTTAGAGTAGTAAACGACAAGGGAGGTTAGCCGCAGGCCGCATTCCCTAAAATAACCAACGATAGGCCTGCGGAGTAAGCAAGGCTGGTTCGAAAGATTACGACCCATGACAGCTACTCTCAATAGATAAAAGTGAGAATTTAAAGCCTCTGGATTCAAGAGCGGAAGCTATTACGGTAACGGGTGCCACCACCGGATAGACAGTGATATTGAGAGTCAGCGGAGGAGGCGATAAGAGGATGGGGAGGGGACTAGAATTATTTTTATTCGTACTGGCCATGCTAGAAAGCTTGACAGTTCCGAATCAAGTTGCTGCATAGGTCGGATTTCAGTCAAAGCTACATATGTGTCATTTTAATTGATCAGGCTATTCAATGAAATAGTTTTTCATTGAGTCCATTTTCTCATCTAGAGACGGAGACTGTAATTGTAGAGCTTTTTGAGAATTTCTGCTTTCTACGGACGGGCGTGTTGGATGGAGGAAAGATGAGTACTTGAATTCATTGTCACAAAGATACCAGCGACAACGCAGGGGAAAGTCGAGGTTTTACGACGGGAATAAAAGCAGAGGGACACCGACAAGACAACAACCATCTTCAAGCCAATATCACCGCGAAATTCAGTTAACAGGGAAGTTGCAACGTCAAGTCAATAGACGGGAAACTCAAAGAGGCTCTTGATATCTCTGGTACACCGAAATAGCCGTTGCCGGCTGGAGCAAGCAGCAACACATGCGTCTCCGCATCGCATTCAAAAAGGAGACGACGAAACGGTTTCGAGTCCTCAATCCTTGGCCCCTCTTCCGCAATGGATCACCTCTCCGAATAACTTACGCGTCGGCTTGCATGTGGAATGGGGGAGGGGAAGAAGGAGAGAGAGAGGAATGGAAGCGAGAGGCGAGTAGAAAAACAGGAGATGATGGAAGAAAGAAGACCTGAGGGGAAAGGTACATGAGAAAGGGAGTTCTCTCAGCTGTTTCCCCCGCACCGAAAAGACCACGACAACCAGACATGCCAGGACATTCCTAAAATGACATCCACCGCCGACAAAACTACATGAGAATAAGAGTAATCTATTCATGAACCACAGTTAACATTTTTAGGGAGGGAATATATTTCGAGAAGTTCAATTAAGACGGAAGTACCCAAAAATTTCGTTTTTTTTTCAATCTCTTAACCGATACATGCCGCATGAAATGTGATAATGATTTTCGGGAAGTAATCACTTTCTCAAATACCTAGAAACGAAGGTAAGGAGTGAATGAGCAATTTAAAAAAATAATTAAAGTTTCTTGAACAACATGCCATCCACTAGCCACAATTAATAGACTATTCTCATGCAGTCCGAATTGCCCTCAAAAAACCATAATGGGAGCTTATTTTCATCAATGTTCATGAAAACAATACTAGCCAACCATAAGAAGATGACAGGATACTGTCGAAATGAAGGCGATTCGTAAACATGGCATGCGAACTTTGGGGATCATAAAATACATTTTTTATCTGGCTTTCATTAATGTTCATGAAAATACTGGCCAATCACTCGAAGATGACAGGAAACCATTGCAATCAGGCGATTCGTCACCATGTAATAAGAACTTAGGGGTCCAAAAACTGTATTTAAAAAAATAAATATCGTCACTATTCCGACCGTGAGTGGAAGGGGGGGGGGGGACAAGGAATAATCCTCGGAAATGTCCCAACCCCCTCCACTCGCTTTCAACTCTCTCTCTCTCTCTCTCTTGGGTGGAAGAAGAATCGAGAAACTGTGCGGGTGGGAGAATTTTGGGACTTGCTCCGAAGTTTTGCGCGCCGAGGAGAGGGGTGGAGGATATTTTACGAAATACCGGGGGATGGGGTGAGGAGTGAAAGGAGAACAGTGTTGGTGGTAGTAGTAGTAGAATTCGGTTTCGAGGGGGGAGGGAAGGGGATTTAAGGGGAGGAGGGGTGAGGGGGGAATCTCCACTTGGCCTACTTCTCCATCCGAATGTAGAGGGAACGCTGATATCTCCGCTTGCTCGCGCCGCTGCGGGCACCATAATTTTTTTTTCGTTTTAACGAGGTTTCACCGAAAAAAAACGGAGCTAATGTCATTTTCATGGAAATTTCCAAACAGGATCTTTTAACTGTACTTTATCGGCCGCCTGTCAAGAAAATGGCTTTCCACGTTATTTTGTTTTGAAATTGTATTTAAAATCCTGGATATAGCTACGGGCTTATGATAGCTAATGCATACATATTTCTTAGCTTTTTCTAAATTATTACTGTAACGGAATTCAAAATAAATACTAAATAGCGACGAGGAAAATCCTATGGAAAATATGTTAGGAAGGTGCCAACGCATCCAGACCGATGACGGACGCATTTTCAAAAGAATAATGACGACAAATAATGGAATTGGAATGGCAAAATGAAAATAGTCAATTCCTAGAAAATTATATTTTAAAAATATTTACCCTTTCCAATCTGAAGCTGACAATGAGTAGATAAAAATTGTTTCATAACACTGAATGCTGGTCTCTCGATACATTGTTGGTATTTTAAAAATTGAAATTGACATTAAGAAATTGAAATTATTTATTGTAGCATATTAACGACAATTTGGAACTAAGTACGCAATGAATAGCAGCCTCTCTGAAAAGAAGTCACAAATGTGGAAATGCGCACTTCGAGTAGGAGGCAGCAAAGGCAACCTGAGCGAAAGAAAAGTCGTCGCGGAGTTGCCATAGCGAATGCGGTCCCTTCTCTTTCAGGTTTTAGCGCATGTTTGGACGCGCCCGCGTGTCGTCATGGTGACGAACCCGCAGTCCCCGTTACGCCTCCCGTCTTTTCATTATTATTCAAACGGCTTTTCCGGAAGGAGGAGCCTCTGCCTTCCGCTCTCTCCTCCTCTATACATGACACACGCGCGCATACAAAGATGAAGAAGAGAAGCGCCCCAAAGGGAAACTCAAGATCAGTTTTCCCCCGAGGAGGGAAAAGAGCGCTTTTCCGTTTGTTTATTGTTACACACCCACGTCACAATGGAATAGTTTTATGCTAATTTCGCTCCAAGAACTTGTCGGTGCCGATTCCGACTCTCGGATTTATGTTTCCCGACCATTGTTTTTTTTAGGTAAAAAAGAAAAGAAACGCGAGGAACAATTACTTTTCAGCTCGCAGGATTCCCTCGACTGCGGTGACAATTAGCTCCCGTCGAAGCCATTAGAGGGGAAATGACGAACCTGTGTTCCACCGCTTTACCAGTAATGGCGTCCCTACTTTCCCACAACATTAGCCTTCGGATTTCGCTTACAAATGAAGACAGAAGGGCGTTCACAAGCACGACGAATCAATCCATCTCCAGGGTACAGCAAAACAACTGAGAACCTCTTCATTGCTGGCTTGAAGATTAAGTATCCTATATTGAAGTTTCTATAAGACTTCCCGGATTCAACCGCATCACATCTTAACGAAAGTAGAGCCAATTTTTCTCGTTTTCATCCATTCAATTATGCATTTAAAATCATTTGGCATATTGCTATGATTTCTTCAAAATTATTTTGTTGAAATTTCTCAATGCCACATCACTATTTCCATAATACATAACTCAAAAACTTTTTCAAAGGACTAATGACTAGTACCCCCGATTACTAGGTAATATTAAGGGCAATAGATACTTCTAATGGTGATTAATTCAAGGAGATTGTGCATACATACAATGAACAACTCAGCTGACAGTAGTTTTCAGTAGATATTTGTCAATGTTTTGGGGATTATCGCGCTTAAGAGTTTAATTATAATTGAACAATATCAATTTATCTCCAGCCAATACTACTCGAATAGGCGCAGCAAAAGAGAAGTTCGGCGCCTCCAATAGCCTTTTAACGAAAGACAGGGGGACCCCCACAGGAATGTTTTAATCTCTCGCCACCTGTTTTCTCTAGTTGTCCACGTATCCCATTCACTTCGCTACACTTTTGATGATTACCTCCATGGAATGTGTTCCAGAAGCACTAAAAAGTAGGTTAAGTAAACTTTTATTTCCCCGATAACTCTCCATATCCCCGTCATAAATCACCCCGTGGCTATCATCCAAACAGTCCCTACTCACCTGCCCTCACAAATTTTATGACCTCTGCATATACACGCTCCCCCACCTTTTCTACAGTGGCATATTTTCACATAGTCTTCAACACATGCTTTGCATTCCAACTCCCAATTTTTGGCGCTACGTTTCTCCCACTCTCACTCTTCATAATTTCACCAATTTCACACGTTCAAAGATTTCATGGGTAAGAATTCACGATGGATACCCAGGAACGTTTTTAGGGGAGTTTAGAGGGAAAGGCATAGTTTTAAGAAGCACTAACACACAGAAAAAACGTCCAAATCCATTCATCAAAACATTCAAAAGGTAAATTATTAATAAAAGATACAGTGTCCGGCATGATACGGTGGAAATCTTTGTTAATTTGTGTAAATATTGTATTTTTTCCGAACGGGTTTCCTACTCATCATTAATAATCTATTCAGCTTAGTAAAACCACTTGTCTGTTTCCACACACTTTTATTTAAACCGACCATGGTTCCATTTCGGCAACTTGTGCCATTATCAAGGCTTTGATAGTGGCACGAGTTGCCGAAACCATGGTCGGTTTAAATGAAAGTGTGTGGAAACAGACAAGTGGTTTTACTAAGCTGAACAAATTATTAATGGTGAGTAGGAAAACCGTTCGGAAAAAATACAATGTTTAAACAAATATTGAACAAAGTTTTAATATTTTAATATAGAGATTAATTCGAGGTTCCACACAGTTATCGCGCAAAGTATTGAATATATCAGTTAAAAGCAGTTCGTTTCAAATTTTCGATTTTTCGCGGACGGGAATGTACGTCCTATCCTAGCCCTGGCGTGCTGACGCCTTTGAAACTGAGCGCTCGCAGTCAGAAGAGCGTCAAATGGGACCGGATCAAGATGAAATCTTTAGTCTCCGACAGAATCCGAGTCACGGGCGGCTGAGGCGCACCTTGGCCCAGTGAGAGAGGCGAGGACGGCGCCAGCCTGCGGTGCTATTGGGTCGCGGTCAGAACACTCTCCTCCACTCCGCACAACCTCCCAATCTCCTCCCCGCTCATCAGATGACCATTTTCACTCCATCCTATCCACAGAAGTGTGCGCAAGATATTCCACAGATCTTGAGGCATCCATTAGAAGTCATTATTGCTCATTCATAAAATAAGTATGCTTATAAATTTTCAGTGAAGTTCTTCCCTGTCACTGGAAGAGGTCGCGGGTTCGAGCCCCGTCTGGGTGGGTTGTCCCTATGGCTTGGATGTTCGTGGATGTTTGATTTTTAAGTTAAAAAGCCCGATTTGAAAGGTTAGCGGTCCTGTTTTCGGTGATACAGGAAAAAATAAATTTAGTAATTATTATTGTATTCCACCAATTAGGTTAGGTTTACAAGGAGAATTTTTACAAATAACTCCGCTTGCACTTCCTCTCACAATGAACTTCCTTCTTCGATAAAAAATAAAAGCTATTTGTTTCCATTCGATCTATAAATCCAATTCTATTACGCCTTCCTCGCTTTCCTAATTATCCTCACCCCATAATTCTGTGGAAAAGAGAGTGTTCTGCGAAATTCTCATAGAGATTTAAGCAATTTTAAAGAGCGCAACGCTTATTATAGTTCTTAAAGCCCAAACTTTGGCATTTGGATGGCGATGTTAAAAAAACATGAAGGGAATGTACACTAAAAAATGTATCCTAAATATGCGGCAACCACCATTTCACGCCCAAAAATTCTCACAATATGTCATCATGAAATCAATTCTCCGAAATGATAGGGATATAGTTCACAAAAAAAACACTTTTACGCCATAAAAACGCCTATACGATAGAAATAAAGAACTTTTATGAATTGTCTCACACGCTTTTTCTTGGATTAGATGCTAGCCGACGGAAAGGTGTGACGGCCATAGACCCAGAAAGGCTCATCATGATAAAAATTTGAGTTTCAGCACTAAATTTGGGCCAAAATTTTTCCCTATCAGCGTAATTATTCATTGCATTGCCCTAAGGCTACAAGGGACGCAAAAAAAATGAGATCCACGAGGCGCAATCTGCCTGATACATGACGTCACTCGTGCATGACCATCTAAAGTGTGCACTCGATTCCACCGCGACGTCACCAAGACAGGAGAACAGCGGCAGGCGAGTTTTGGGGCACCGGGAGACCCCAATCCTTTTTCCAGGTCACGGGCGACCCCCATTGCCGAAAAAACGTACGGAAAAAAAACAAAAGAATCTAGAGGCGCGGAGGAGAAGGAGGTGGAAATGCGTGGAATTCGCGGCGGGTACGCAGGCACTTTGGGGTTGGAAGGGGGGGGGGATATTATGAAAAGGGAAAACCGTTGCCTCATTACCGAGAGCGGCGCCTTTGCGGTGGGAGAGATCTTAATGGGGCGCCGAAATGGAGGGAGCGGTTACAACATGCATCGAAAGTGGAGAGGAGAGAAACAGCACTGCTGTCGCATCCCGACGCCTTCGCCGGGACGTAACGACAATCGCGAGTCGCAAGAGTCGAGTGGCTGCCTCCTGACTCGCGGGTGTGGTCGAGAATCGGGGAAAATGAATAAAATTCCCGCTGGATACTAGTGAGGGTATTTATTGAGAGTAAAATACAAGTCCTAGTCCAGCTCGTCGAGACGCCGGAGAGATCCAGCCCAGCCGCTTCCTCTCTCTGGAGAGGACTGCCGACACATCCTCCTCTTGCGTAGATAAAAGGCCAAAGGGCTCTGCTCTTCATCATGATGTTGATAACAGCCCACCGCCCCCCAAAGGCAGGCATGACCAGAAGCAGGGCCATGTGGGGGTGCATGCAACACCTCCCCCTTTTACCAGAGAGAATCTTCCACACGATTCTCTCGACAAACTGCACACATGCCAAGCAGATATACATACATGTTACACACAAAAAAAAACATGAATGCTGGAGTCACTGATACAAAAGTGAAAAAAATACACACAGTTAAAGCACTAACGTTTTCCCGATTGTGGCGTATTGCTACCACCCGTTCTCGATACTAATTGCTGGCTTGAACCCGGAAGGGGTACCAGCGGTAGATTTACCGTATCAGATGGTGGACTTTGATGCATTTGTTCTGTAGATGTATGCACCTTACTAACAATTTTTGGCTTAAAGATTATACATAAATCTTTACATTCACGGCGTCCCCTGTCATCTGAATACGGGATCAACCTTTTTAAACAACATTTACAACAACAACAATAAATCATTACAAGTAATATGAGAATCAAAGATACATAAGTAAATGTAGAAATTTTCTTGTGCTCATAGATGTGAGCTTGGTCCCAACTCTCTTTTTCAATTAATTGCTCCACCTCCGAGACCTTTACACTAGCATATTTTAAGTCATCCAAATGCCGAATCAAAGGCGAAAACGGCAAGTTTAATTTTAATCTCGCAAAAGATACTAAATCCTCCTCTGATAAACAGCAATCAAAGGTCAATGAAAGAGGAGGTATTACATCATTCTTGGAATTATTATATTTAAGGTTTATATCACCCTGGAGAATAGCACCAGTGCTATAACCTTTGCAATAGTCATTAAACATTAATTTTCCTGTGCCACTTATGGTAACGTCGTAAGGGTCATCACTCTTACATAGCACGGTGACCTTTTCGGGTCCTGGAGAAACAAATAACCACTCCCTCGATCCTAAACGAGTCCAGAATGTTTTTTCTAACGACACAATTCTTCGATCACAATTTAATGGTATTGAGGAAGCTGATAGAAGCAACTGAGTTTCACAATCATCAAGCACGTGCACAAGTCTTAGTGGGCATGTTTGCTTACACAATCGTGCATTTGCACTCACCAATTTACAATCAGCAAAATCTTCTCTGGAAAGTTTTGTTACATATCTCCCACTTTTATCTAGCAGCAGATACTCTCTCTCCGGCTGGATAAAAATAAACTTCATTGACGTGCCGTTAATCTTAATAGGTAATGGTATTACATGGTACACATTAAATCTTACTAAGTTACTCAAAGGAATTGAAATAACATATCCCAATACGTGATTAGATAGAAATACATCCAGCTCTAGCATTTTGAGAAGTTTACTTCGGTAAGCCACACTTTGAGGGAAAGGTAGGGTTAGGTCTTTAGGAATGTCTGCCTTGTGCTTGTCAAACATAGTCATTATTTCTTCTGGGCTAATAATTTGTGGCTGCAGCACTCCCTTTTGCGCGTTTATTAGTGAGTCTATCACAACAGTATACTGATAGGAGAGTTCTCCGATGGCTTGACTTAACTGTTGGACATGTTCGTTCCCTGATAAGACCAAAATAATATACTTTGTATGATCAATCAGTTCTCCCGCTGTTTTATCAATATAATTTTCTAACCTTCTCAATCCTTCAGAAAGTATTTTCTCATTTCCCTCGACGTCTATTAATGACTGATTGACAGCTGAAATAGTGGATTTCATGAGAGTTACTTGTTTCTTCACAATAGTTAGAAGGTCCTTATTTTCAGCTTCCAGGTTACCTATTTGCCCTGTATAGTACAATGCATCTGCGTCATCCAGGGTCCCAAAAAGAACTTTACTTACTTCCCCTATAAAATTAAAAAGGCCTCTTCTTCGCCTATCAGGAGATCTCGAACGGGAAGTTAACTGCTCCATTATGTCCTTTAGTTTATAAATTCTATTCAAATCATTTCTCAGTCCATGAAACGTAGTTCGGCACCCAGTCAGATGAATCCACGAAGCATTCTGATATTTCCTGCAGAAGTCTTCAGTTAACGAAGCATAAGTATTTACTACGGCCAAGTTTCCTTCCAGTTGAGTGACATTTACGTAGGTGACTAATTTCCATTCACTACTATACATTTCCGCCTCTCCTTGTGAATCGTAATACAGCCCAGGTGATTGTTTGTACTCTTCTATTCTGTGGTCTTCCCCCTTTCCGATAGTCGCGAGACTCAAACAGAGGAAGATGCAGGCTCCCATCTCCATTTTTAGGATTAGAAGATTATCTTTAGCCGGTTGGCATGGACTTTCACCTCCGACCCCCTTCTCCTCCTTATCGTAACATTCACTCCGTCCACCCCTGTGACATCATACGGACCGATCCACTGAGAAGATAATTTCTTTGAACGCCCCCTTCTAACGGCTTCATCATGCAACAGGACCCTATCGCCCACTTTAAATATCTCCAAGTGAGTAGTCCTGTCGTAAATTTCCTTACTTCTTTGTTTTGCTTTTAGTAAGACTTCTCGGGCCCTCATGTGACTACTTTGCATCCTATCCCGCAATTCCTTCACGTAGTCGTCATACGTGTACGAGGGAACTGAGGGGTCCTTTTGCATTCCTTTCCAAGCATGATACTGCTTGATTCGTTTGTACGTCTTATTCATTCCTGTGTGTCCCCCAAGAGGTGAGTCATGATATTGCTTCAATATTTCTCTTTTTCTTTCCTCGCATGGATTGGCAACACCATCCGTCTTCTCTTCAGCATCCAAAGAGTAAATTCTACTTAACGCGTCAGCATTAGCATTCTCCGATCCCTTCTTGTATACCACATCGAAATCGTATTCCGCCAATTTGATTCTCCATTTCATCAACCGAGAGCTCGGGTCCTTTACATTGAATACCCAAGTCAGCGGCTTATGATCTGTGACTACGGTGAATCTTTTGCCGTAAAGATAAGGACGGAAGTACTTAACTCCCCATACGATGGCTAGCATTTCCTTCTCCGTCGCGGAGTAATTTACCTCAGCTTTACCGAGCGTACGGCTTGCATAAGCCACGGGCGGATCCTGCCCAATGATGCCTTGAGATAATATAGCCCCCAACGCGTAATTGCTCGCGTCGGTCGTGAGAATGAATGGGCGTGAAAAATCTGGGTATTGAAGAACTGGCTCCGTAATCAAAAGATTTTTCAGTTTTTTAAAAGCATCTTCTTGCTCGTCCTTCCATTCATACTCTGCATCCTTTTTCAATAAATCATGTAGAGGTTTAGCTATCAGTCCAAACCCCGGTATGAAGCGGCGATAATACCCCGCCAATCCAAGAAATTCCTTCAGCCTTTTTACTTTATCCGGCCTGGGGAAATTTTTCACCTTCTCCACAGTCGAGGGATTTGGTTTGACCCCCGTCTCTGAAATCACATGCCCCAAGTAGTTCACTTCCTTGCGAAGAAACTCACATTTTTCCGGCTGCAATTTCAAGTTGTGTTCCCTTAGCCTTTGGAACACTTCTCTCAAGCGCTGATTGTGCGTAACTAGGCTATCTCCATGCACAACTATATCATCAAGGTAAACATAACAGTGTAACCCTTGTAAACCACTTAATACCGTATTCATAAGGCGCTGAAAAGTAGAAGGAGCTCCTTTAAGACCCATCGGCGCTCTTTGAAACTCATAGTGAGCTCCTAAGGCACTAAACGCCGTTTTAAATTGGTCCTTCCGATCCAACGGGATTTGGTAGAACCCACTTGCCAAATCTAATGTGCTAAAATATCGTGCCTTTCCCAATTGATCCAAAATGTCTGTAATATTTGGCAATGGATAGGCATCGCCCACCGATTCTTCATTTAATTTTCTGAAATCCACCACTATTCTCCACTTTTTATCTCCCGTAACGTCAGCTTTCTTCGGTATAACGAGTATTGGGGAGTTCCATGCACTTTTACTGGGAGCAATTATCCCCTCTTCTAGCATTTTCTCCATCTGCCTTTTTACCTCTTCCTTTTGAGATTCAGGGAGTCGGTAGGGTCGAGTATTAATGGCTCCTCTTAAATTGGGAGTGGGAATCTCGTGACTCAACGTCTTAGTGTGCGATAACTTGTCTCCAGGCAAATAAAACAAATCTGCGAATTCTTCGCACAATTCAGTGATCACTCTCTTTTCTAGATCACACAGATGCTCTTGCCTTAAGCAACTCCGTAAAACTTCTTTCCTTGACAAATTATTTTCAACATTGCATTGAATTTCTTTCATATCAGTATCCACAGATTCCAACTCAACAGGAACATTGCATTGAATTTCTTTCATATCAGTATCCACAGATTCCAACTCAACAGGGGAAATCTCTACCTCTTGTTCCTCATCGCTGATATTCAAAATGCTTCCAATGCACTCTCCCATCTTCCCCTCCGTCAAAGCTGATGCTAAGAAGACACCCTCTTTTATCTCTTTCTTGTTTATCACTCCCACCCCCGTGGATGCAGTAGGAATTTTTACTCGCACTTCACTTCGGGAGGGTATAGATATTTTTCTAATCTCCTTAGTTACGTCTTCCATGGATTCTTTTGAGTCAAAATCCATGAGTAGGCCTCTCATGTAGACCCTTTTTTGTGTACAATAAATCACTGCGCCAAGATCATTCAGGAAGTCCCTACCGAGAATTCCATCTACTTCAAGACGAACATCGGCTCCCTCTATCAAATGAAAACCATGTTGCATCTCCTTCCCTTTCGCCTCCAATAATATAGCCGCTTTCCCTTTTGTCTTGATGGGCTTATCAGTAATGCCTCTTAATAGCAAGTAGTCCTCCGGCCAACACCTGGTTTCCCCCTTCAAGGACTCCATTTTAATAATACTCACATCTGCACCGGTATCAATTAGAAGACGCAAGATGCCTCGTTTGCTCTCTCGACTCTGGAAGGTTATCGTATCGGCTACGTCACAGCGACTCGGCCCTTTCGACAATTTTCTTACTTCCGACAGACGAAAGCTCTTATCTCCTTTCCCATTCAGCGACCGCGAGTTATCATCCATAATTTGACGCGGCTGTGGCGATCCATTTTCGGAGGATTTGGCTCTTGGTCTGCGACAGTCTCTTGAAAAATGGCCTAATCGCCCGCAGTTAAAACATTTCACACTTTCTACCTTTTTTATCTCCTTCTCTTTCATGTTTACCTTCCCTTTAAGGTAGCATTTTTGCGCTGAATGCCCAGGCTTGCCGCAATTTTCACATTTAAAATATCCTTTCATATTCCCTCTTTCTTTCAGTGACAATATGGCACTCTCCTCTTCTAGGGCGACTTCTACCGCAGCAGGCAATAGTATAACTTCTCCCTTACTCCTCACAATTGTTTGTATGCGCTCATTAGCCAGCCCTTGAACAAAGCAAGCTTTCGCGAGATGGTTAACTAAGGCTAAAGCGCCGGCGATCTCTTCCTCTTGAGATACTCGTCTGGCCGCTTCCCTCAATTCCGTTTGCATAGAATCTATGCGATTACCCCAACTTGCAATGCTCTCCGTCGCACCTTGCTTGGAGTTAAACATTGCGCATGCGTAATAGTCTAGGGTACGTCTTGTAGCATAGTTTTCTTCTAAAATAGCTCTCACTTGGAGCCACGTGTGAGCGTGATCTCTGACGAGAATTTTTGAACGAGCATCCCCCGTTATCCGAGCCTTCACGAACTTTAATAATTTGTCATGATCGATCGGATTTACTAACTCGAACACAACGTCCACGTTTTCTAAAAACTCCCGGAGTTCTTTCTTGTTCCCGTCGAATGGCTTATTAACAATCTTTATGGCTTCCGAAATACTGCAGAACGTTCCGCGGCTATCAAGGCCTTCTGAGCTAGTCATCGTTGTGACGGACATTATGACAATTAGCAGACAAACTTAGTAAGGGCGATACAAAGGGCAGAGGAAAGGAATCAGGGTGGCTTACTTACAGTAAAGCCGACTTCTCCTTTGTACTCTCTCTCAGCGCAGCTTCCTCTCTAGACGAACCGCTGCGATGAGGTGATGCCGAAATCTCAGGGGTGGCGGCGACTAGTCGGTAGAGCCTCCCCTCTCAGCGCCTGATGTCCTCTGCTTCTCAGTGAGGCTCTTCGGTGGCCTTCTCAGGTCTCCACCCTGATGTCCTCTGCTTCTCAGTGAGGCTCTTCGGTGGCCTTCTCAGGTCTCCACACTGCGGCCACGACGACGATTCTCGAAAAACCCCACACACCTAACACCAGTTTTAATGTCGCATCCCGACGCCTTCGCCGGGACGTAACGACAATCGCGAGTCGCAAGAGTCGAGTGGCTGCCTCCTGACTCGCGGGTGTGGTCGAGAATCGGGGAAAATGAATAAAATTCCCGCTGGATACTAGTGAGGGTATTTATTGAGAGTAAAATACAAGTCCTAGTCCAGCTCGTCGAGACGCCGGAGAGATCCAGCCCAGCCGCTTCCTCTCTCTGGAGAGGACTGCCGACACATCCTCCTCTTGCGTAGATAAAAGGCCAAAGGGCTCTGCTCTTCATCATGATGTTGATAACAGCCCACCGCCCCCCAAAGGCAGGCATGACCAGAAGCAGGGCCATGTGGGGGTGCATGCAACACTGCCTTAAAACAAGTTTCCCTCGCGGATTCTCCTTTTCACATTGATGCCTTGGTACTGAACGGACGAAACCAACAAAGAGACTACTAAAGTGAATTAACATAAACAATCGAAGTGTGAAGGATTGATATTAGAGAAGAGGGTGATTTTCACCACCGCGATTCTTCGGACCAAAGGAAACTAACGGTATCCCAACGGTGATTTTTCAAAGCAAGTTTTATTTCGTCCGCTCAAATAATTGGCTTAAGCATTCTGCATGTACGCTGAATTTGCATTAATTTTATGAAAGAGAAACTCATGAACCTTCGTTTGTTCAGAGGTAGGTACTGTATACCGTCAAGCCAACCAAAAAACATTCGCTACTAACATAAGCAAATACAAACCAGGGGCCTTAATCTACTCCTGTGATTAACTCCTTCTCTGCACGTAGAAAATAAAACAGGATTCTTCATCTTATATATGTAGGAAGTTGAAGCCTAATTGGGGCATCATAGTGGAAACACTACGGGCTCCGACACCGCATTCTTGAACTAGACCGATCTTACAATAGCACTCAAGAAGGCATCGGGTAAGCTTATTTTAACTAGGCTTCCATAGGAAAAGGGAGAAATATTTTTCCTAGATTTCAACATGAGAATATTTGTTGGAGAGGAATATAAGAATAACAAGTATACAGGTGCGGATACAGATGGGGGGCTTAGGGGGCGCGCGTCCCCCCTTTGCGGGCCCGCCCGTTTTGCCAAACATTGCTGAACCACAATTATGACTTCTTTATATCATAAGATGGCATTTTATTATATATTTGCGTAATAAATTAAATAAAATTTTCGCAAACTCTGCATGTGACATTTGACTTGATTATTTTTTATTAGGATAAAAGTAAAGGTAACACAAGATATCTTTTTTGTCACCAACCCACTACTTTTGTATATACCCGCTACTGCAAGTATTACGCTCTCAACCAAAAAGTAAACATTTCTTAAAGAAACAACTGTTAATAAATAATAAAAAAAGAGACGTTTCTCGTGGAGGCTGCAGTTGCAGATGTAATAAAAAGAAAATTTTCCATATCATAATATAAAAAATATCACGCAAGACTTCTTTGAGAACCAGAAATGTGAACATCAGGGTAAAAAAAGCAATGCCACAAGAGGAAGCCTAAAATGACAAGCATTGAATAGCACGCATAGCAGTTGCTTGGATACCGTTGCGTCCAGTAAGGAGATTCAAAATGAAAAGGACCCTCTACCTGCACATTCGAGATATTTGATGAGCGGGTACAACACGAGGGGGGTACAAAATAATTTTTAAAAATAAGAGTTGGAAAGTCGCGAAGCTGCTCAGTGGGTCAAGAGAAAGTGGCATTTTTATACGTCTTCCTTTAAATGAAAGCATTCTATTCGCATCTTTGTTCCTGGTTTCAGAAATGTTTGCGAAAGGAATTCGTAAATATTTTAGAGGCGAAAAAGATCCCACTTCCCCGATAATCCTCATGTTGACCTCGTGAATAACATTCGAAAAAATTAATAAAACGCCCTCATCCCAATCTCCAGCGAGAAACTTCCAGTCCTTTCATAACCTTCGCGTTGCTTTCTATTTTTAGCGTGCTCGTTTCCACAACAAAGCAAGAGCTCACGCAGCTCCCCTAGCGACGCTCTTTCGGACCTCACGCCTTCCCCGCACGCCCCACTCAAAACAAAACAGCCGAAACATGCGTTGCGCAACTGTTTTGCCGAAACGAGGGCCTATGGACGAGTGTAGGCACGTGGGACCTAGCAGCCGAAAAGGAACCAGTTTCGTTCACAATACCTACGCGAAAAGGACTGGGATTTACAGCTGTTTTAATAATCGCGGGAAGATCTACCGATCAATTAAGGGAAACCTCTTTGTTATGACTTTGTATTTGTATAAATGGAACGGGGAAGAAACCAGTCCTCCGAAGGCTAATGGCTCCTTCTTTTCTTTTCCATTGTACGCGAGTGTATCCTCAACAAGGACAAGTTATTGCCATGTACAAAAATTATTTGTGCAAAATATTCCGAGAGATAGGCCAAATAACTAACTGATACGGCCGTTATGATCATACAAGAATATTCGACCAGTACTAGTTGATGATATTGCAACTCAGTTCATTGATCTAAATATGAAATTTATCACTAAAAAAGAGAAGACTGCTGCTAAAAAAAACTCTGGCTAAATCAAGAGTATCCTCTTACCGCGCATTTATAGTTGAACAGGACATAGAATTAAGATGGACCAAAAACATATTCATATGAGTAGCAGTTATTGCCTACTGCAGTTTAATCATTACTACAACCAATAGTGATAGAAGTACTTTAGCAATATTGTTGGCCGAGCGAGATTAAAATATGATCGTTACGAAGAAAATTTAGAGCTAAATTAAGAGATTACTCCTAGTTATGAATTTGTGACTTGAATAAAACGTGGTCCGCTACCAAGCCGATTGTTTCTGGGTTTTTTTCCTCCGCAGCGCTTGGTGCGCGTCGAGTGAAATCCAGCTGTCCTTCGCGCGTGGAAAAAATAGAAAGAAGGGAAGAGTTACCATTTAAAGGGCCGGCGATGGATTGCGACAGAGAGGCGAGGGGTGGGGGTCCGGAGGGGAAGTGCATGGGGAGGCCTTGACGCGAGGCCAACTCTGCCGCCCCTCCAGATAATCGCCCCACACCCCTTGCCCCTCGATAATCCACACAAGGGCTGCAGCCAAGTGCACACACTCACACTGCACCGACGCACAAAAAAAAGCTTTCGGAACCCAAATGGAATCGTATTGTACGTGAGTGTATCCTCAACAAGGATAAGTGATTGCCATATAGAAAAACTATTAGTGCAAAATATTCCCAGAGATAGGACAAATAACTAACTGATTCGGCCGTTATGATCATACTAGAATATTCGACCAGTACTAGTTGATGATATTGCAACTCAGTTCATTGATCTAAATATGAAATTTATCACTAAAAAAGAGAAGACTGCAGCTAAAAAAAACTTTGGCTAAATCAAGGGTATCCTCTGCCTTTAAAAAATTGCCTGCATTACCCTTCCTTTAAAAAATTGAATCACTCGTTACTTGATTTACTGCGAAAACAAAAATGCTATGAATGATCAAGAATTTACTAAACTATTAAAATGAAAATGTTTCTAAATTTAGCAAATATACACAACTTCTATACGAAAATTTTCATCACTAGGTAACATCATCATCGGGTACAATACGAGAATTAGGTTGAGCCTGATGTTGTCGTGCGATGACAAAACTGGTCGCATACACGCTAAGCTGTTAATATATATATGAAGGTTTTCAATGCAAAAGAATTTCACCTAGAAATGATTTATCTGATTTATTTGTTTTGACGCGTATAACTACACAATATAAATCAGCTACCAAATCATAGGCTTACCTTTTTTGGAATTCAATTGTTGATTATTATAAATTCCATTTTCTGTCTTTAGTACGAACCCAAATGATACATATTTTTTCCTTTCCAGCATTTATTTATTGAAAAGTGCATGCGCAAAAAAATAGCCTGCACAAACTTAGAGACCTCCGTAGCATCATAACAGACACTGCGCTTAGTTGTTATTTTCGTAAGAATTTTTCGATAAGAAACACCGGTCACTAGTAACTGGCGGCTCCCGACTGAGAGTACGCGAGCTGTAGAGCGAGAAGAGACTCCCAAAGTGAAATAAAATACTATCATAAGGTGAATAATGACTGAATAGCTTCCCGCTGAGTAGGAGGGAATCGACTCATTACTATCAAGTTTTACGTCAAGAAAGTTAAGTCATCTCTAGCCGCGGAGTCATTTGTTTATCTCAGCAAAAATACTAAGATAGCCGTAAAAATACTTTAATACTTTAATATTTTTAAGTATACAATTAATGTTAAATTAATTCTAAATTTACTTAAACTAATGATAAAAAAGCTTTCTGTTGATGCATGTCTTGTCTTCGAGCAATTATTTTTTAACGAGATAGAAGATTTCAAACTTGAGTCGCTTTTAATTGTGAAACTCACTATAGCCCATTTAAGGTCAGCTACCTCTTTGCGATGCATTCGGAGTATTACGGCAATGTCTCAAGACAAAAAAAAAGATTGCGCTTACGGGGAAAGGAGGCAACTCCTCCAAGGATGAGGAGTGCACATTGTTGCATCCCTGGAAAGGGCGGGGGTGCTTTAGTGGCACGGATCGAGTCAAGGGTTCGCCGCCGGAAAGGAATGGAGGGGCCTCCGTCTATATCAGCTAACGCCCTCGCCGTGCAAGGAACACCTGAAGTGCGCGTGGCGGGAGACAATGCGCTCGCTACTCGGCGAGTGCATTTCGCAACACGGAGTGAGGGGGCGGGGGGAGTCATTGCAAGAGTGCACACGAGGCAGCGTTGCAATCGGCAGTAGCCCTTAATACGGGCACCCACCGCCCGCCTTCCACTTCCGCTCCAAATTGCTAACTGACCTCCGCAAGCGTGTGTGCTGGCCACAGTGACGTAGATATCATTGCAAATGAGAAAATGGCTTCCCTCTCTCTCTCTCTCCGCCTATTTGCTCAGTCGCTAAGCGTGCATTAAAGAATCTATTCCCCCACTCCACCCATCCCCGCCATTTGGTAGTCGTTGCCACGGGGACGCGCGGACATATTTCATGTGACTATCACACACCGATCACTCACGACAGCGTATGGGATCCGGTGCAGAAAGTGTTAATCCTCGAACTGAATAAAATACAAAGGAAGGCTGCGCGTTTCGTCAAAAACTGCTACGGGCGTACAGACAGTGTTACCCAGATGTTAAGCGAATTAGTCTGGGAGCCGCTGGAGACTCGGAGGCTGCGCGCTAGGCTTAGATTGCTTGAACAATTGAGAATGGATATCTTTAAGAGCGACACAGAAACCATAATATTAGAGCCACACTATATTTCCGGGGCCTATAGAAGTGATAAATTAAGAGAGATTTTTTGCCGAACGGATAGATATGGGAATTAGTTTTTCCCCCGAACCATAAAGGACTTTATTAAACGCTAGTCCCAACTTCGTTAGAGCACTTCATATTTTTTAAGCTATAAACGGTTGGTGTCCTAACACCCCCTGACACACGCCTTTTAGGCGGCTTGCGGGGTCTTATGTAGCTGTAAATGTAGACAGGGAGCATTGGGAAACCGCAACAAATGAACTCAGCGTTTACCTGCCACTTAACCAGCGCGTGATTTGCAAGCCTTGATAGCTATTTTAGCACTGTATTCTGGTTCATGATGTCAAAGAATAATATGATGTTTCAATTAAAGTAAAAGGTAATGGAGCGAAAGAATGGTAAAAACAAAAACCACATCGATATAGAACAAGAGAAAAGACATTCTGAAGGAGACCGATCGATGAGCCGCTTTAATAACATCGCCTTTACTCGTCATCAAATTTAAAAATAGGAGTAAAAAGTTTATTTTTATAATTACCGAGGTCTTTTAAACATTTAAAGTTCAATCTTCAATCGCCAATGACACCTGATGAAGTTTTCACGAAAAATAGTCTACGTATAAATAGTAATCCGAAGAAAAATATTTTTCCGTAAGATTAAAAATATTAATGGACAAGCAAATGAAGTAAAATCTAAAAAAGAACTCCTACTGTCACTATTGATGAGCATAACAGTTTGAAAGGCCGTGCGAATATTTAATTGGCCGCAGCTACAGCATATTCAAAGGAAATTTTGATATCGTTTGAATCGCCGTAAACGCAATTCATCTATTCAGTTTCCAAAAAACGTTGAAATGCCGTTTCTGAGAGCAAGATGAAATCAATGTTAGCACGAAAAATATTGCAAGCCATAAATAAAAGCAAAAAATAAACGAGCTTTAATTTTGCTTTGGTAGTTGAGTGTTATTTTGTAAGCCCAGAAATAACTCGCGGAGACATTGTCCTCCAGAATCGGGCGACAGAATTCTTTGACATGCATTGAAACGGGCCCTGATCAACTTTTACTTTTAGGAACACATTGGATTCGTGATTGGCGAAATGCCACCGGACCGAAAGGACCGGCGCCTGTCGGGCTTAAAAAAAAAAGCCGATAATCCTCACGACAGCCACATTCCGCGAGTCTCAGCCTCCGAAATGCTTTAAAAGGTCAAGCTCTTTCGGAGTCCTTCCAAGGAGGAACAGCGGCAACAGGAGGAGAAAGAGAAGGTAGAGGGAGTGAGCCCTTTAAATCGCAAGGTTGTTGAGCGGAGAGCGAAAGAGGTTGGGGCCGAGGCGGCGCTAAAGGAGGACTTCCAGGCGCCAAGGGGAAGGACGACACGAACCGAGGACGCCAGTGCACCACTGTGCACGGGAGGACAGAGTCACCGGGGAGACTTTAACGCATTCTCCCATCGATGGTGGATGGAAGTGAGAATGATAGTTACTGATAGAGGGGACTCCTCACTAACAATAAGATGGGACCAAAGAATTTATCATGAAATTTTTAACTTTCTCCCGGCGAATGGCTTACGAAAAAATGATAAAATGTTCTCGGGATCGCCACCGGAACTGCATAACTGCCGAGCTCGGCGATATTCACCATATAGAATGGTGGCCCCCGCTCCGTCTAAGCGAATTTATTCAAAGTTTGATTATGATGCTTCTTTGCGACTGACTCCGAGTAGCCGTCAATAAAATAGAAGGATTTTGGCAAATCTATGTTGCAATAAAATTATTCATCTAGCCCAAGGAATACCTGGTTACTCAAAAGGGTTCACTGCCCTGAGGACGATGGCCGAGTCATACATCGAAACGTCGGTGATCCGGTGGCGACCCCGAGAACATTTTACAACGTCTATTCGCCGAGAAAGCATGAAATCTTTCTTATCCTACGCAAACAGTTGTCAGGTTTCCATCCGGGTTAGATCCTCCATCCTTACCGACGTTTCGGCGGATAATGATTTCGTCAACAGCCCTGATGACGATGAATAAGTCATTCATCGAAAGTCGGCAAGGTTGGAGATGGAGAATCTAACACCGATGAAAACTCGAAAGCTGTTTACTCAAAGAATTTATTGTTTCGCGAGTATAACCGAGCCAAAATTCGCGTTGAATCACTAAGAGAAAGAAAGTTTCAAGCACACGAATGAATACCTGAGAAAATGGTTAGAAAGTAGGCTTCCACGGTGAAGTTTGATAAGAGCCGGTCTTGCGGGTTCCTTACCGCGTTTTACTTTATTATTTTCCGTTTCCGAAACATGCCACCATTTGACATTTTCAGTCATTCAAGTTCCAATGGGCGTTGTCGTTCAAAGCAAAACAACGCGGGAGTAAATTTGAAAAACTAGCCTATTCCTGGGAACCGAGCTGAATGCTCAAGCACTCAAATGTATACAATATTTACCAAAAAAGTAATACATCAACCATTGGGGTGACGTAAGGAATGCCATTTCAACTGACACAACTAATACTATTTTTTTATATTCCGTTGTAAATGCATTCAATTCAAAAGCTCACGTATTAATTGAGTAACCAGGTATTCCTTGGGCTAATTGAATAATTTTATTACACATTAATTAGGCAAAATCCTTCTATTTTTGACAAATACGTACTCGGAGTCAGTCGCAAACAAGCATCATAATCAAACTCGGAATAAATCCGCTTAAACGGAGCAGGGGCTACCATTTTATAAGGTGAATATCGCTGATTTCATAGTGAAATGAATTATAGGGGCACAATTAACAGGTATTTTCTATCGATGGAATCGCAAGACAATAATCAATAATAATAATAATAATAAATAATTTTATTACTCCACACACAAATTACATGACAAAAGCAAAATTGAGTAATTTTAGGTAGCCGCGAAGGATAACCTGTTTGAGGCTACCATCCAAAATAATAGTACATTATGCTTGTACAACGGCAACGGCGTAGTGAGCGCGAAAACGAGTCAATTGTCATGGAAACGGCTAAAGGGGAAATTGGTGATAGGACAAGTCGAACAATATGCAGTACCGAGTCGATTGAGTGAGAAAGGACTATATTCAGTGCGTGATGAAGACGGTGGGAAAAAATATGGGGCGGAACAGCGGAAACGAAAGCGAATAAAACTTTCCCTTTCGGAAATGAGAAAAACGGCCAATTGCTTGAGCGGACCGCGTCCAATGCTGGAGCACGGAGCTGTTTCGGTGAAAATGATGTGGTGGGGTAATCAAGAGAATGTATTCTAGAGGGTGGGGAAAACTTTGAAAAATCGATTCGACTACGCGAGGGTTTACACCGTCAAACCCCAATTTAGGCACACAAACCCAAAATTTCCACTCCACCGATAATCCTTTACTACCTCAATCGAAAGCGTTCCACAAAATATTGGATGCACTGCATGCTTACAATCAAACAATCGTCCAGCAGCCCGGCTGAAAGACGGAAATAATCAAGCTGAAATATACTAGAGGCAAGATGGCAGATTCTTAGATGTATGCGATAACGCAGGGTATCAGAAAAAAGCATTAATTATTGATCTCGGCTTTAGAGGAAGGAAAAACAAGTCAAGGATTTGCCAATTCGTATCTTAGGCTTTCATTAAAAAGATGACGACCGATGCATGTAACTACAGGTACCGTCTAAGCCTTGTCAATGTTGTTTTAAAGGGGCTTAGTGTACACGGATGCCATTATTACATAGATTTCAATTTGTCAACTCAAAGGTTAGGAAATCACCGACAGTAATGACTAAAAGAAAGAAACATTCAGATTTAAGTAACGTCCTAGCAGTATCGTATATATTGCAGCTGAGAATGGGTAGGAAGAATATTTTGAATGGCAGCATATGAGAGAAAGAGTTCTGTTAGCTTAGCAACCATAATTATCATCTCGAAATGAGTACTGATTAATATGAGTTTACCCATTATCATATGTAACGGAAATCTGAAAATCACCATCGCAGTAAGAATAACTATACAGCTTTCCCCAGGGAAATCTCTCTTGGCTTCCTGGGTTTAGAAGCGGCCAAGAAAAGTTATCACAAAATAAAAGTAAGAAATCTGGCATATGAATATTAATAGGAGAAATTTGGGCGAATTTCCATTATATCAAAAAATCAATCGGCGAAGAGGTCGAGAAAAACTTCAGCATTGACCAAGAGAGAAGGGCTAAGTGGCCAGTTATAGGAGTGGAACTAGGAAAGATGAGTGTCTTCCACATGTAAAACAGGGAAAATAGTAGGCCGCAATGCCTTTCATTTCCGATCTTCCGAGACAAAAAGAAAAGGTAATGCCCCAGCATTTGCTGCTATTTGAAATGGCTGGCTTGAAAAGGGTGACGATAAAGCGAAGACATGTTATAGCCTTCTTGGCACAGCGCAACTGAAGCCCAGAAGGGAAAGGAACCAGCCGCACTTGGACAATTCCTATAAAGATTGGCGTAAACGATAGAACCACGAGTATCGAGTTGAAACTGGGTTAGACCTAAAAAAAGCAATGGAAGACTTAGTATCGATTTTTTTCTAAGGGTATGAGTAATACAACCAAGTGAAAGGACAAATGGAGATTTTGGGGAATCATGTCACTAAAGGTGAATTCTCTCATTTTTGGCAAAATTTCCGCTGATGACTCATTGAATTGATTTGTTGTAAAAATGAGTAACATATCGCCGAATTAACAGCAGCATAATAAAAATTTAACCTTCATCTTGTTCTACGTGAATATGGTAGTGTATTGCATTTGGCATTGAATATGTCCGTATACACTAAACAATATGGCTAATGGTCAAGGATAACAAAGCCTCATCCATTGTTAAGGAAAACGGAGAGTTCAATGTTGCACTTGACCCATTGTTTGGAAGCCATCAAAAGTAAACAACAAAGGGTTATTCACAATTTACGATTCTCTTTTATTTGGTCGTATTTTCAATCCTTTGTGCCCCACACATCGAAGCGAGAGAAAGAAAGACGAAATCCAGCCGAGCGAGCGAAAGACATGAGTAAGATGCAATAAACTGCTCCACAGCTTCTCCTCCTTCCCCCTTCCCCTCCCACCTGCCCCACCCCCTTTCCATGCTCCTCCCCCCCTCCCAAATCCACTGGTGACCTCGATTTCTCCTACAACGCGAAGGAGACCAAAACGAGAACCTCGGAAGCTCAGCTGACGCTGAACGTGCTTCATTTTCATAAACAAGCACCATGGCAACGGACCACGAAACGCTTCAAAAGCTCCCCTCTATAGGCCCTTTCTTCCACCCCTCCCACTTCGTTTCTTCGATGACTTTTTTCCCACTGCATAAATACACATTCTACATGGGAGTGAATCCTCAACCTACTCCGAGTTCGAATATAATTGCGAGCTATTCCTCTCGTATGCGAACCAACGAATAAACTACACGACGGCAAGGGAAGGCATAGCCTGCTCCGTTTGCTAGGTCCACCACCTATGTCCGTAATAAGTACATGTATTGCTAAGGCCATACCAACAATTGTTCGTAAGGAGCTTGCACTTATTTACTAGCGTCACACGCCCTGTGTGTCGCACAGCGAATTCAAAATCCGAAACGACTATTTCAAAACCATGTCATTAATGGGCTCTTCAGGCGAAAATATGGTGTCATTTGAGTGGTCCGGGTTTTGATGCCGGGACCACATGCCTCATTGATGAAGTATATAAAGGGCCATATCTGTTTACGAATTTCATCTAACAGCGCCGTACGAACATATTCAAGGAGGACAATTTTTAGCATAAGTAATCGTATCGTAACTATTCCCAAAGAAACGCTCCATCCAGTTATCACGACCTGCATTTCAACCAGGAATTCTGTATTTAAATAAGAGCCACGGATAATTTCACCTGCGGCACAGAAGGGGAGGGAGAAAAGGGCACGTCTTCCACTTAATATAAGGCATTTTTATGCCCTGAAAATAGAGACGTGACATCTCCTCGCTAATAAAATGGAACCGCTAGCTAACAAGTAACGAAACAAAAAAAAACCTTTCTGCCTACTTTCGTCAACGTCCCCAATTAAATTCGAGGGAATTCAAAGTGGGAAAAAAAGTAAAAAATTGGAAACTCTCAAAGAGACGTAACCAAAAAAAAAGCGTGAGGGAACCAGTCTCCGGAGACGGTGAGAAAAAATCCCACAGCGCTTATAATTCACCTCCTCCCGGAGTGGGCAAAGGCGTCTTTCGGGTTACGTTTTTCACGTGTCGAGCGTGTCGTGGTGAAAACGAAATAGCAACCGGGTCCAAGGACTGAAATGTTTGTAGATGGGGACAACACCCCTCGTGTGTTTATATGTGTGTGTGCGTGGATTAAAAAGCGTAAACCCGAATGGAACCTTGGGTCATCCGCTCTCGCCGGGCGAGGCATTTAAAAATGGCGGACGAAGGAATTCCCCTTTCGAATGGCTGCTGCTGGCTTGGCCGCGAACACTTCGGCTCCGAACGGTGGACGTGATCCGCGATCCGCGAGCAATGAAGGCGTGCATCGCTGCAGAGCCATTCAATGACCCTCGGCCGACTTAGGATACCCTCCGCCCGATAGAGGCGATTGGGAGTTAGATGTATTGGCCAAATCACGGGAAGAATTTTAGTGGGTTTGTTTCAAAATAAAAAAAATGGTGAATTTGCAAACACATTTGTGATAAGGTTTCTTGGTTAGCTAACTTTTACTGATACGACTTCCCTTTCTAATAAAGCGACCCGAATTTCGATTAGATAAACACTTAATAATTTGCGCCATATGAATATGATTACTCATCGAAACCTGGGTCATTTTACGTAAAAAAAGAACTGGTATAAGTAAAAGTTAACTAGCCAAGAAGCCTTATGATGGAATTCCACACAATTAAAAATTGAGTTAGTGAAATTTTTAATTACTTAAAAACCGATTATGGTTGCCACAGCTAGCCACATTATTAAGGTAAACATGTATCTGCCAAATAAACTTAAATCTGACAAATAAACTGTTTCACTTGATAATGGGACTAGGTGCTGAAACCATGGTCAGATTTTAAGCTATTGAAATTCAGCGTTGCATAATGTAATTATTTTTAACTTTTAAATGGACGCAAAATACCTTCACAATATTCAGCCTGCGACGTATGCATATATTTTTGAATGTTCTACTGTGTTTTCACTATCAAGGATTCTGAAGATTTTGAAATTCTAAAAAAATATGAGTAAAGATATTATCACTGTTGAAACTCTGAGTGAGCTATGAAAGGTTCCTTATTAATTAACCAACTTTAAACTTCATTTCATTGAATTTTCCAAGGTGAAAATAGCCAAAAATATTATAATGGTAGAACTATAAAATTTATGGCCTGAAGGAGCCAACCGAATGGCTTGGGAAACTATTTTTTCGCACTAAGACGACATCCGAAGGCATGAAAACTCCCGAAAGATTAATACTATCATATTGTACTGAGTCACCACCAAATGATTTACCTGAGCCTAGGCAATGCATTAGTGAATACATGGTATATGAGGGGGTAATTTAAAAAATTAAATTTTAAATTGATTTAAAAAAATTACTTTGGGAGCCAGGTAATTAGGGATATATTCAAAGTAAAACCAAAAATAGAAGTTACCATAAAATTTGCTGCGGTAGCCTGTTAATGAGGGCGATTGCAAAAAGGGAGGCCTTACCGACAGTCACAAGAGCGAATCAAACCACACTGCGACCACTGAAACAATGCAGGTGCCAGTGCCTTGGCATTGTAAACATATCGCAACCGTGTCCTTGCAGTACGCTTCCCGTAGCTGCACCGAGACCATCATGACCTTGGGCAGATAAAGCGTGCGAGCAGCAGTGATCTAAACTCACTCACTGCGCACTTCTAGAATATTTATGCTATCTATGATTCCCTACTGTGTGGGTCGCGCCTGTTTTATGCATCACTAGGAACCACTTTCGTTGAATTATACATGCGTTGCAAAATTAATCCGGTTTACCCTAACTTTTCGGCTGCACCTTATGCGTTTGTGAAATTGGCATAAGGAATCATATTGACTTATATATTAATATATTTATAAAAACATTTGGATAATGGATTGCCTGGCCCGCATAGATGTTAACCGTACCAATGTCTTTCAAAGTACATATTGTACACGGCAAGATGATTCTAATCACGTTAACTTCCATGCTTAATCCTGCATAACACTGAAATTATAGATGACGCAATAATTCTCTCATCTCAGATTTTAAATAAATTGAGATGGTCGATTTTGCTAGCCGCTAAAATGTTATATGATGATGGTTACACCGTTATAGTATTCTACATTCCGCCCCAGTATGTATCTATCACGCATATTGTCGGTATGCCATTGGAAGAAGAAATCAATTTGAAATTTTCTATTCTTGGCTTGAAAATGCTCAGCGATTGCGGACTGAAAGACGACATTATTCTGCAGTGAGGATTAGGGAGATTTCGTGGATTTGACATCAATCTGTGGACAACCCGACTGCAATAAGAGGAATGTTCGCAAAGGGTGTGGGGGGACGAATATTCATGAAAGGTTAGGAGGGAGGGAGAGAGGAATCTGGTTTCCCGGAACCTCTCGCAGGAAGAAAAAATATAATAGTTTTCCGCAACGGCCTTCCGCAGTCATCTGTTTCCTGTTTCCCAAGGCTTTTCTTTCACTCGCCCTCCCGCCAGCTTTCGTGGTCGCGGTGGGCCCTCGTATTATTTCGGCAATCGTTTTTTCGAGAAGCGTGGAGCCTGGTTCCAGAGAAAACGGCTTCCACCGCTCCTTTGTTATTTCGCGTGGAAGGTAGAGGGACTTTCGTCTCGCTAGGAGAGCTACGCCTTCTTCGACACCCTCACGGTTCGGTGAGCCTAGGATGCGCGCTCGTAAAAAAACCAAGTAGTAATATGAAGAACAGGCGAGCTTGGCGTTCTTCGAAAACACATTCCGCTGAATAATGAGAGAAGCCCTCAGGTGCTTTACGCCAGGTTGTTTCTATTATCTGTATTTCAAACAAAAATGATTGCTCTATGCACGGTAATTGCTCATTGCGACATATAATTGCAAATATTTGCTAAAGTATTACGCCGATAAACTGACTTAAAACCCTAATTAAACAGAAATAATGATTTTAAGGATGAGTTTTTGTCAGAGGAATTTTCTCTTTAAATTACTCAAATTTGCCTTCATAAAATCCTTTCTGATGTTATTTTCATGAAAAAATTAAATTTTACGCAGCATTTGTGACAGACAGGGAACAGTTTTGTATTGACCGTTTGGCAATCATAGAAACTTGTTACACGATGTATCTATCGATATAGTGCAAGGCCCTCATAGCTAATGTTAAGGAGTACTTATAGTAGCATTAGATAGGACAGAGCGTATACTCAGTCCCTGGCTGCACGATAAATCAACCCGCACCGGTAAATCTGTGAATGTATTCCAAAAGGAATGAGCACGGAAATTTACCGTGTAACCACAAGAACGCGTGAACAGAAAGTAGATTCTGTTTTCACTTGGTTCATGCATTCGTAAAGGCTCCGTTCTGTAAAACCCGTTCACGCAAATGCATATTACATTAACCTATACTATAGTACGAGTATCGTGTGCCCAGGCGTGATGGAAATGACGGATGCAGAGGCATCGGCGACCCCACATTGATGTTCGCACCGAAGGCGCTAACATTTATACAGTTCCGGTGAGTCCTTACTCACCTCAACCAGCCAGTTTACAATATTAAAATTATACGGCGAATATATACCGTTGCCGTTTGTAATGTTGTTTGTGTGAAAAGGAAGCTTAAAACTAATTACGCAAGAAAAGTTGGTAAATGCAATTAGATGCAAAGGTAATTATTTTTGTAAATTTTATATTTTATTTCTTTTTGATAAAACCATTAATTTTGTTTCATTATGTTTTCAATTTTTGATAAAAATTCTGCGATGTGAATTTTGTGATTTTTTCTCATTTTTTTTGCATTTCATTATCCTTTATATTATTTTCAAGTTATGAACAAAACATTCATATGGGTAAACGTTTCTCAGGATTCCAACCGATTTAATTTCTCCGTTTCAGCCGACGTTTCGAGCTCCGACTCGAGGCTCATCCTCAGGGCTGCTGAATGTCTTTTTATTTGTGTTTTGGTGGCTAAGTCTCATTCTTACGTTTATAAATGAAAACATCGTCACGATCCTATTTCAATCCGGTCTTCTAAATTTCTTCTTCGTTTCGCGCGAGGAGCGAGCGATTCGAAGCCGGCCGGCCGGCTTGCTCGCGCGCTGCTGCTTCGTCGCGCCTGGGAAACTCTTGCGGAAGACCGCGGACAACCCCTCTCTCTCCCCCCTCCGCCCCCCTAGCCCTCTTCTCTGCGTGGCCGCCTACTATTCTCGAAGTCCCGCTGACCCACTTCGAGAGCCCGCGCGGGTCACTCGCTGCCTGCCGCCGTCCCGGAGGCGCGATCCGACGGCGAACTTGCGACACCGACCGGCTGACTGCGCGTGCTTTTTAAATCGGGATTCATACGGGGAGGGGGAACGGAGTGTGATAGGAGATTGTTTTGAATCGACGCAGCCAGAAGAGAGTTGGGAAGGGGAGGATCGAGTGTCCTCAGGGAAGGGTGGAACGGACACGAAAAAAAAACACTAACGTAAAAAAGTAAACCGAAACGAAAAGAAAGTTCATGAGGAGCCGCAGCTAAAAATTTACATTCCTAATCAGGTTTCATAAACGCTGCATGATAAATGGGTGGGTAGTATTCAGGTTATTCGTAAATTGCGGAATATTTCAAATTGTGTTGAGTCATACATTTTGATGTTTCCACAATAACAACCAATATCACAAAATATGAATAAAATGTTTCAACCTAAATATGACTGAGATGACGAAAATAGGGAAAAGGCGGACAGTAACTTTTCAAACACCAATAGTCTTATTTTGAGAATTCTTTTTCTCCTAGGAATGATTACACACATGCTATTCATGTATCTCAAATGCCTGTCGACGTCACTATGAGATGAAACCCGGGTCATGGAATGAATCACTAAATTAATTTACCATCACCACGTTTGATTTCTAGTTCCGGTTGTATTTATTTGGGGAAACTGCAAAACTTAAAAGGGAGTAAATTTTTAACACACAAATGATGGTCCAAATTTCACCTTCGTTCTCACAATTAAGAATTTAGAATGAATTAGGGAAGTGGGTGCGAATGAGACATGCAAACTTAAGAGAGACCAGAGGTGGAAAACTATTAAAGACTATAGCGAGGCGGAAGTCGGAAAAATATAGGAATTAGAGGAGTAAACGATGATGGGTGAGAGAATGCGGGGATTTGGGAGGGGTTTGGAGGCCGAGATGATTTTCGGGGCACGTCGAACGTGTGAACAGCCGTCCTAATTGCCATTCGCCCGAATTTTTCCCTCCAAATAACCAAAACATCAGAGGAAGAAGGAGAATGCAGTGCAAAATCGCAAACGCTATAGTTTTATTCCAAACAATCCAATATCCTTGCCCCGGATGTTCCCATGACCCCAATAGATCATTATACTATACCTGGACAACATATTTAAAAACACCCGTGCCCTCAATAGGTTGGATTAACACACGCGGGACTTGAACCCGCGACCTTCGGCATGAAAGGCCACCGAGGCCGGAAACCTCAATTAAGCACAAAAATTGTTCTGTAGAAGGAAGTACGACGCCCAATAATTTTCTCCTATTGAATTTATCCTTCATAATTTACCAAATGATCGCATGGCTTTCGATTTATTTGCTTACTATATTCACACATGCATATTTGCATTCCTCGCGAACTTTTAGCCACCTCTAGCAACCGAAGCTTACGCTGTTCATTATTATCGCTCTATTTCATGGCTAAATACTCTCTATATAAGACACGGTCTCAGGCGTTATTTTGTGGAATTGCCTCATTATAGAATAAAATAAAATAACTTTGTTTTAAATAGCACGACACGGGTTTCAACATCTAGTGTAATCATCAGTTGATAACACTAGATGTTGAAACCCGGGTCGTGCTATTTAAAATAAAATTTGGAATAAACAAAGTTATTTTATTTTATTCTATAAATACTATCTAGTTAAAATACATTGAAAACTAAAAAAGGAGGCATATTTCGGGCACAATTAAACACTGTTTTTTTTTTTTGACGGATTGATACATGAAGACAAATGGGTTTTATGCGTTTATGCAAATTAAGGTGGCCACGCCCACGTATTCTCCGGAAGAGAGACTCCGTAGTATGTGGCTACAAAGGAGAACCTTCGCTGAGACGAAGGACGACGAAAGGCGGAGGAGTTTGAAGGGGAGAAAAAAAAGTTGATACATATTATATTTCTGACCACGCCTAAATTCGTTCCATCGTTACTCAACAGATGGCGAATATTTTTCGGCGTTGGTTCGCGATACGGAGAAATTTGGGACAGCAGGCGTGGACGGGGAACGCACTCAATGACAGCCAATTGATGGCTTTGACCCCACCCCCATTTCCATATCGACGAACCACGGCGAACCGGGAGACCTATTTATAAAGCACCACCCAGAGCAAACAAATAATCGGCAGCTTATCTTTTTTGGCTCGAAACACTTTTGAATAGGAAAACAAGATGTGTAAGCACCAGATCAAGTGAAAGAAAAGAGTAATTAGCACGGTTTTTGTGGAGATAAGACGTTCCAAACGCTTTGTATCGGGTATATAGGTTTACTTCTCGAGAACTGGCATTGACATTGGAGAAAAAATAATGAAATCTCACGTAAGAGGAGATTAAAGTATAGAAAAACAGCTGAGCTGACGATGCGGCAAAGCAAAACAACATATAATGAAGAGAGGATGGTGATTTTAATATTGATTCGAATGAATTTGAGATAATAATGCAGAATAAAAACATAGATTTATGCGTCAAAGGTATAATCGTCGTCCTAAACTCATAACACCCAACCTAATTAAGAACGGAAAAGCGATCGCAATTATGAAATGAAAATGGAATACGATATTTATTTCGTATCATTTCACCCTGAGTTAATTAATATTTAATGCTCACTTCTGGGTTACAGTGGACAGGAAATCTTTCCTTGATGTAACAAATATCCTAACAAACGAAAAAAATTGAAAAATATTCAAGTTAAAAGTAGCCATTTACGCCACTTAGAATTGGCCATTCAAGAATGGCGTAATTTTTCATCGAGCCGCACTAAAAGAATCGTAGCGTGTTCACGGTAGCAAATACCACAGTGCAGAGCGCAAAAAAATAAGTGCCTCTGGAGAAACCTACTGAATCCTGGTAGCTCTAAGCAGCAATTAGTGTCCTTTGGCGAAGCGCGGAGGTATGCACGCGGAGAAAATCCTACCCGATCGATCACGAGAAGCGAAATGAGCGGTGGAAGACACGTCAAAAAAAAGGCTGATTCAAACGATTGACAACAGCGTTTTGGGGCGTTTACAGTCGTAATTAGATCTTCGACTCAAACTATGGCACAATCATTGTTGACATCAATGTGGAATATACTTCAGAGCAGGGGTGCAGCTAGGAATTGAGGCTAGGGGGGGGGGGGTTTAGGCACAACTAATGCTGAGGAGTAAGGGGGTTTGGAATACCCACCAGGGGAAGCGGGAGGTGCGGGGGCCCTCCCCCGGAAAAATTTTAGATAAATGGTTCAAAATGTCAAAATGGTAAGTTTTACGGCCTTCTGAGGGATATTTTAATAATCCTTACATTATTCTATAAGTAATATTAGTCCAATTAGGTAAAATGGATTAAACTTTAAAAATTCTCTTAGCTCTGGGAGGGGTTTCATCCCCCAAAACCCAGTTCGACGCCCAGCAGGGCTCATTGCCCTTCCCCCTTGGTGTCGTTCCACCCCGCGCGCCCCCTTCCCTTTCACATCGCTGCAGCCCGTGGCCAAAGATGGTGCACGCGAGGCGTCTCCAGGCGAGGCACACGGCGCGCGGCGTTCCATTAACCCCTAACGGATCTTAACGGTTGCTTTAATCCCCTCAGCCACCACAGCCCGCGAAAGCCGCCGTCTCGTGAGGCTCGGCTTTGTCTTCGCCATTGAAGGGACGGCCATAAGTTATAGTCCCTGGCTAAACTTAGCGGAAGTGACGGCACTTTATAGGAAAAAAAACTCAATCTAAGTCCATTCAAAATTGCATCGCTTACGATCTCGTGCAAAATATTTATCGTCCACCGTATATATATATCCAGGTCCGACAGAAGCGGTAAATTAAGAGAGATATTTTGCGGAACGGATGGATATGGGAATTCGTTTTTCCCCCGAACCATAAAGGACTTTAATAAATGCTTGTCGTAGTCTTGTTTGAGCCTTTGCTTTTTATATGCAAAGGGCTGATGACCTAACATCCCTCCCACATGCATTTTCAGATGGCTTGCGAGGTAGTGTGTAAATGTATCATTTATACATAATTAAAACCGTGTACAAACAAGGTCCAAAGGGAAGGAGGAGGAATATGGAGCACAATCAAAGTTAAGAGTAGAGAAAGAGAAGAGGAATGCTACAGTAAGAGATAAATAGCGTGTACTGGGGAGCGGAGAAGAGGCTATGGAATCCGACAAAGAGGAAAGGATATTGAATAAGGAGTAGAGGGAGGCGAAAGAATGTTATAGGGTTTGCTGATAAGATTGGTCGAGCAGAAAAAAATAATATTACTTGTGAATGTGGGGCCAGAAACTCATCATCACAATCGGTCAAAAATCCTGAGATAAGCTTGACGCACCTTAATTCCTTATCACCTCATAATTTCATGTTAAGTCTTGCAGATATGATTGTTGAGTACTAGTCTCAATAACGTCCCACATCAGCCTTAGGATAAACTTATAGCACTTCTCAGCTCCCGCTAAAATTAACGACATGACTTGGCGAAACATTACCTTAGGGTAAGTAGAGCCCTTATGTGGGTCATATTCCGACCGAATCAATTTCGCGCAGCATAGTTTCGGACGAGTGATGATTAAATTATCAGTGCAAGTGACTCAAGGGTGGATAATGACGAACGGGTCCCTTATCAGCGCTCGCCAATCGCCCACGGAGTTCAACGGACGGGCGGAGAAAGAAAAAAAGAGCGTATAGGGGGCCGCAACAGGTTTTCTGTTTTCCGAGGGATTTGCGCGGAGAAATTTCATCCCAGCCGTAAGAAGAGAAGTCGCCGCCATCGGCGACAACAACGACTGGTTCCCTTTCCATTGGCTACGAATATTTCCAAAGGGCGTTTGCGCACAACCGAGTCAGGTACGATGGCTGCAAAATGGGTTAAATATACGTACATATTCCAGAGATATTTACCCGTTTTATCGCACATTGAGACTCTCAAAGGCGTGGGCAGAGGAAGGTACTGTTTGCGGACGGAGGCAAATTAATGGCAGCGCTCGCCGAAACAACTCATCCGCGAGCGATGGGGAAATATCAAAATAAGACAGTCCCAGTTTCCAACTTCCTCAGTGAAAAAAGCAAATGAAAAAAGAACCAGCCATGAACGTAAACAGGGACTGTAATAGGGGCTGTTAAGGCTTAAGCTTTAGCCGAAATTTCTTCAAGTTTCTCGACAAAATTGAGTGCAAATCGACTAGACGCAATCTTGATTGAGAAAAATGTAATCATACTCGTCAGAACTCGGGGGCCTTCGTAGTAGTAGGCTGCGAGAGATTTTGCAAGACTTATCAAGTAATATTTTGTTTACTTTTAGCGATTAAATGTACGGCAAATTTTAAGCAAGCTAACATTAAATATTGAGTTAAACTAGATAAAATCTTTATTTATATATATATATCTAATCATACTTGGCAGAACTTCAGTGTCTTCACAGAGTAGTCGGCTATATGAGATTCTGCATGAATTTTGATTATAGTAATAGTTCGTTAACTTTTACCGATAAAAAATTAGGCAAACATAGTATTTCAGCAAGATAACATTGGAGTTTTGCCTATTAAATATTTTCCATAACTATCTATGACCCTACAAGTTTTTCATCATATATATAATTTATTTTATTGAGGTGGAACCTCGCGATAAAGTGGTTTTCGAACCATTAGATTTTAATTTTTCACTTTCGGCTCCCAAAATCTAAAAGCTGATTTTTTTTATTGCCACCTTCCAAGAGATTTAGACTCCCTCCCACGCAAAAACTCTGGCTAAGCGCGCTGGCATCGTGAAGTTGCGATAGCTGAAGGCATAATACCGTTCCGGGAGCTCTCTCATCGCGCTAACGACAAACGTCATCGAAGAGAGGAACCGCTCGCGCGAACAAACAAGCCGGGAAACACCGCGAGTGGCGAGTCATATCCAAGCAGGGTGTCTAATTGGCGACGCGACCCGCTTTTCAGCTTTTTAGGAACGACTGCGAATGGGGAACAAATGTCATGAACGCGCGCGCGCGGGCGAAAAGAGACGCCTCTGACCCACATACCTGGCGCTGCCTCAATCGGAGGAGGTGGGGGAGGTAAATAGTGGTGGAGGAGGGAGGGGAGAAATTAGGTTGAGGAGGGGTGGGAGTGGGTGGGCGAAAGTGATGGAGGGATGAAGAGAGGGAGAGAGAGATTTCTATATCGCCGGGAGGAGACAAAAGGATTCCATAATAACTTTCATTGGATTCGCCCACGCAACACGAGAGTGTGGATTTATGGAGCGTCAACGCGAAAGTTACGAGCGCCGGAAGCGTAATTGCTTTTACCAATAGGAAGATTTCTGGTATCGATTCAAGAAGATAACCTACGAGTAGGCTCTAAACAATAGAACAAGGTAGTTCTTGAAGCATTCACTTGTAACAGTGCAACACATTTGGCACTTTTCCACTACTTTCCATCACTGTGCTGTGAGTTTCGACTTATTACGTCATTATCAAGGGATTTACCTTGTCTTTCGATGTTTTAATAAATAAGTAGTTTATGAATAATTCACACTTTACACCACATAAACAATCAAAGCAAGTTTGGAGATTAAGTTGAGGACTAAAATATACTCCTTTAAAAATAAATCGAACGCGGATAATTGATGGATTTAAATCAAGAAAACACAGAAGGCTCTCATAGTTTCTGAAAATTTTCAACAGATATGGACGGTATATTTTGTGAGAAGACGCTTGAGCCCTAAAAACCCGGGCAATTCTGGCATATCGACTAAGTTTGCAGAGCGAAGGATGAATGTAGGCATCTACTAATGAGTTATTATAAAAACATTTCTCGTAATAACATTTCCAAACATTTATGCTGACACGAAAGATGCATGCATGACAAGGGTGAACTAGGTTTAGATAAGGAATATACAGGAATAATCACCGTCTCGAAATCAACACAGGGGGCTGCGAATGTTTTCAGAGGAGGCCATTCTCCTAGAACGTCACTTACCTGGAAAAAAAGAAAAAAATCATCATTAGTCATTGAAAATTACGTTATCTTCAATTCAAATAACTTATTTCATAAATCATCATTATTTTACGACAGGAAATCACACGAGGAAACCACAGTAGGTGATGTCACAAGAAAACAAGAAACCCAATACATATAACAAATTAGTGCCCGAGAAAACAAATTCACTTGTATTTTATACTTGCAAGTTCTAAAATATCGATTTAATATTATATTCAGTCATTTTAATCCTACTTTAAATCCTGTTTTATTCCTTCATGCCTCGGTAGTGACATTATTTTCCTACCTCTTTACACTTGGTCGTTTTGTCTCCCGTCCCTTTTCGTAGTGATTTCCCTTTTATATTGCTCAGAATTTATAATCAGGCATCAGAAGTATAGAATCGAAACTGATATTCACACATTTTATCTATAAAACTTTTGGATAGGCTATCATATCTGAGCTTATCTGCTCATTGGATCATAAGTTATCAAGCATTATTTTAAAAAAAGAATGGAGACTTTTTAAAAGAATCCCGATTCCTTCTTGAGAGTCGTGTCCCTCAAACATCGCAGCCTACCATGAATTTTAATAAATAAAAAGAAAACCAGTAACAACGCCCAGACACATCCAGCAGCCGCCTTTGTAAACGACCACTGGAACATAACGAATATCACTATTTTCCCTTTGAAAAATAATAACCTCCCCCATACCTCAGTCCTCGGCCACTGCACTAAACTTAGTCCGGCCCCGGCAGCGGCGGGGTAAAGTCCTTGTCTGTTAATCCGGGGGTCTTGGGTTCGAATCCCGTCCGAGTGGATTCCATCCCATCCAGGGCATAAATGTATGTGCGTCTCTATCAACTAAATTGTAAGAAAAGGACTGTGAAGTCCTAAATTCGGTTTATTTACTTTTTTTTATTCTTTTTTCATACCACCGAAAACAGCTCATGTTGGCCTTTACATCAGGGCTTTTCAACAATTTTTAACAAATACACGTTCTCGAACAACTATGCCATGGAAATGAGCTACATATCCAGGCGGGACTCGAACCCGCGACCTCTTGTTCGGCAGGCGAGGACTTTACGATGAATAAAGACGAAATTATCATTGTTACACATTCATTTATTTCTGAAAACGTCAATCTCGCATACAAAAAGGTTTTAATGCAATCCGTTTGGAGTAATTTGTGTTATTTGACCGTGTGGGTTTGCTACAGTCTAGATTCCGGATGATAACAAGAGGGATGAGGGATGAAGAGAACGGCGAAGTGGGAATCAACAGCGGCGTGAATTCGTGGACGCCGCGCCGGTCGGGTGGTGAAAACGTTTTACGTAGGTATACGAACGCGAGTTGCGCAAGTCTTTTCGGGAAAGTGTGTCCGCGCGTGCATTTTTCCCTTTCCGCAGCCGCGGTTTCCCTTTCCCGGGCATCGGAGCGGCCGGCGTGGGCTGCACGGCATAGCACGGCCCCAACCGCTCAATTACACGCGTTCTATGTTACGCCACGGCACCGCTCAGGGGAAATGGGTCACGCGGAGCGCCTAAATGCGACGAGGGCGGGCGAATGCGGGCACAGCACGCGTCAAGCATTGCCCAGAGGATGATGAGCACGAAGACTAATGGAGGATCTGGGTCCCCGCAGAGACGACTGTTATTACTCCACTAGGGTGGCCCCGGAAAAAAATTCCCTCATAAGCATTTACTGCTATAGCATTTTTGGGCTTAACTTTATGAGTAAAAGAATTTAAAGTGATTCAGCTTGAACTCTCAATAGTTAACCTTACCAGGGCGCACTTAAAAATGTTTCAGGTCTTAAAGCTCGTATGCAAGCGTAAGGTTTGTCTACCCTGCAAGATATATACTTAGGTATTTCGCGTTTCCATGGCAGAAATTTGGTTTATCCAAGTTAAAAGCAATCCTCTGCGACAAAATTTATACTTACAATTATCCCATAAGTAAGGGCTCGCATTGAACGTAAGTAATATTTAGTTGTAAAGAACGGAAAGACAAATATTACCAATTAAGTTACTTACCAATTGCATTAACAATTTACATTACAATAAAATAGCGAAAAAAGTACAGCTGAAAATAATTTTGGGAACACTATGCCACAGTATGCGTGGCATTTTAAAGAGATTTTAGGGGCATTTCAAAACTTGTTTTTCAAAGTAACTTTGGTCGTAACTTCGGATGGTCACAATTCCGTACCTGCGATGAAATCGAATGCTAAAACCCAAAGAAATCATCCCTGAAAGTAATCAAGCCGTAAATCTTTAGCTTTCCAAAGTGCAGGCCAATTTTTGAAATCCAGCATAATAAGTTGTGAAATACGTAATCATTACTCCGCCACTGGAGCTCGCTTTTTACTCACGGGCCGAGAATCAAGGCACTGTAAACCCATATATTTTTGCTTGTTCCCTTCGAACATATTTCAGAGGCGTTCATTACTTCGTCCACCTCATGACAGCAACGGTAAAATCCGGGTATGACGGCATGCCTTATTACGGTCCCGGAATACGAAGCGTGGACGCCCAAGGACGTCGAAGGACCCAAGAGAGTGACATTTTAAGCGGAAGAGGTACGAAAAAAAAACAGCGCACGCCTTCTCTCGTCGTCAAGAAGACAAGCGCGGGGGCGGCGCCCGCTTGTCTTCTGTTTTTGAAGGCAGTTCCTTAGGGGGGAAGAATGCGGAAATAGCTTAGAGCGCCCATCGAGAGGGAATGTCCTCGTTCGGATGCGATGATCGTTTCGGGAGAATAGAGAACGTGGTAAGCACACGGAAGGAGACAGATGACTGCCTTTCACGCGACACCCGCGGGTATTATTCGGGGCAATTAACCCTTAACCAGTGAAATGAAACATTTGTTACACTACCAGTGGCGCGCGGTCTTGGAAACCACAATAAAGCAAATATTCATAAAAATGTTGCGGCGGCATTTTTATTGCTTCGGTTTATGTTTCTTTATCCTCTAAACTATTCTAAACTCTATATTTTATGCGTTACCGATGCGCATCAATTTTTCGTTAATAAAGTAATTTAAAACAGGATCTAAAAACTGGCGTCAAAAACACTTGAGTTATTAATATCGTTTTTAAGTGCCAATATCTCGCCGTATTTCAAAATAAGGCCTTAAATGTTAGAGTGGGATGCCTAACTAATTGAAAACAACTGCATTTATCTCGATTATTCCTTTTCTTGATGCATTCGGCAGGCATGACGTGAGGCCTCTCAGACCGCTTATCAAATTAATTTGCAAATTCACGGAATCGAATAATAAAAGCGCTTCATATTAAGAGTGTTTTATCTAATGCGACAAGAAATCGGAACCATCGATATGGAATGATGGGACTCATTTACGGTCGTATTTCGCTTTATTTATGAAATAGTAATCATTTAAAACTTACGCTATTGACTTGAAATTTCTGAGGCTTTTGGACTAGATCTTGATTAACATTTTCTAATATCTCAAAAAAAAAATTACAACTGAGACAATTCCGATTTCCAAAGTTTTCAATGAAAGACGCAGGATATTGTAGAAAAAGGATAAATGCCAAGCTGATGGCGGAAGTATAAAACAATTACTAGGTCAGGAAAACAGACCGACTAAGGGGGAGTGATGCGGCCTCGTAGTCAGGGAGGCAAGACGGTCGCGAAGTCGCTTTTTTGTCGATACCGCCAACACGGAAGACAAATGGGGGGTAAGAATGGTCCACATATATTTTCACTGGGCTTTTTGAAACGGCTGGAGAGACCCAGATATAACGGGTAAAGAATAGAAGCAGTAAGTGAGGTTGTATAGGATAGTTTCGTATGGTTCTCGAAATAGTGGAATAAAATGATAGCATAAAAAAGAATAATATTGGGGATTTGTATCCGCTGTAAAAAAAATGGCTTATGAGGTATGAGGAAGTAGAGTTTCTGCTAAGAAAGGTGGCATGAAAAGTTTACAATAAAAGGTATATTGTATATTCTATGTATGTAATTATGCGTTTATATAAGAAAGATGGTTATCTTTGTGTAAATATTTGAAATATCATATTATAATAATGAATGCAATCGGTAAGATAACAAATAACTGAATGCAAAGAAATAAATTTACTTCTCATGTATGTTAGCACCAGACCTGTGCAAAAAGTGTAAGATGGTAGCCCCGTAACTATTCAATAAGGGGTACCTATATATTCCATAATTATTTAAGTGTTTTCTAATGTAATATATTTGAATATAAATGGAATAAAGTTATATTTCATCATCATCATCATCACTGGTCAACAATCCCAGGATTGGTTTGACGCAGCTCTCCACTCAGTTCTCCTAAAAGTTATATTTAAAAAAATATATATATATAATAACGTAACTGTCGAATACGATATAAAATCAAAGGAGGAGTAGATTGATAATAATGAATTATGATCAACGTGATAAGACTATTTCAATGTAGTACAGTCAAATAAATATGCAATTACACACTGTGGTACTTGTGAAAAATTGCTAAGTGAATACGCTGAATTAAAAAGTCAGAAGAAGAAAAATACATGATTGGTTTGGAGGGATTGCTTCTCGCTATAATGCTAAGGCACACCAATGCAGTTTTTACGTTCTGTTCCTGTGCTCAGTACTCCAAAAAATGCAGTTTCAATAAATTTAGATACAACGAAATAACATGCAGGAATTATCCCAAAGAAAGTTACATGAAAATACATGAATTTGCGATGAGTGGATCGTCAGAGTACCGCTCATTCACAGTTACGTACGGCTATTAATCGGCATTTTTCACGACCTACGCATTTTTTAAAGCACCACTTTCGCCCCAACCAGTTCTCTCCTCACATTTCGGCGACGAGATTCTCATTATGGGCATTGAAGGAGAACATTTCAATGCCGCCGTTTCCATTTCCGAAGGCAGACAAGATTTGCATTAACCTCAATACCTTTCTATCAACACAGTAGCCACTCGTTTGCTTTAATTCTGTGATTCATTAACTAGTGACGAAGAAGAACGGAAATAGTAATTCACTCCGCGTTGAGTACGGCAGTAATTCTGCAAGGTGATCATAGATTCGATTCGAAATCGCTTCGTTTCGCTTTCCTGAACTCCAGTGGTGGGAGGGGATGGTAGGAGAGGTTTTGCGCTGAGAAGCATTAACAACATCGACTTCGAACTAAGCGAGAAAGCTGCGAATGAGGGAAGATAAAAAAATAGAAAGATTGAAATTTCGATCCGTCCCACGGGCCAGAGGTTTCGACCTAAGTGAGAGAGAGGTCGAAGAAGACACCACGAGATAGAGTCAGCAAGATCCGAGCTCTTCAGATAAAATAAATCGAATCATCGAAATTCAATTGATATCAGCATTAGCTGACTGGAGTGCAAACGGCTTGAAACGACTTGATACTTGCGTTTTTACAAGCTCCAGCCGGCCCCAACGGTAGCGGGATCAAGTCCTTCCCTCCTAACCCAGAGGTCACGGGTTCTAGCCCCGACTGAGATGATTTTTCACCACTCGAGGCATGGATGTATGCAACGTCATGTAGGCCCGGTAATTAAACTGTAACATGTCTGACCTGTCCTATATCATGTACTTGATCGCTGGACTAATAAACTTATGTTTATCATTATTATTATTATTATTATTATTTAATTATTCGAGAATATTAACTGAAAAACTTAGCGTATAAAGTTCCTAAAAGTATAAGCTGCTATATATTACAAGCACGGATTTGATTCATCAATCATTAAAATAGACGGCAATCTTCATCTTTGCGCGTTTTTCTTCGGCGATACTGAATTCCTGGTAAAGAAGAGCTTGAACACGTGTGCACTTTTACGGCATTTTAGGGAGAATAATTTACCGGGAAAATTACCTCGTTAATTGAAATAAAGCCGGGGCAAAGAATTGATGGAAAAGACCCACGAAAACTCACATATCCTCTGTCTATTAAGGCCGCTATACACGGTGAATGATCATGCGAATGATCATGCTGAATGATCACGTGATCATTCACAGGATCATGCGAGCAAAATAGAACATGTTCCAATTTTCACTGAATGATCATGCGCATGAAGGCTCATTCGCGAATTGTTCCGTTATACACGGTGAATTATCATGCGCAAGATCATGCTGAATGATCATGCGAATGAAATCATTCGCCGTGTATAGCGGCCTTAAAATAAGTGTTGATAGGGTCGTATAAGTGTTAATAGGGTCCTCAGCCAAGTAATACTGGCACTCCATTACCGCCGACGTTTTTATAACCGACTTGAATATAGAAAAACATAGGAACATGCAGAGATGGATAATCTTACCCAGTTGGATGCCCAATAAGAAATTATACAGGAAAAAGGAAAATCTGGATGTCTCTGACACGAACCAGCTCTTCGTCTCATCGAGGCATCAACTGACGCGACCATCATTGTATCAAGAGCGTATGGAAAGTTTTTTTTCCCCTAGATTCAGCACAAAGAGGGGTTAATGTCTTCACGGGTCACTCACGACGCCCTCCCACTACAAAATAAAAAAGCAAACGAGAAAACTTTGAGCAGCGCTTTCTAACATCCACCCATTCCTCTAGTGTTCTCTTAAGAAATAACTGAGAAGTATTTAAGCAGAAAATAACACGAATAGGTTAGACTATGAGAATTTACGAGCCAAAAATAGGAAAACAAGACAAAGGGTTCCTTTCAAAAGAGCTAAAAATACGCTAATTTTGGTATTTCACATCGACGGGCCTTCGCTTCTTTAAGGTAAGGAATAAATAGAACTAACATGCGTTTCTAATCTTTACACGCATAAATTATGCAGGCTGAATATTGATTTTAGAAAAATAGAGGCATGGTTTTCCAGGAACGGTGAGAAAAGAGGTCGGCGTTTACCATAAACGGTTACCCACGACTACAGGCGAAGTTAAGGAAAGAGAGGAAGTCGGCCGTAAACAGAATTTCCCATGCAGAATTTCCTGAGAGTCATACGGAGGGCAGTAAATACTTTTAGTACCGCAAACTACGTACTTCCTTGTTTCTACCAGCAGCGCAGACACTATGGCCGTCTCAGACATGCGACTGGGCCGTTAAGTTACTCCACGTGCCGGTAATCACTACCTGAGGTACGGCAGACAACATGCGCCATGAAAAGATCTAGTTTTTATCACCCTCTAGCCACCAAATTTTAGAAATGACCTGAAAAGACACCCTAATCGCAAATGAAAATGAATTACTTTTGCGACAAATTCTTAAGAAAATTAATAACTAATCATAGGTCACCTCATTCTACCTCAGAGGATCCCACTTAGAGTCCAAATCCACTGATTCGACGAATATATAAGGGAGCAGAGGGAACATCAACTGTCAAGTTCAATATTTTTGACGTGTGATTTTCTTTAAAATAGTTATCGCACATTTCAATCAATCACCAATCCATATATCTATCATTCTTCAAAATAGTAAATTTACTTGTTGCGGATTTTAAAAGCCTCCCTACATTCCTCATGCACTAATAAATAATTGCGGATTTAACCCACAGGTCACTGTTTCAGCAATGAACATTGAATCCTTAATCCAAGTAGTACCTAAAAGAGTTTATATAAATCAAGAACGGGATTCGCTACGAAAAAATCATTTTACTTGAGCGATTTCGCTGCGCATAACATGCACCTGTGCGAACTGTTCTAAGTCATTCGCTAATGCAATGCTTTGAAAGTGTGTGTCGGTATCGTTTCCCTAATATATCGCGCAGCAGTCCACAAAGAGTGAAAGGTACAAGATGCGAAATTGCCAGCCTTTCACCATCATCCCTTGCCACGACTCGGCGGGAGGGGACGAGGTGATACCGCCTCACTCAGGGGAATGGGGCCGCCACTAACGCGTCTGAATGCCAGGGCGTAGCTCGTCATACGCCTTGTAACCATTAAGTGCTAACAGTTAACTAAGGTGGAGCTTGGTGTTGGTATAACCAACTCGCGTACCAATCCGATTTTCTCAACCGTCGCTACTCGCTTGTTTCATGAAGAAGAGGATAATTAATTATTCGGAAGCGGTAGTCGAAAAAATCAGAATTACTATTATTTTCGAGTCGCACAGATACATAAGTTATCGCAGATTTCAAAAATCTATCACTTAGAAAAACTATGCCAAAAAATATAGGGAAACAATTGGTAAGCCATAAATAATGGTTGAAGGCGACAGTATTTCATAAAAATATCGATGAAATTAAAATAAATGTCCTAAAATTCAGGGAATGACGACTATTTTATCCTTAATTTTTTTACCCCAAAAAGACATAAATCACAGACCGGTGATAGGTTTATACGATTCATCTGTTTTTCTATTACTTCATGTTTCCAGAATTCGGCCCTGGATGCGTTACCACAGCAACGAAGCTTCAATTCAACCGCTTCCAAGCATGGTGGTTTCCTCGTTGGGTCTCATTACCAATCCTACGCTGCTAAGAGGGTCAAATTGTAGGAAATGTAGAACAAGGAAAGAATGCATGGGGTTGAGTGAAGCTTCGCACGAGTGTGGTCGAGGAATACCTTCGAGGGAGGGAATGGAATGTAGAGGGCAATAATGGGGCGGGTGAGGGTCATAAGGGGTGGGGGGAAAAAGGAAGTAGGGATCGTCAGGAAAGGAAAGGATGTTATAATAGCCGTGGAGGAAGGAAGAAGTGGGGAGAGGAAGAGAGGAAAACATGGGGGTTTCAGCCGTTGAAAGACTTGGGGGGAAAAATTCTTTCCCGAAAAGAATTCGGTTAAGAGGGAAAGTAATTCTACCCAATATTTTAATACCATTCCGTTCATTTTTTAATTCCATTTTTTCACGACTTCTACCACATTAAAATTTATTTAAGCGAATTTGTTGAACTGCCTGTCGATTTAAATGAATTAAAACCGATCATGAACAGCTCGCGAGCAAGAAATAACATGTAGCTGATTCTCAGTATACTTTCGTATGCCCAGAGAATGGAATCGGTAAATTATGACATTATTACAGCATAAATAAGCAAATTACAGCTAAATATTTAAAAACGATTACGAACTAGAAGAAATATTAGTTTGTTTTTATCAAAAGTTAGCACTCAATTACTTTTTCTTCCACAGATAAGGCTCAAAGCTCATGCTACATATGGAAAAATGTCAACAGATATTCCAGAATTCGCGCATAGAATAAGTAGTAGCGGCCTACAAAGCGGACCTGTATCACAGTGGATCGATTTCCCAGCATGGCAACATTTCTACCATGGGAAATCTCAGTGGATAGCATGCACGACATCGCACTCAAGTATTCCATCTTTTACCCCTCTATCTAAAGCATAATCACCATGAAAAAAGACGAGATCGTGGACTCGTCCGTTCAGATGTTTACTAAGTTGCATTTTTCACCAGATAACCTCTTCCGGTGCGCGTGCGACCTTCGCTATACATTAAAAAAGGTAGGCAATTTCGATGGATCACTTGCAGTAGATACGAGTCAGATATGAACTGCGTATGGAATATTGATTCGCTGCATCTTTCACGCAATGTAAAACTTTTTAAAGCCTAGGGAGAGTATCGAAAAATTCCACCAACGATATCATTATACATGAAAAATCAAGGCTACTTAAAGTAATTGTCAGGGGGCAATCAAATCAAGAGGTGTGCTTTATCCTTCGATGTAAGCCACCCGATTTCTTTAAGTGATAAGAAGGAGAATCCCTAAGCCATCAGGACAAAGATATACAACGTCTTTTGAATAAGACTCTCGAAATATTTTCCAGGAAGGTGACGCTTTAAGTCTCAAAATGGAGATACAGAAATGGTTCCTCAGACTAAGAGCAAAAAAAACAGGACAATGTGTTTCGTAGTGCACGCGAATAATGCGATTTCGGACTAACAAAAGAATGCGACGAAGCGCGCGCTAAGGCTGAGAGACGAAGGTGAGAACGACGACGAATCCTTTTTTTCGGGAAGAGGGGAGGGGGGGTTCCCTTTTTGTCCTCAAGAGACAGCCGGAGGGTGGAGTAGGACGAGGGGAGGGGGAACGAGAGAGGCGAAGGAAAAAAGAGGGAGGGAGGGAGGGAAGTCGAGAGCGGAGGGGGGGTAGTGAGTATGGACCGAAGCGTACCATGGAGACACGCTCAAGTGGGACTCGCGAGCACGCGCTGAGCAAGCGGGTGTACGTGGGATTAAGCAGGTGGATACGATCCGGGATTACTAATTACATCCCCACGTCCGAATTTGGTGGTGAAGGAATGAAACCCTTCGCAACCATTTTCTTCGAACTCCTACAAAGGGCAATCAATTGTTTCCTATTCACAAGCGCCCACCACCACAAATTGTCTTTTTATCCACAAAATTTTTATAGTTTTCACATCTATTTATTGTTACTTTATTTTTCCATTTTATTGATTCTATACTATGCTTATTTTGTCCTTATGTTTTTAGCTATCTAAAGTTTTACAAAGTTTTATACAACGTTTCACCCTTTTATTTTGACTCTTTTAATGTTTTCAAACGAATTATTTATTTGTGTATTTATATGTTCAAATATTTATTTATTCACTAACGCCTTCTATTATATTTTATCTACATATGGCCAAAACTGGGTCTTTCCGGCGACGGCAACACCACGTTGCCCGAAAGGCTTGACTGCTAATCGCAGGATGATCCAGAGATGAGCTGAAATCTAATTTATTGTCGAAATCCAGACATTTTACCGGCCTGCTGGCCACCCCTTTGTCATGACATGAAACTCTGTACAGAGAGCCCTGGGTTGGGGGTAGATGGGGCCACCTCGCCTCACCCAACCCAGGTTAAATAAACTAAGTCATGTCAAGTCTCCTTTCCAGTGCTATTCTCTCCCTATCGCCCTCAATAGACAGCACAAATACGTGTAAAGAACGTCTTTCAAACCTTATAATGAACTATAAACAGCAATAAATCTAAATTTTTAAATTGAAAAATCTGCTCACTTTAATAATAGCCTACTCGATACTAATGAACCAAAGAATAAAACTTTGCTTGGTTCACTTGTATAATTAAATAGGCACGACTCGGGTTTTATAATATTGGTAAATCTTCAGATGAATCTCTTAAAGGAATTTAAATATGAAAGTGAACCCAACAAAGTTTTTTCCTTCATTTTCCGTGATGGAAAGGTCTCAGATAGTTAAGCCTAAAAAGGACCCAAAGAGGAAACCACCATGTTTGGAAGCGGTTGAATTGATGCTTCGTTGCTGTGGTCACGCATCGAGGGCCGAATTCTGGAAACATGAAGTAATGGAAAAACAGCTGAATCATTGACGTCATGGAAAAATTACCTACATTAAAGTACCAATATTTTCGCTGAAAGTATTGGATCGAATTCCCATCCATAATTTCACTCTCCGCCTTGAAGATGATAGCATGTGCTGCCGAAACGTTGAAGATGGAGCCATTTACCCGGTTGGCAACACGAGAAGAATTTATGCTTTTTAATCACCAGGAAAAACCTAGAATCTTTCTTCAATACTGAACATGATTCGGAAGTTCCATGGCAATGTTGGCCAACGTTCAAGGGGGATTTGTGTCTGCAAACGCGAGTTGGATGGAAGTATTCTCTTGAAGAGAGGCGGACCGAGGGGAGGCGCCGTGAACCCCTTATCCAAGGGTTGTAAGGGGAGTGTGAGGGGAAGGTGCGTGAATAAGGGTTTCGAGGGAGAGTACCACCACTTTGTATTCGCGTTCGTGACGGTGGTCAATAAAACCGTAACGGACGAACGGACGGAAACGGTTGTATGAGCACGGTATGCCCTTCTACCAAAGACCTAATCTGAATTTACTCGACTATTTCCTTGTTTATTTCCTATTTAACTCGACTTGTTCCTTGTTTCATCAGCTCGACCAAGTTTTGATACCCCGAATGCATATCAGGATAGGAGTAGAGAGAGGTGATCGTTGAGAGAGAAATTTCATCCTATGATTCATTATATCCGTGCACGTTTTGGGACTTGTGTCGACTCCGAGGCATGAAGGAGTCAACAGTATTGGAAGTTTATTTTTCGAATATTTGGGCTCCTGATGTGACTTAATGCAAGCTGTAAAAAATATAAACAGTAGGAATATTCAATGCCAGCCTCAAAGTTTACTCACAGAAAATTATGTAATTACTGTTCTTTTAACACAGTTCTTGTTGGCTATGCCGTGTATCGATGAAAAGAGAAGCATAGAAAACTAATATTAGTAATAGAAACTTAAATTTTATAAAATAAAACAGCTATATTAGCGAGTATGTTTGTTCTCTATTTTCAATTATACATTCAGTTCTCTCGTCACCATTAGTATGTTGTTTGAATCGAGCTGTTGGTAATATTGAGAGGGAGATGTAGAGTAGTGATGTTAAACGGCTGAAGAGTATTTGAAAGATGGGATGGGTAGAGTGAAAGCAATCAATGCAATGAGTAGGGAGAAGTGGTAGGGATTGCGTGTGCCGAACGCAGGAAAAAAGGTTTGCCTCGAAACATGCAACGCGGATGGGAAACCCACCACAATATTTCTTCTAAAGTCTTCTCCCGGCAACTCATCAAAAACATAGCAACACCAACATATATCTGAATCAGTGATATTTCTTTAGCGACCCCATAATGTACCAAAAGGGCGACCGCGTCGCCTGTCGAACTTCCAAGTCCCACATCACCCTTTTTACAACGTCTCAGTTCCGATCCATTACATTTATGGACGTTTTTTCACAACTATTATGTATGCGTTACAAATCTTTTCCATGTCATAGGCTGAGAACCACAAGAGATTCGGCGGGTACGCATAAGTCTTAGGTTTCTTGAGCAATCGAGAAAACTTTCGCAGCGACACGAAGCATAATCTTAGAACCTCACTATACTTCCTGGTGTGACATAAAAGATAAAATGAGAGAGATATTTTTTCCCTACGGATTGTTTGTTATTTTTTCCCCCAAAACATTAAAGACTCCGCTGATCACAGTCTAAATAAACCAACGCTCACTTCCATTATGTATAAACAGTCTATAACGCATCCCAGAAATAGTGCATTGATTTAGGATCACGATGAATTATTCCGTGAATAACGAGGAACATTGGTTTTCTTTACGCACGAAATAAATTTGCCGTAAATATCAGGCCTCCTCCGACGCCGATGAGGGGAAAAGGCTCCTATCCACGCAAGCTTGCCCATTTGTCGAAGTCCATAACGCTCATTTATGTCACCAAGGGGTGCAAACAATAAAGGGTGAGCGATAAAAAAGAAATGGACGCCGAGGCCGACGAAGAGATGACGAAAATTCTAAATCCCCCTCTCGAGGAGGAGGAAAAAAAAAGGGTGCTGGATGAGAATAAAAGAACGACGACTGCGCGCAGACTGGAGGAGGGAAGGAAAAGCAGAAGAGAGTGAAAGGAAGAGGCAGGGAAGGAAAGTGAAAGTGAGGGAATAAATGCACGAAATGGGTGGAGAGAGAGAGAGAGAGAGAGAGAGGGGAGGATTACTACGAGAGAGAGCTTTCACCCGGAGAAAAGAAAGAAGCTGGCGGGGAGAGGTGTGGGGAGAAGGAACCGTTTGCGAATCTGCGGAGACGAGCATATTTCGAAGGGAGCTGGAGCGACCGTCTCGCGCGAATGATACCCGAAAAACCCTCACCGAGTCCGCTCAGACTTAGAGCCATTGACTGGGGCCAAATTGCCTATTTTCTTAAATCTTTTTAGCTGTTAACATCCTTCAGAAATGAAGGAATGGTGGAAGTTTACCGACAGTTGAGATAGATATTTCTGTATCCATCAAGTACAATATGGACACACTACACCAGCGTTTCCCGAACTTTTTCATTCCACGACCCATTTTAGCCCATACGTTTTAGCCGCGACCCCTTAAAAATGGTTGTCTAAGTTTAAGTACATAGTTCACCATATTATTTGTATACATCTCGCGACCCCTTTCCTAACGGCCCGCGACCCCCAGTTTGGGAACCGCTGCACTACACTATACATGGCCTCTGTAAAATCTTCCAGTTCTTATTACCTTAAAGATTGAGAAGATTACCGACGGTTGAGAATAATATTTCTGTATCCATCAAGCACAACTGACTCACTACAGCATACATGGCCTTTGTAAAATCTCACAATCTAATCTTATAGTCGGAAAACGGGGAACATCATTCAGGACTGAAGGAATCGTGGGAAATTACCGACGGTTGAGATAAATATTTTTGCATTAATTAAACATAATATTGACAGGTCCCACTTACAGCAATCAAGACCCCTATGAAATTGGCTAGTCTAATCTTATTGCCGGAAAACTTAACGCCACAACTGTCCACAGAATTTTAACATAAGGGCGTAGTATAACAAATATTAACTTAATTAGGCGCAGTAATTAGTACAGAACTATCAACTATCTTTCAACTCAACTATCTATTGGATGATACCAGCAGCAAGGAACGTAGCAATGTTCATCGACAATTCTATAAATTACCAAAATCATATTAAAATCGATATCATGATAAATAAGAGGTCTCAGCACTGATTGGTGGAATATTTCACTCACTGGTCCGGGTCATCATAAATCAAGTTATGAAAAGTAATTCCATTTCCGAAAGTTCCAAGTATGTGCTATTCATTACAAATGAACTTATTATTAGGGATGGTCGGATCGGATACCTCGGATCCAAATATCTGCGGATGTGATTCTTGTCCTACTCATGAACTGTTTTGTTTGAAAGCTCTCGCAGAGTTAACGTAGGAGAATTTCAGCTGTGGAAAATAAAAAAGGCAAAATACGACTGGCACATAGTGTGACTCTTCCCAAGAGATTGAACAATCATCGGGGGAATCTCAGCGTCAGGAATTTGAAAATGCATTTGGATCCGAAAATATCCGATCCGAAAGATCCAGCTCCGAAAATCAAGGATCCGATCCGAATCCGGATCCGAGAAAAATTCTGGATCCGTCCATCCCTACTTATAATTATGCCAAAATCTTTTAATTTACAAAATTCAGGACAAAAGTTTTAATTCAATTAATCCTAATTGAAACTAATGACTTAAACTCTTAGATTATAGTTATATATGCTTCCTATTACGGTTCGATTATATTACGGTGAGGAAGGCAAAGCTGCGAGGGGGAGAAAGAAGAGGGAAGAGAATGATTTGCGATGAGGAAAAGGGAGAGTGCATGTACGGTTCATCTGAATCTGCAAAGAGGCAGCCAGCTGCGGCGATCGTAAAGGTGGGGGAGGCTGAGAGGAGGGGAGGGAGAAGGAGGGGGGACGAATTCTCGTGCACGCACCCCCGACCAGCTGATGCGGGCACCTGTGTCGTCATGGCAACAAGGGCGGAGGGGAAGGAGGGGGAGAATCTACCCCTCCCCTCCCCCAACCCTCTGGCTTCATTGACTTGACGTGCACACCGCAAAGAGTGTGGAGGGGAGGGGAGTCACGAACTACCCCCATCCCTAACTCCTTCCCCCCCCTCATCACACAATTGTACCAACCGCTCGGAGATCTTCCGAGCACCACGACGAGCTGAGAGGGGAGGAGACGAGAGAATAATAAAAAATTACCCCTTCCCCAACTCTCCTTCCCCTCTCCTCGCGAGCATCTCCATCACGGGAACACCAACACCGCGGAAACTTTCGGTGGCAGTGCCGCCAACTTTTGGGATGGTGCGAAAGAGATATACTCCAACAGGAAGACCGTCAACGGGGATTGAAATAAGCCGAAGTCGGTCGGATACGGGAAAAAATAGTCACTATTCCGGAGGGAATCGATATAGTCGAACCTCGAAATCGATTATAAGTTAATATCATACATAATTGTTGAAGACATAAATAAATAGACAGTTGTAGAGATTTCTCAAGCTTGCCTTTACATCTAAGGCTAAAAAATACCAGAAGCAGACAGACTGGGCGAACAGAAAAACGTACGCAAGTAACAGACGTTCGCTAGAGCTGCAGCCATAAGAAACATACGCATATACTTAGCATAAAATTCGGTATACTTGATTCACATAACCGCTAGCCAATGCAGATAGGAAAATTTCAACGCATAGTTATTACAGATATTATACCACCGTTCGCTCCATGTAAACCTCTGTCGCGTTCCTAAGAAAATGACTGAAAATTACGCAAATCCATCCAGGTCCTACCCCAGATATTAGTTCCCGTTCTAACCTATTATATTTAAACTGGGGGTATAAACTAAATTGAAATTCAGGAAAAGTTCAAAACATTAAACCTCTTCTTCAAAGACGTTTACTACTTCTTATGAATGATAATATACTTAGCTCGTGGCTTAACCTATGAAATTAAGAGATCCTGTGCGCCTCCGAATCTTGCCAGAGAGGTAAGAGGTCCGCATATGGCACTGATATAAACAGGGTTTCGCAGAGTTTAGACCGCACAAGTAGATACGATTGCTACGCAGAGTAAGAGGTCGCGCGCCAGCGTGAAATATTCTCACATTCACCCGGGTGGGGAGGGGAATTTGGAAGGGGGGGGGGGAGTTTATAAGTGGGATCGTGTCGCTATTGGCCAAGGCATTTGTCCCATCAAGGTCAGTTTATGTGACTGTCAAAAAGCGAATTAGGGGCCACCTCCCTCGCGTGCCACAGCGAGCGCTCTATGGCCGGAGGGGAGAAAATAAAAAAAGAAGTGAAGCGGGCGGAGGAGGTGGGGTGGTGATGATCGTCGCGGATTATCACGTAGTCTCCTGACTCCGGGCAAGGCATCGCCGGGACAACAATGCATCGGTGGATATAGTGGTTGTGAATTGCTCCATTCCGCGCCTCAAGCCGTTAAGATCGTCTCGATTCAAAAAAACGGAACCCATGCATCGTGAAATTCTGGGTGAAAGGGGGATGGCTGGAATTCACTGAGAAAACGCCTTTGCAGAATATGCATGTTGAGTAATGTCCCGTGAGATAATTCGAGGTTCATTGGCGATAGAGTATGTATTAAGAATAATATCATTTTTTGTGCAAATGTCTTTCGAAATAACTTACGGAATGAATTAAGTTGATGGGAAATGTTTGGCATTTTTGACACGAATACTTGGCAAGCACCAATAATTTTACACTATCTTTCGTTAACTTACATGAAAATTTATGCAATTACTATAAGGATAATTAGAAACGCGAAAAATAATATAATAGCAAAATATTTGGAAAATTAAATAAATTTTACCAGTTTTCACAAAAAAACTGAAGTATACAGGTAATTTTAGAAATGATTTTAGTTTAAAATATGGAAAATGTAATTAAAGGTTTCAATAGTCATAAGGTAGAAAGGATCGTGAAAGTAAAAAGGTAAGAGATAGCAAAACGGAGAGATTTTATTTTTTGTGAATCGAATAGTATTTCTCACGAAATTGATAATTTAATAAGTGAAGTATTATTAATAATTTAACATTAAAATAAAATAATATCGCAGGAAAACAATTTTACGCAAAATTTTCCATTAGAATGAAACAAAACCAGCTAATATGCTAGTCACCTTAAAATGGCGCTTGTTTAAAGACATCTCTTTTTTCATTTTCCTTTTCCGGCGTTTGACGTTGCTAAGAACCCCCAAAAAATTCCTGGCACCAAGGGTGAAATTCTAGGGGTGAGAACCCTCTGGAAATGTGTCACTCCTAGAGTGTCACCCTGGATGCCTACCAAGTAGCCCCAAACAACGCCAAGCGATCATCGCTACCTTCAAAATTCATTAAATGAATCCCTTCCGAAAACACGGCTCTGGCCTTTTCCCGGATTTCTCGTCTTTTGAATCCGACGGGAAGTATTTCTGAAACTGATAGTAGCTTCCAAGAGGTTTTCTCATTTAATTAACTAGCTTTTCCCAAATTGACAAGCCAAGGTTGGCGCAATCCTATTTGGGAGAGTCATCTAAAGTGAAGCAATAGTAAGCCCTCTAATCGATTTAACACTTGGCGGTCTTTACTGTTAAAACGTCAATGGAAAGGCTAGATTGAGCTTCATTTCTCCAATTTATTGCCTCAAAATAGGTTATAATATGTACGAAATAAATCACCAAATTCGTTACAGAAGACTGACTATACTACTTAAAATTGGACTGGTAAAGGAGAATGAGAACAATGGCAGTTGAAGTATCAAGTATTTGTAAAAGGAAATAATAAACATTGAATACCGGCTCATCTGTTGCCACTGAGCACATTTTAAAATGATCTTTCATCGAGAATAAGATTCAGACACACATCAAAGGGCTTCCATATCGACTAAGTATGAGCAACACAATCAATATGTTTTAGGTCCGTGTTGTCACAGTGGGTGGGCGGTGGGCTACTTATCAAATGGTAAGGTGTGCAAATCCGATTGAAGTTTTTGGACAGTGGACCTGGCCCCTGCCCAGAATGTATATATACAAAGAACTCAACCTAGATTTAACCACTGATCTATCTTCATCTATCCAGAAAACCTTCCCTGTGGTATGGTATTTGATGTAGGCGACAAACAGCCAAGGCCTTTTACGTCAAGGAGGAAGGGCAGGAAAAATGGGTGAAGAAAAACTCGACTTTGGCGTTAACCTGCTCTTAAGGCCTGGTTACACTATACATTAACACGTACGGGTTAATGTCTAAATGTATGAACGCGAGAATGGACGCCATAATGCACCGTGTAACCACCCAACTTGTGCGAATGCATGCACAGAAAATAGAACCTGTTCTAATTTGGTTCATGCATTCGTACATATTCCGTTCCACCAAAATCATTCACGCAAACGTACATTAACTTGTACGTGTTAATGTACCGTGTAACCAGGCCTTTAACGAACGAAGGAAAGAGGACCTAAGTGTCATCCAACAGTCGGAGTGCGGTAAGTTTTCCTAGAAATACACAATTACTTATACCACTTATTTTTTATATCAGAGCGCGACCCGGGTTTCAATGAATTATCATCATCTTCAGGTGCAAATAAAAAAAATTAATAGATGATGATAATTCATTGAAACCCGGGTCGTGCTCTGATATAAAAAATAAGTGGTATGAGTAACTGTGTATATCCAGGAAAACTTATAATGGAATACCACAAAGTACAGCAAGAGTTAGTGAATTTTGTTCGGAGTGCTGTAATAGGAGTGCTCTCCACACCTAACACTTAAAGATACCTGCTACAAAGAAAAATCTACACAACTTCCGGGATTTGAACCTGAGCCTTCTACATGGGTCAGCCAGCACTAACGCCGCCACATTCACCCATTATAACCCAATGCTGCTTCCAAGTAACGTCAAAAATGTACCTACTTATACAATTTCAGCTCTATTCAGGAAAGATTCAAACTAAATGTTCTTTTGTTCTGTAAACTTAAATGGTGAAATATGTAGCTGCCACGATAATTATGATTGAGCAGAAAATTTTTACACTTTTAAAATGAGAAGTAATGAAATTGTATTTCTCTCAAAAGCAGCTCTGGGTTACAAAGGGTTAACTAATTCCCCCAACTTTCATGGTGAAGCAGTAAGTAAGTGAATCTATTCTTCAAACGGATTAATTTGCATGAGAAAATATTTGCCCACGCACTAAATTCACACCTAAAAGTTCCCATTGGCTCACTTCCAGCCTCTCCATCGGTTCCGTAATCGGGAGCACAATGTTTACCTCAAACGACGGGCGTCACACGTGGAGGCTTTCGCAACGACAGCCGGCGCAACGCAATAATACTCGGCTTCGTCCCGCTTGTGAGTGACGCCCACGTTCCCCGCCTACAAAATTCACAGGGCGACACAATTTTTTTGTCTCTCATGAATAGAAAATAGAAAAAAAAATGTATTATTTTTTGATAAACTTATCATTCTAAAAACTTGTTGCAATTTCAAAAGCTCTGCCATATCACATTTTATCTCATTAACTATAAAATTCCTTGAAATGATTATGCACAAGAAAAAGCGAAATCCCTGACAAGTACGTGCAAGAAGAGATGTTTCTTAAGGAATAAAATCTATTGATTCTAGACACCTAAGCCGATTTGATCTTTCAAGCATGCTAATTGAAAAAAGAAGATTAAACACTCCACAAAAAAATGAAATTGGACAAAATAAAGTTATTTTCGCAGTGATGTTGATTTTTTTCAAACAATATGGTACCTAGATGCAATTACATGGAATAGAATTAGGGAAGTAATGAAAACACTCCATATTGTACTTGCATATACTGCCCACTTTCATCCTCGCTATTACAATGAAGGATTTTCTACGTGCGGAAATCTGAATGTAGCAAAACTTTCATGGTCCCTTTTTGAATTAAGCAGCGAAAAATGGATAAAATTATCATTTTTTTTTTGTAAAAGAAAAAGTATGTTCTTTTAGACTAACTACATGGCAGATAAGTGAGTGGGCCAACGTAGCGATGCGACGTGGCGCCCACATCGGATGCATCGAAAACTAGCGGAAGGACACGAGTATTTTTGGAAACGTCGACGAATAAGGGAGCCTCATTCTTCTCTCCCGCATTTTAATCTCGTGGAGCGTGACAGCCCGTTCGATACGTGGAGAAACAGGAATGTGTAGACCGAAAAATGCACGATCCGGCTGAATGGAGGAATGCAAGTGAAGATAAAGAAGAGCGATACCATACTAAATGTAGCCATCTGTATGGTGTGAATGAAAAATAAATACAAGGATCGTGTCAGAAGGTGGTCAACTGACAGGGTGCCACAGCATTCAGTAAAGAGATCTCCCAATTTTTCATGTCATTTAAACAGAATAGAGAATGGAAGGATACATATATTAAGGACTGATTAAAAATGGACGTTTGTAGGAAGAGAGCAACAGGATTAAGACTGAGTTGAAGTGAAAGTCTGATGAAAGGTACGCCGAAGGCGAAAAAGTTAATCGCCAAAGTAAAAAAGATTGGGGACATTAAATCTCAACGGGATACAAATACCTTCACAAAATTTACCGTCGTAGCGATTCTTTTTACCGAAGTCCTTTATAAGAGTAGGTAAATTGATGCACGAATCGCGATTCAACGTATGCTCACATGCTCATTTTAAATCATCTCTATACCGCCCATGACCGCAAAATATATTTCTTTTAATCCATCGTCATAGCCAGAAAAATAATCAGGGAGAATTCATTTGGAGAGGGGGTACATTTTAAGGTTCATTAGAAGAAGTTCACGTAAGACCGTATTTTTCAAAATATTCTGAGTGGGCTTTATATGTCTCCACTCCCCAGCACGCTTAGGCATTTTCTGAATCTTAAATTTAACAGCACAGTATTTCTTTCGACAAATAGATCTCTTAGGTTAAATGAGTCGGATCTAATCGTGACTGAATGATGGAGTTACCGCAGTCACATAGCAATATAGCGGAGAAGGATTTTATTACCCGGTGGAAAGCCCGAGAACTTTTCATCCAACACCTACGCCGGGAAAACACCCGATTATATTTCACATAGCAATATATGTTCACATTAGCATTCACAACCCACCAGCCATGATCAGCCGACCGTGGCTAGAATTTCAACCGCGGTTTTAGTTAACAGGCGTTCATATTGCGTAAATGAGACCCATAGGTAGGCCCGAGAAGTATAAGATGAGCAGTCCAGTGAATGAGAGGCAAAGGAGCAGTTCGGTACGGACGAAAGAGAGTCGATTGCGATACAAGGCCGCCTATACCACTCCTTCCTCCAATGAGGCCGCGTCATTGAAAATATCGATCATCCCAAGCAGTTAACATGAAATCAACAACCATTATGACTGCACTTGAAAAAGTGACAGTGGAACAGACCTCATCTGCATGCGTTGCAAGGAGGCGTATGTCACCCGCCATGTCAAGGAAATCGGTTGTGAGTCCCGAGGGTAGCTAGTCAGAATGGAAAACCGGTGCATGTTTATAATATATGTAATTATTTGAAAATGTTTTCAATCATTACACCTTCCAACGGTGGTGGAGAAACAAAATTAACATTGACAGTGAATATTAATCGCGGTCGTTGCGGCTTCACATACGTTTAATGTTATTTAATTAGAATGCGCAAACTAAATACATTCATTTAAAGGGACTCTGTTATTCAAAATCAAACTCACTCATCGATTGTATTATCGGTGTGTGGAATTTTATTAGTAACATCGTTTGATAAAAAGCATGATCGTGCCACAACGCAATGGGTGTTATGGATGTCTGGCAATTCACTGAATAAAATAAGCAATAAAATACGCCCATTAAAATAAGCACAGTGATATGATCTAATTCAAGGTCCATTTTAACAAATATTATGCATTATCACGTCATTAACGGCATCGATGCACTAATAACCCAAACCGTACATAATCCGCACAGCACTTGGTTTTATTTAGATCAACGACTTGTATCTAAAATTAGTCATTTAGTAAAAAAAATATACTCGAATTTCCAACATTTTTCCTGAGATTACACGAGCACATTCACAAGTCTGGAATAAATTTTTTTAAGTTTCCAAATGTTCTTGCTATAATAACGTGGGGAGCAAAATTGCTTCGCATGACGGTCGGTAGAGCAAAATAAGTAGGACACATTTTAAATTTTCGCGAAAATTAAATTTTCTCCGTATCTCGACAGAACCTCATAAACGAGAGCATCACGCTCATTTTCTACATGAAAGCTACCGTTGTGGGACAACCATTAGGAATTAGAGCCGAGGACAGGCTGACGCTGATTACTTTACGAGTTGTTTTTTTTTTTTTCATTTTTCCGCTGGCTTTCGCGAGCGAATGTGAGATGAAGGTGGAGGGGGGAATGGGGGCTACGGCCAGGGTCAGGGCGCACGGGGGGTACCTCCAACTCAGCATCTGCGGCCTCCGACCCAGAGTATATCCAGGCCAAAGTTATCTTTCCCTCACAAGCGCCCTCTTTTCAATTCTACTTTTCAGCGCACAGGTGATACGCCGCTCTCGCGTAGCGAATGAAACGTCCTTAGCCCGTCACCGCAAGATGATACCCACTCGCTGTGTGCGACCCATGGAGGACGGTCGCCCCTATGTCGGCCAATGCGACGCAATTAATTTAATGCTATCGGAAGATAAAGGTTTTCATAAGTGAGCAGGAGAAAACATGACGTCGGTTTGGCGAAGGTGAGCAAGCAAAAGAGGAGAAGAAGAATATGAATGCTGGAGGGAATTTAAAGGGCGACACAGAAGGAAACGCAGTGAATTTGAACTGGAGATTCGTTTGAGCTTTATAGATAAAATATATATTATTTAAATGAATGCCATTGAATTAGGAATATTCACGGAAAATATTTACTCCCGAGCCCAATTCCCCCACTTACCATGTAAGAATAGAGTTGATCCCAGTCACGCTTTGGAATAAAGATTTATCAAATCAACAAGTCAATACTCCTTATTTACTAAATCAAAAGTACTACTGGTAATAAAGACAGGATGCAACAGAAGGAAGTGGAAGGGGGAAAGATAGAATGGACGCCGGTATACAACCATAATCTAACTACAGCATTGCGTAAACTCGATCGAAACTATTTAAGATAAAAAAATTATCATTTTTACGCTAAAACAAGAATGAAATCAGAATAAAAAATCTGCAGAAGTTGAAAAACTGTACATGGAACCATGGGTGTAAAAAAGATTCTTTTGCGCGGGTCGCAAGAGTACTCATGAACTATCCCTTCCAATATAGTTAGTCTCTCATATGAATAATGAAGCAGTGTCCGTGTGAATATAAAATTACAATAAAATTTTCGCATTTTTTTCTGCACTTCAACTGACCATCATAAATCAAGAAAATGAATGCCATCGTAAGCTTCGCGAGTTTTCTTACTTGATGAAATATAACATTTTTGTTTGAAAAGTGGTAAAAGAATTAACAAGAATATTAAAACACTTCTCGATCGAATATTATGTTACACGAACTGGGTTTTCAAGGCTACCTTTGCTCCGATAGGAGATCATGCACTGATCCGATTGCACCCACTGTACACGCCCATGCATATATTGCGGCTGATAGTGTAACTTAACCGGAAGATCTCTTTGATCGATTGATGGAGATATTTGATTAAAACGCCCCCAAGGACGAACCATTAATTAAGAAATTTCCGCAAACGGCACGTGCCTATGCAATTAAAATTTAAGATTACGCCAGCAGCAACGTAGCGGATCTATCGCTTATGAACGTGGTAGCATACTGTTTAAATTCCGAGTCATATTCATCTTCAGCCATTTCGCCAAGGATATCAGAGAGCCTTTTGCGTTCCAATGCTCTCATATCACGCTACACCCAAAGAACGCGGGAGCCGGCGGCCGCGAGAAACCGAATCGTTGCATTTCTTGAAGGCGAATTTCTTGAGGAAAAAACTTCAAGCAAGCGCTTGGTACCGTTAACAAAAAGGCCCCCCACCCCTCCCTGCACCCCCACCCCTCCCTGCACCCCCATCCCTTCCCGCGGAAGCGGCAACCTTGGCATATCTCGGCTGCGGCGTCGGCGCAGTGTAGGGATCTGCTTGCGCGGGAGCAGCAACCATGAAGCGGCCAGCAAACAGGAACAAAATAATAAGCTCGCTCTCTCATCCTTCCACGACGCGGATTAGCTGCATGAGACGTCCATCTCCCGTGTGCAGTAGGTTTGTGGGTTGCTGGGGCAACGGTGTCTGATATGACGCCGCGCGCCGGGCCAAAATTTTTTTTTCAGGGGATTCTACACATAAAACGTAGCCAATTCAAAATTAAATTCCAAGGCGTATCCTCATGAAGGCGTACTCTATGGGAAAAAATGGAATACATAAGCGTAAATTATTTATTAACTGTTAGGAAAGGAATGGTCACAGCAAAGCTTAAGACTTCTTTCACAGTTAACTTTTTCAGCCATTAGGAATCTAAACTACTGTACTGATAAGGTAGACGGAATAATCAATATCTTATGCTTACGCACAAATTATTCATTTTGATGTTCAATAATATTTCTTTGTCTTTCGTGGAGTACGGGTGGACAGAATAGAATTGGAAAAGAAGTGATTCCTGGGAATACAGAAAAATGTTAAGTATCAATAAAGGTTTTACAAGCTTTATGGAAAAGGTGAAATGGACGGAGAGGAAAAGGAACGACGAAGTGCTGGATATGGTTGGCGAGGAGAGGCAGCTTTTAGATGAGATACGGAGGAGACAGAAGGTATGGATGGGAGGAGTACTTAGCGGGGAGGGGATGTTGAAAATGGTGGCAGAGGGTAAAATGTTAGGGAAACGAGGGAGGGGAAGGAAAAGAATAGGATTTTTAGATAGACTGAAAGGGAGTAAGCCTTACAGTGAATTGAAGAAGGCAGTGCTGGAAGGAAAGGGAGGCTCCAAGATCACTTCTTTAGTACTCCATGGAAATCTACCTTAATCGGTAGAATACTACAATAATAATATTCCTTTAGTTCAGAATACAAAACCTGTATCCTGAAGTGAAGGAGTTTAACCTATTTCTTTCGAGAGAGATCTTGAAGATTTCCAGTTTCGTCAAAGTGCTTTGCATCATCACAGGGGCGGTGTGAAAATGTAAGCCATCTCCATAAAACAACGACCTTAATCTGCCCCTGGATGTGGTGGGGAGCGGTCGACGTTAGCTTCAGTTATGCAAGCAGTCGAGAGTGATGGCTGCCCGCAGAGATGGATAACAGGCTCGTCTCCCCCTGCTCTGGTCCAACTCGCGGGAAAAGTGCACGCGGTGAGGGGGGAATGGGCATTGGAGGACCGAATTAGCGCACTTTCGAGAGTGTGAGCGTGCGTGCGATGGGACACGTGTGGCTCCACCCACATTTATTTCTTTTCGAGATATAGTCACGTCCTGGTCGCGCCGAAGGAGCGATTTAATGCTGTACCGGTGAGCCTTGGCTCACCCCAACAAGCCAGTTTACATTGATTAATTTTAAAATGGCGCACGTGTTTTGTTGTGGGTGTATTTTATTGTTTGTGTGAAATAGAAACTTATAACTAATATGTTTTGGAACAGAAATATTGGCTTTTTGTAGTCATTACATTGGTACAACATAAATGATGCCATTACAATATGTAAATATTTTTATTATTATTTTTAAAAATTCTGATATTATTTTTTTAATATTTTCTTATTTTTTTGCCATATATTTTTCTTTCTATGTAATTGTTTAAAATAATCTTTACTTAAAAAATTCTATACTTACATTTCTAGACGAATGGTAGAAAAAAACAAGAAAAACACGTCACAAAGCTGATATGACCCTCTGCAGCCAGAGCCGAATCTCACCAACTCGAATAGGGGTAACAATTTCCTCACTTTTGCCAAGTTATATTGCCTTTACCGACCCAAATATCGGGCATTTCATCTATGTACTACGCCAATTCATTTTTACGCATACAAAATATTTTCATTGACGATTTCCAGAGGCAGTTGGGCCAAAACCGTTACAGGGAGGTACTCAGTATCTTTGGCATCGCAGAGAGTCGAACCTGGTGGCATCCAGCCCGCAAACGAGTATACCGGTTCTCAGCTGTGGCCACCTACGACCTTCGCATTCGTTATTGGGCGGTGGCGGAGGAGAGCAGTCGCGGTTTCCGAGCGCACCAATTGCGGTGGTCCTTCGTGGGACGAGAGAGTTGACGTTAGGCATAAATCAGCGAGCGAAAAACACAAAAGGGGCCAAGTTCCATGCCGCCACGTTCCACTTCTTCCACGCCCGTCCTTGCCCGTTCCCAACGCCCTCTCCTCGTCCTCCTTCGAACACCTAAACAAAAATCCACGGTGACATCGCAATTGCATGATCCTTCAAGCAACAAATGACAAAATTGGGCCCTATAACTGCAACTTTTATGAACCTTTTCCAAATGTACAGTTGATCCAATAAATGCCTGGTTACACGGTGCATTAACACGTACAAGTTAATATACGTTTGCGTGAATGATTTTGGTGGACCGGAACGGAAAATGTAAGAATGCATGAACCAAATTAGAACAGGTTCTATTTTCTGTGCATGCATTCGCACAAGTTGGGTGGTTACACGGTGCATTTTGGTGTTCGTTCTCGCGTTCATACACTTAGACATTAACCCGTACGTGTTAATGTATCGCTTAACCAGGACTTAAGAGTAGGAAATCTGATCTCATTTTCGGAATAAATATCAAAGCCTAATTGAAATGAGAGGTGGTTGCACTTTTTCCCAATAATTTAATGCGTACGACGCGTTTCCGCTCACAGAGACATCATCTATTCTTGTACCTCAAAGTCAAACTCCCACTGTATCATCCCTGAATCAATTGAACTCATCAAAGCCTAACATACAAAATAAAAACTATGAGGTTTAAGGCTAATTCATAATTCATTACATGACTTTACTTCACAATTTAGTTTATACTTAATGATCGAATTCCTCGGCGAGCAAAATATTTGGTTGCTGAAACTGAATAAATGATACTAGTCCAAGAACCTAATGGCATTCCAAAATCCATATGACTGGAACTCGAAAATCCACTTGAGTGTTAAGATACGACATGGGATACGATTCTTGTCCGTTATCATCAATATAAACAGCCATTGAAAGCCGGCTCGCATCTCTATATTCATATGTATGTAGATTTAACCTATTAATTTTGACAGGTTGACAAACGATGCGTACATCGCTCTGAAAATAAAAACCATTTCATTTCTCAATCACTTCGCAAATTTATTGCTATCTTCAGGACAAACGACAGAAAAAGAACAAATGTTCCGAAAAAAATCTCGTCTCGAATTAAGCAGGAAGCTTGAACCACAAAAGTTACAATGAAGTATTCTACAATCTCCAGTCGACCACAACATGCGTTCTCTGCAGCAGTGCTTACATGGAGTAAGAAAGTCACAAATCGCGTCTGAAGACTGCTAGCAGGTAGCACTGTACCCTGCTCTATAACAGGGAAGAAACAGGCCAACTACGTCCCTGTTACGTCACGTGGAGTGGCATCGCATGGGCGCCAATCTGGCCTTTCTCAAATGCGGTTAAAATTAACCATTAACATTCGTCTAAAATGGGATATTTAAAACCAAATAACTTGTACATTATGAATATCCTAATGGTGAGCAGCGAATCGCAATCAACGCCTTTCGTTTTCTTCGATGAAGGAAGCTACCCTATTACCACAATATTTCCCACCCAACTAACATCGGCCCCTTCACTTCCTCCCATCTTCTCAATGACGGCTCTCACAACGTCAAAAGCGGAGAGGGAGCGGCCTGCCGGCCGGCCGGCGAGAGGCGGGTGCGGCTGTTCGCATGCAGAGAGAGGCTCGTCCGATGCAAGGTCGCGCACGAGGAGCAGAGGCGATGCGGAGTGGGGAGGAAGAGGAGCGGGGCACGTGTCTGCATGATGCGTCCGAGTAGAAAGAGAGAGAGAGAGAGAGAGAGGGGGGGGGAAGGCAAAGCCAGAGCCAGGAAGCGAATCAACGAGGGGATGCAAGAGGGTGGTTTCCTATTGTTTTTTTTATTGCCTAGATCGAAAGATTATTACTCCTGGAGTACGCATTTCACGCTTTTAGGTTTTTAACTGACGATATATATTTTTCGCGATTAAATTAAAAGTGAAACTTTTCAAGCGCGCGAAAACGCGACGGCTGAGTATGAATGCTGGGAAAAGCCCTTGTGACGTCCCGGTTCCCGCTGCCACCGTGTGAGGTGACCTTGGGGCGAGGATATGTGTGCCGCTGCGATGCAGGCTGTTATCAGGTAGCAGAGTACCCTGTAAAGATGTGACATCTTTCCACGTAAAATGGCAAAAGATCTTGGTGTGATTCCTTGACATCTTGGTTCGAATTAAAGTAAAATAGAAAAGTTTTTCCCCCCTGGAATACTTGTTTATCGAGAAATAAGCTATAGAAGAGAATGGCATGGATTAAAAAGGCATATGTGGCCAAAACTTAACCATTAGAAAAGTTAAATTTGATGACGACAAATACAAAATAAACTACTATGCACACCCTAGTTACCTTCTAGTTGTCTCCCCGGCCAATAAAATCATGAACATGCAGATCATATTGCTTTTGTGATTTATGGGCGATAAAATAAGTCAAAACCGCACTGCAGTAAACGGAATACGGCAGACTGTTTGGAAAAAAAATAAGGCGAGATCTATTTATGGAAAGGGTGTCTGGACCCTTCTCCGCCTGATCGTGCAATTGCAATAAACTTTATTGGTCCTCAAAACGTCCTCCTCCAGCGAAAGGAGGTTTTTGAAAACAAGTCCACTCAAAAATACGCGGAGACGTAACTCCGGTACGCATGCGTATTTAGCAGAGGAGGGAGATTGTGACCCACATAAAAGGAGAGAAGACATTCTGGGCAGTCGCCTTAGAAATCGAGCAGATATTTCACCGCCTTCGTCGCCAAGCTGCACCTACGGGGAGAATCCCAAAGGCTGAATAGAAACGCCACACTGACAGTTGCCAAGAAGAAAACCCACAGTGGTGCATTCTTGCATGGCACAGATGGAAGAGCAGGGTATCATACGCTTGCAGGGGCGTCGACTGATCAGTAACAGTTACATGGGATGCCGAATGACAAAAAAATGTTGGAGGGACCCAATCCTGGGAATTTTATAAGTGGTGAGTTTTAAGTTTATTAAGCATTTTAGAAGAGTCATATGATCAACATTAGAACCCTGATAACTCTAATCTCGGTATCTGGACACTCCGGGGAAAATCAAAAAGCCTGACACATTTTTTCCTCACACCCAAAACGAATTTTAAAGGGGGAAGTATGACTGAACATTTAAAAAAGAGAGAAAGAACTTGATATAGATAAACACATTTAATTGAATCTACGGAGCAGTTACGATGCAATACAAACGACATCATCAACGACATGTATCTGGTAGAGCCTCGCTTAGGGTGATATCCAAATGATAAAATGTGAATTACCTCGCAATTGGCGGTTAAAATCAATCCTGTGGAAAATTATGTGTTTCTATCATCCAGTACGTCAATATTTCGCTAAGTTAATACACCTTCCAACAAGTTTATACCGAATACTCCCGGTTTCCGTCGCTAACTTTAATTAAATTGGAACTATTATTACGGGGAGTATTTTATTGCGCTGAAATTATGGAAAATTTGAATAGCTATGCAATAAAAACGCGAAAGAAGCACAAATTTCACCACTGGTGCAGATGACATCTCCATTTCACGCAAATGGTTACCCTTTCGCTATCACTTACTGGGCCAATTTTGGGTGGGGGGATATATTGCGGTATGCCTTCAAAAAAGAAGAGGCAGGCGGATTCGGGCACCGACGACGTCACGCAATCGAATTTCACGCTTCGCTTGTTCTGCCAAGGCGTCCGCTTCCTGCACCGTCCCCACCACTCCCCCCTTCCGAGAGGTGCATGAGCCACGGGCGATCAAGTTCGACCCAGATTCTACCGCCCGCCCCCACCCATGATCGGATACGGTGCGCGCGATCCAGGTTGGGAGGCGTGATTTGCTCTCCCTTTGAATGATCGACTTTAGAACAGCCAGATAATCATGAAGAGAGGGAGCAGGAGAATAATCACTAATCCATGGATCGTAGATGTAAACGAATCATAAACGCCTCACCTCAAAGCATTCAAAAGTGGAACGAATCGTTAATTATGCCTTCCATGTGACAAGATAAGGAAGCATTGCGTCCTGATGGGTGCAGCGTTGGGCTACTGACTGATGGGGTCGCTGGTGCACATCCCGATTGAGGCCTCTGAGCATAATTAAAGAAAAATACCAATATGAAGTGGTTACATGACAATGGCTATCAATGTAGGAGGGCCAAAAAAGGAAACTGGTTGAGCCTACCTACTGGTGGGTCTATGGGGGGCTAAGAGGGCTATAGCCCTCCCCCCCTTGGGTATCCAATTTACAGTAGATGGAATGGTAATTTTTTCCGACCCCCACTACTGCTGGACTTTTTAATTAACCCCACTTGCCCCTATCCTGGATCCGCAACTGAGCCTACCCACATAATGCGATTTCCACACGACTGTAGCCAGTCCAATTATCCAAACCAGCCATCCGGTTGATACCATGAGTGAGTGATGTGACAAGATGCTGATGCACAAGATGATGATGATGTTTCAAGAGGTTCATTGCAGCGACTCAGACGGTACTAGTGAAAACACATTGCATAGGGAAACGTCTAGAACGGAGCAATGATTCTCCCCACGAAAAGATCGCGAGAGAAAGAATGCTGTGGTGAAATGGTCGAGAAGAGAGCTGTGTTTCCTCCGACGGGAAGATCAAAAGACAATACACCGAATCATCGTGAAGAAAAAAAATCCGGAAAATCCGGAAAACCCTTCCGAGACGGCAAAAGGAAGCGCACCGAAAGAAACAAACGGATAAATGACTAACGAATTGCGAAGCGATTAGCGAAAGATGATGTGCGTGCACACGGCAGCTACGTTTCGACTGCTTGAGTCAAGGGGACTGCATAGAGGATGTCCAATTCCATCCCATTGAAGGCTGATTTCTGTTGCCACTTTGGTCGCATTTTAATCGGCTTTCAAAAATGTCTGCGGCGCGGTGATGAGTGCAATGCGATCAACTTTTTTCCGGTATTTTGCTATATAATGTTTGTCATTGCGACGAATAGTATTGAAAAGTTATGAGTTTGATAGTTCTCATCAGCATGTGTATAAATTTCTGATAATATCCATAATTATACCTTATTTCCCCGTGAAACTCGGATCAATTCGTCCGTCAGCGACGCGAGTGGCGACTTTAGTAAACCCATTTACATGCGCGGCGGATGAAAATACATTTATAGGCCGACTTGGGGATCCTCTTTTGTAATATTCGTGGTCACAGCCTTCTGAGACGGTAACGTGAGGCGCACCGAAAAAAACGAACGGATAAATGACTAACGAATTGCTATTTGTGAACGATCATGTGCGAGCACACGACAGCTACGTTCCGACTGCTTGAGTATTCTCCACGAGTATGCGCGTTTCTAGTTTTTTTTTACTCTACACACCACCTTCGCGGCACGAGCACAAGGTGAATGTGTATCATCACCGCAGGTGTGACGCGATCGGAGAGCGGGCCGTCGGAATGTGCCCCGCGCAGCTGTGGCGGAATGCCTTTGTGGAATGAAATGAGTGCGCGAATTCTTGCAGCACCGCCCGCTCAGCAAGGTTGCTCAAGTTCATCGACAGCGGGCGATGGGCAAAACGGGAGACCCTGATCGGCCAGGGCAACACGTCAGGGAATGAGTGAAAGACAGATGCTGACCACAGCACCGACACATCACTCCATGGCGACACTGCTCGAGAGGTCGTATTTCGCACGCGAGATTCCATTGAGACGAGAACAATTCGTACCAGCGCATCTATATCCATTTCCTAACATCAAGAGTATCCAGTTTCTAGAGTAAAAACATCCTTTATCACGAAATGGAGAGGAACATCGATGCATGGCTATGAGTAAGGGTTACGAATTGTTGCAGAAAAGTTTCTCGGGTTTTCCACCGGTTGACGTCGTCCATGTCTCCCGACGTTTCGATCCGCGACTTGCTGATCATCCTAAGGGATCTTCTTCATTCGGAAGATCCCCTGAGGATGATCAGCTAGTCGCTGCTCGAAACGTCGGGAGACATGGACGACATCAACCGGTGGAAAACCAGAGAAACTTTTCTGCAACTGATACGCCGGGAAAACCTAAGATCATACGTTACGAATTGTTATTGGAATTTATTAAATGATAACCCTACATCAATTATCAAGATGCGCCATCCTTTCCAGTGGCTCCTTAATGAAAAAGGAAAGGTGGCAATTCATGAACGCACCACTTAAAACCTTACATACACCATTCATGAACACACCGCTTAAATCCCCGACTATTGTGATCAAAACCAGTGCAGAGGCAAAGATTACTGCGGAAAGAATGGCGTGAATTTTCTATAGAATTAGGAAGGAGACGAGCAGCTCCCGGACCAACCTAATCAATCAGTTACTGACAAGCCTTAACAGAAAGATAAGAGTTAAGATAAAACTCCATAATTTTTTTGCCCCGCAAATTTCCATAAGCCGACACCGGCAAGATCAGACGCACTCATCCACGTTCATTGCGAAAAAAAACAGCTTTCAGACTGGAGATGGGGCATGAAGACGTGGCTTTCAGCACTGAAATGCAATCAATTCTTGTGTGGATTCCTGAGCGGCTCGCATGGGTTCGTTTCCCAACGCCGCCCGCGCTTACTCAGCGCGCTCCTCTATAAAAGGCGAGCCGGCAAGAGTGAGGGAGAGAAGACGTCACGGTTTGTAAGAGAGTCACTTTCAACAGAGCCGGCCGGCCGGCAAACCGAGGAGGAGGGGGAGGGGAGGAGAACAGCTGAGTGAAGAGGGAGGAGATGATTCCGCCTCTTGCAGTGCCGTTTCGCAACAGGGGAGGGAGGGAGAGGGGGAGAGAGGGAGAGGGGGAGGGTGGGAGAGAGAGAGAGGGGAGGGGGGAAGGCAGCGGAGTAACTGAAAATTGCCTTGTTTCCACCACGAAAGATCTATAGAAGAAGGGACCAATCCATGGGCGTACCCAGCGGGGAGCAGGGGGGGGGGGGGAACTACCCCTCCTAGAAGCGAAAATAAATTTAGTACAAATCAAAAGTTATGAACAAAGTTTTCTTTTGAAGAAAAATGATATTAGTATAAGATAATATTATTATAGTATTCTACCGATTAAGGTAGGTTTCCATGGAGTAACGAAGAAGTGATCTTGGAGCCTCCCTTTCCTTCCAGCGCTGCCTTCTTCAATTCACTATAAGGTCTACTCCCCTTCAATCTATCTAAAAATCCTATTCTTTTCCTTCCCCTCCCTCGTTTCCCTAACATTCTACCCTCTAACATCATTTTCAACATCCCCTCCCCTCTAAGTATTCGCTCTATCCATATCTTCTGTCTCCCCCGTATCTCATCCTAAAGCTGCCTCTCCTCGCCAACCATATCCAGCACTTCGTCGTTCCTTTTTCTCTCCGTCCACTTCTCCCTCTCCATTCTTCTCCATATCTCACATCTCGAATGCCTCCAATCTTCTTTCGTAGTATAAGATATGGAACTAAAATAAAAATCATTATTTTTTCAAGGAAATAATTATAAAAACTAATAAGATGCTGTGATAATTTCATTAAATGTTGATTTCGTTAACCTTTTCTGTGCAAAAAAGTTACAACTTGAACGACCAACACTAGTTTTGTCCCCCCTAATTTTGATTCTGGGTACGCCCACGGACCAACCACAATGATCTTCCGGGCCACTTGTCAAAAGCATCGTGATTGTGCGAAAACATTATACATCCGCTCTGTAGTGTTAGGCTCACACTTAATGCTTTGATGAATGCACAAGCAATGCATTTTAACATATTGTTTTTCACTACTTTGTAAATTGAAAAATACACATATTTAAAAAATATGTGATGAATCTAGTGGGCCGGAAGACGTAATCATCATAAATATCATCATCATAAGTCAACAAATCCTACGATTGGTTTGGCGCAGTTCATCGTTCAGCTCACCAATCCGCCAGCCCTCTCATAGTGACGTATTTCTTCTCTTTTCCATCCTTTATAACCTGTCCATCGTAGCAAAATGTTTTCCTGCTTGGCTAAGTGAAAAGCCATTATTTCAACTAGTTCAGTGCTACCTGACAGCATCATATAGAAGTATGATTCACAGAAATCGCTAATGTTGTTTTTAAACATCTAATTAACCAGAAAATATGACATTCAAACAAAATATAATGGTCGATATGCTCCAGGACTGAGGAGGTAAACAATTGATATGGTTGGGTTGGAATCCAAGGGGTACAAGTGATTTCTCTTTTCTATAGAGAGTTAGGTATAGAAATTAGGTATAGAAAACGAACGAGATCAATTAGATGTTTAGTAGTGAATTTAATTTTCCATCGGATGTCAGCTCAGAACAGAGACACACTCGTTTCCCTCGGCAACCAGGTTTTTAAGTATTTATTCTAACAATTAACTTTACCTCTGGTGATGCAAATAGTTTGCTCTGATAACAATCCCTCGGCATCGAAACGCGTGGATATGAAAAATGCAACACTTTATCACTATCACTTGAACAATTATGCAAAAACTCTCGTCGCGTTTCTCAACGGCTCAATAGGTTTTTAAAAGATTTTTTCAACTCATTTTTTCATTTTAAAATCAACTCTGTCGAAAAAAAAATCACGTGTACCCCTTGGCTTCAAATCCATTCATAGATTTGAAGAATTTGGTGCTTTCCCGGCGAATGCTGTTGATGAAATCGTCACGGGAAATCAGCTGGGTAATGATGGTCATTGCTGCCAACGTTTCGATGGCCTTCTCTGCCATCGACTTCAGGGCGAATGAAAGACCCTGAAGACGATGGCAGAGAAGGCCATCGAAACGCTGGCAGCAATGACCATCATTACCCGGCTGATTTCCCGTTAAGATTTCATCACCATTCATATATTATACACGTATTTTACAGCCGAATGTACAGCGCCCCTCACTGGTGCAGGAGCACGGGGCACGTTCCCTGGCTGCCATATCGTAGTTTCGCCACAGGGTAAGGGGACAAAGGGGGGGGGGGAAGAGGGGGACTGGAGCGATTTGCAAACTCGAGCGCGATATCTGCCCGAAACGCCGCGGACACCTTTTTCTCTCTCCTTCTCGTGCAAGGTTGCCAAGGAATCCGATCGCCCCCGCCCTGAATTTGCGACACACACACTCGAGATGTCGACCGCGGGGGGCGGATGGCGGCCGACCCGCCCCCTCGCTTTGTTTCCCCGGCCGGGGAGTAATTGCGGCAACGGATCGCATTTCACCACTCTTTGAGAGCCGCTTGTGCACCAACATTTCCCCCTTCACCCGCTTGACCTGGAGCGGATCACGACGTATATGAATAACTAAATGAAAAGCACCAGGATCGAATAGATTCAATTGTATGTAAAAGTTGTGGGACAGTATGATTATACGATTCATAAAACCTAGAGTCCCAGTCAGGTAGCATTTTTACCCTCTGATTTCTGGCTTTTTCCATCTACCACAGCTCCGTTGGCCTCGTCCTTTTTCTATTATATGTTTCTATCCCTTTCTTTCCTTACCCCTGAATTTATTTGAATGCTTACGCTTAAGGCGTCGTGTGAATGAATGAAGTAGTGTATCGGCCATATTGGCTTATTTCACTTGGGCTCAGCGTGCCCCGAAACGCATGTTCCTGTCTCTTTCCTGCTATCGTGTGAGTGTGTATCTTTCCTTTCATCCTTTTGTCCTCGTCCATTTCTTCTGCTGGTGAGTGGTGAGCTGCCCCAGAGCCATCTATTGGTTACTCTTGTGGGCCAAAGCAAAGAGAGTTATCTGTGTATAATTGCCCGCAAAAATCATGGTAACTCTTACCTTCCTGGTAGCGCAACTGGTTAGAGTACCTGGCCGGCCACCGGGAGGTTGCACTTTCAGGATTTTGTTTTAGGTTTCCGACAGCTGAGGTGATAATTAAAGTAGGTGCTCCAAAACCATGAGAAATCCCTGTTAACATTTTTATAGAATGACGGCAGTGACTTGTAATTAATCGGGATGATACATGATAAAATTGTCATAATGTCCCGTTTTTTCCCTATAATTCAACGTGTTTCAAACCAAAGACGTCATCACCAGGTCAAACTGATCCACTCCGACTAGGTGATGTAAATAGTTTGCTCTGATAACAATTCCTCGGCATCGAAACGTGAAGGTGTAGAAAATGCAACACTTTATCACTACCACTTGAACAATTATGCAAAAACTCTCGTCGCGAATCTCAACGGCTCAATAGGTTTTTTGAATATTTTTCAACTCATTTTTTCATTTTAAAAATATGTGTGAAAGACGCTCGCTAGCAAACATATCCTCGTGCACAAATTCCTATCAAAAGATCGCCGATATTTATGTAATATCCCCAATGCGATGCCATCGTTTACCATATGCATTACAAGCACATCAGCGGCTATTATTAAAATAGCAAGGCTAAGAAATTTAATATGATTGCACCTGCAGCAACATCGACATTCAGCTGAGACGATAGTTTAGAGGCAAGATAAATGTCAATGCAGCAAATATATGACGTCACGGAAGCAAGTGACGAAGCGTTAATCGTGAGGATAAGATACGAGGGAATTTCCCAGGAAAAAATAGGCGTCGCGACGTTCTACAGCAATAATGATTTAGATTATTGTCGCAATGCCTTTAACGGACTCGAGAACTTCGGCATCGACCTGAAGAAGCAAGACGGGCGAGTAATTACACTTGCATCGATTAAGAAAATATTTAGTGATACCAGATGGATTTTGCGTTGGCTATCTCTTTTCATGACGTCATTTTTATTTACCTTGAGAAACGGTGGAGCCACATTTTTCATACAGAAACTTCACTTAAGGAGAAATCAGCGTTTCTGAGGACAATAGTCACGAAAATAAAAATGAGAGGATAGCGTATTGGTGATGTATGCATATGGATGAGTTACAAGGGGAATGGAGTTATTTTCCTTAATGCTCACTCTTCTCTCATCTTAGCTGTCGTTGATACAAGTGAAAAGAAGTACCTCCACCTGACATTTCATATTTATTTCACTTTATAGCATTACCAACTTCCTGTGAAGCAAGTTGAACTGATGGAATGAGAATGACCCGAGTCACTCGGAGAATCACGGGAAGTGAGTCACTCGAAATTGCAGACCGTCTTACTTCACATATTAAGGAAATTGATTTTTTTTGAAGTAGCAAAGAAATGAAATACCCAACAGGAAATTGCATTTGTATCGCGCGATTGGATTCGCTGATGCAATGACTCTCTCAAGAGGCCAAAAACCTCAATTACTAGCCTGCCATCGAATCCGATGAGCTTTTCAATTATTAAACTATTTATGACGAGGTTTTGATGAAGCAATCAAGATTTCCAACTTGAATGCATATTTTTCTCGCGATGACGAAAATATAACCTCACCACCATGGCAGAGGAACGCTAAGCGATGGAAGATATAAATCAGTCGGCACAGCAATCTTAATTTAGCTCGCTCTAAGTTTGAGAAATCCGGCCAATAAGAAAAGAATACTTTTTCAAAAACAAAGTTATCGCTCTGAGGTACCCATTACACTATAGGGATGCCAAATCAACACTATTGCTTAAAATTAATTACACATTAAAATCTATAAAATTACATTTTTCAGTAGATAAGTACTATTGGTATGATGTCTGATAATAATGTGTACTTTTTACGCGTTCACCTACAGTAATCATAAACTTATTACCCGTGGAAAAAAATATTTTTGAATAAAACGTTGTTAAATAATTTTCCAATAGGTGTAAAGAAAATACTCCGTAGATTGCAGGAAATGTCCGACGTGAGCAAAATAACTTTGGTGTTAGTTTCGAATCATTTTTATTACATATTACCAAAATGCTAAACTAATATGATGACTGGTTCACATTATTTTGGCAGCATCGTAGTCGGTGAGAGGTAGTTTTCGCGTGCGAATCCCTCGCAAAATCTAGAATGGGTCTCCCGAAACATGCTTTCATGAGCAACTGCAAGCTAGTTAAGGGTAACATATAAAATGAAAAGTTTCTCATTTAACATTATGATAATCATCCATGCAAGTTTTATAAATATCTATATAAATAATATAATAATCTATATAAACTTCAACTAGCGAGGCAAGAACAATGGTTTAAATTTTTCATGAAATCCTTCCCCAGCGTATTTTCTTATAGTAATAGAGCTAATTTTGGGACTTTTAAAATAAATGAAAATACAGCACCAAATGAGGCTATGAATGCTCAGGTCTTGCAGTCACCCTGTCGTGCAGATCGTACGGCTATCGTGGTTATAAATGGGATGAATGTCGTGAGGAGGCCAAGGCCTTGATTTCGTTTTGGCAAGAGTGACGCTTTTGTACACCTGAATATCTGGACGGGTAATCCGCCAACGCCCACGGTGAGCGAGGTCACGAGCAGAAAAGGACGTTAAGATTCGATTCTAACCGGTATTAAAATACATCGCATCAAACAAATTTAAAAACCGATGCGTAGTTTTCCTCGGCGTTGCCTAGATGATGTATCCATGCTTCTGGGTTTCACCGCGTGGATTTTCTTTGCGACGACAGTTTCTCCGGTATTCCAAGACGCCGCGCCGGTTGGAATACCGGAGAAACTGTCGTCGCAAAGAAAATCCACGCGGTGAAACCCAGAAACATGGAGACAAATTTAAAAACCAATTATCAAATTTCCAACCAGAGTGCCGCAACAATAGTTTTAAACATAACAAACAATAAACACAACAAACAATAAACACAACAAGCAATAAACATAACAAACAATAAACACAACAAAAAATAAACATAACAAATAATAAACATAAACATATATAAACATAAAATTAAATATAACAATAGTTTTAAACATAACAATAGTTTTCTGAAAAAATGGCCTAAAGTGAAATCACAAACAAGAGCCCCGTTTGGATTTTAACTACGGGATATCAACATCTACGATGCACCTCCCCAATCAAACTTAAAGCAAACCTGGCACAAAATTCTTCATTTTAATATTTTCTCGCGATATATTCCTTAGGTCATACACTGACAATAAAGTTTATTTTTCACAAATAATACTCAGTTACCGTCTACAATGTCCACGATATGAAGAAAAACCTTCATTTAAATACGTTACAACCGTACTAACTCCTACATGAAGATATTTGAATTGATCTCATTAACAAGTGGTGGGAAAAACCATTTTATCTTCATCATTCTTCGGTAGCACCACATTTCGAATGCTTCCACTCTTGACTTCTCTGCTGCTGTCAACGTCCAAGCCTCGCTTCCATACCTCAAATATATCTTTACACCGTACATCGGTTCCATCTTTGCTATCTTTCATTGGAGGTAAACAGATGCTAACTCCGAGTTTCCCTCTTTCCATTGACCGCACCCAAGATACAACCCTTAGCGGTGAATCTATCCTCAGCCGCCTACGTAAACGCCTAAATAAGCGTCCCACGTTCATCATCATCGACACGTCCGAATGCGCACCTGAAGGGATTAAAAATAAAACCGCTCGCTTTACATGAAAAAAGAGCAGCGGCGAGCGCGTGGCCGACCGAGAGTGCCCATCCGACGAGTCCAAATACAGAGAGAAAGAGATACCGGGGGAGCGTGCTGAGAGGAAGAATTATTTCCACCGAGCAGCCGTTATGACATCGCCGAAGTCGTGAGAGAAGTTAGGCAAGCGCACGGCAGCTTCGTACGCGGGTGGTTTATTTTGAGCGACGCCCAGAGCAGAGAATCCACAGAGAGATAACTTGTACGTAGCTAATTCTACACCCCGTGGAAAACCATATCTTATAATTGAAACAAGAATAAAAGAAAAAGCAAGGGATCAGGGGCGGATCCAGGATTTCTTTCTGGGGGGCGGGGGGGCACAAGCAAGGCCGTATCCAGGATTTTGTTCTGGGGGGGCACAAGGATACCTCGTAATACAAAACGAACCCAATGATAATGGGACCTTATTAACAATCTTGCATATTTCTTTAGGGTCTGGGGGGGGGCACGTGCCCCCGTGCCCCCCCGCCTAGATCCGCCTATGCAAGGGATGGGTGGGGCAAATTGCTGATTGAATTTTCGTTCTTTACCGGATGGGTGAGATTATTTTTCACCGATTTCGTAAACCATGGGAATCTTCAGGAAATGAACTCAGACTTTTTAATACCGGTTTAAATAAAATATGTTTAAATAGATTAGTCCAGTTAGTGGAAACCCAAGTTTATGAGATCAACCCACCGCCAAAGCAATTCCATAGACCAAAACAACCGATCACGCCATTACAGAATGCATGCGCAATTTCCACACGTCGCCGTAATTATCGCGAGGAAATGAGTGTAGAGGAAGGGTTTCAAAAACCGAAGTGACTGAGTTCAAATCGCCTGAGAAAATCAAGACTGAGTCGTTCAAGTGTACTCAATCCTGGCTTCCGCTACTTTAGAACACCTCATTGAATATCTCTTTCCCCTCATTTACTGCAGAATGAAGTTCCTTATTTTCGCAAACGAACACATTTTAGGAGACGAATAGTACTAGAACAAGTCGTTTCATTAAATTATATCAAAAAAGTGTAAAAAATGGTTTCATTCGACAGTACATTTACCATTTTAACATTTTCACGACAGTGTGGTCTTTATGTAGGAGTCCTCTTGCACACTGCATGCTCGTGATTGGTCACCCTCTGCCAAACATCCTAGAGATGGCTCGCAGAATATAATGTAGATGTATGTGATGGAATAGTTCTACCACATCGAACTTAGTCCCTAGAATTATATTATTGCTATATTAATGCGAGATTTTTTAATAAATAAAAGATCGTAGCACTTTTCCACAAGATTTTTTCAATGCGTAGGTACAACGCGTTTCGGCTCACTGAGCCATCATCTGGTACAAGACGCATTTTAAAAAAATCTTGTGGAAAAGTGCTACGAACTTTTATTTATTTAAATATGTCTAACTTCCACCAATTGAAGCCTGAATCTGTTGAACTTATTACTGTTAGATTTAGGAATGCGAGATTGTCGGTTTTTTACTACATTTTTAAGAAAATTAGAACTCGTTTTTTGAGGGTTTCCAACGAAGCATCGGCTTAAGTAGAAGAACTCATCTCTTTCGACAAAACCCACGAGGCCGCACCCTTAGAAATAATAATCCGCACCCTTTACCGCAAGGAAAAGGGACGCCCACGCCCATTGCTCGCGTAATGCCTCGCCCACGGTTTCGGCGCCGCGCGGTGACGTCAGTGCATCCCTTCTTCCGCCCCCCAGCAGGAGACGGATGGGGATGTTAGGATACGCCGATCAGACCTCCCCACCTCCTCCTTCCTCAATCACCAACACTTTCGGATCGTCGGCGGAACAAGTGAGCGTCGCCGTGGCGCAGGTCGGGCGACTCGACGCGTGGGAGTGAAGTCGGGGCATGTGCAAGGGGTGGTTCCGACGCGGCCAGTGATGTCATCGTCGCTGCAGAGGACGAGCTCGCCCGTTTGGGAGTTCGCTCCGTTGGTTCGAAAAGGTCATGATCAGCAAACACGCCATGTTACGGCTAAAAATTGTTCGACCTCTCTCAAGAGTTAATTATGGACAATAAGTCAAATTTTAAATAAATTGATCAACACTGTTTTATAAAAAAATATTTGTGTGCATCAACCGCGTCAATGTCGAAATGGTGGCTATATTTATAGTTACTTTATTAGGCAGGTTATCTTATGACAAGTTCCTTTTTTCCGCAAGGATGCTGGAAAAGTCAGTTTACCCGACATGTTTAACCTCAACAATCATTTTTCTGCGTAAATTCATATTCCACCACGCCCTATCAAGCTAATAAAAAGAGCCACAATACCTCGATAACTCAAAACATACAGTGCGCCTACATCAATGACGTAAAGTTTAGGCATGGACAAAAGCCTCACTTGTTGCCTGCAGTTATAACGTCTAACTCTGTACTTCAATGAATATTTTCGAAACAAAAATATGTTTCACATAAAATTCAAGTCGCTAGAGACATTTTTTTATTTTTTTATTTCTCATTTTCTTAACCCCGAAAACAGCACTGATTGGCCTTTACATCGGTGGGAAAGAACATAACGACGATATACGATAACTGACATCCATGCCCTGGGCAGGAGTAATCTACCCAGGCGGGACTCGAACCCGCGACCTTCAGTTTGGCAGGCGAGGACTCTAACCGCCACTGAGGCCGGCAATTTCACGGTGACTGCAATGGAATTCAGCAGCAATTTATTGGTATCACCAGTTTACTTGGAATTTACTAAGTTTTAACCGTATCTAGTCTTAATATGTGAACATCCACGTCAAGGCAGGTCGACCCTAATTTTTTATTATTAAAAAATTCCTAAAAAAGAACTCTTATTTCAAATTTTAAACACAGGAAAAAGTAATATGCGGGGGATATCACGATAGCACAACCCCTGCACCCGTCTAAGCACCTAGGTGTACAATCACGGTCTTACAAGAAAGTATCAAAGCCACCAGCAGGTAGGGCAGAACCGCTGGGCTGCGTTGAATCAAATTCTGTGACGTCATATCACGCCACAACGAATGACGTCATATCACTTCCGCGGGGGCAACCCACGGGATGCTGGGAGGTGGATGTGGACGCGGGGGTGGTAACGCCTACGCGTGCAAGAGTGACGTCACCACTACTGCAGACAAAGTCGTATGTGGGAGGTGGAGGACCCCATAACCCCCGTCCTAACAAAAAAACATCATGCTAAAGAGACAGGAGAAGGCTCCCACACGCAAACGGGATGGTGAGATGTGGCCTTCACGCTAAGCGATTACAGCACAGCTGTCATCTCCTTACATCGCATGCCCAACGAAATTAACCACATTTTTCCACGATTTTGCGCACGTGCTGAATGGTATTCAATGCTTTAATATGCGTTCAAACTAAAATAAATATACTAAAAAAATGTCTGCTGAAGAGCATGGTAAAGGAAGAGAAATAAAAGCATTTGCGGACAGGAGAACACGACGGAGAGCAGTGTCAAACCAAACTTTGGATGGTTGGACGAACCTGATGGTGAAAATCATGATCATATATCTATTACATTTATTATAGTGGAAAGGCCTTTCATGAAAACCTTATTAACATGTCTGCGATTACATATCTACTTGTATATTTCACGACCCGTGTCTCGCGCGAGATCAGTAATGGAAATCGTCACATGAAAAGTCAAATAGATCTGCACTTCTAATTCATAAAATTTTCGGTACTATTGAGCTCGTTAATAAGCAACGAAACAGGGAAAACTGAGCACGAAATAAATATTTTAATGCGAGATCGTTGAAATAGCAGTCTCGGATTTCGAACTGTACATTTCACAGCTATTATTGGCTTGAATTCGAAATCGTATCATTCACACACAAAAGGAATCAAAAAATAATAATATGTTCAAAGATGATTTTTTGGAAGAACACCGGTTCAACGAAAAATTTGCTGAATAACAGATCAAATGCCTTACAGTATGAGAGGTAGAAGATTGTAAGCGTCTAGTCCCGAAATCGTAACAGGGGCTACCCCTTCCATACGCTGATGAAGCCCCTAAGACTCTATCAACTGGCCCAGATTCATATCTATTGGAAGGGAAAACACATACGAAAGATACGTGTAACGGATTAACGAGGAAGTGTTCAGTGAATTCCCATAATTGACACCTTAGTGGCCGATTTCATTCTCGTTCTCATGAGTAAGGAGGGCACGGTGTCAAAAAATAAGGAGGTACCTACTTCCTTCGATTCCAATAGCTTAAATAAACAACTCACCAATGATGATATGTAATATCCAGCTTAAGCCTAGGGTGCACTTACCTGTAATAAAGAAAAATTAATATTAATAAATATTCAAAATTCATTCACATGGTGAAGTTTATATTCACTAAAACTGCCACATAAAAACTTAAACATAATGTTTATTAAATTCATAAGCATTATGATCGTTGAATAAGAATGATAAACTGCAGATATATATTCAACTGCCATTGATAATCACATGTAACCAACTAATGCTCCATATTTACTATTACCATCAAAAATGTTTATCACTAACTTAACCAGTCGGTTCATTTTATTATTACTACATGGAAATTCTCGATTTCACATTTTGGCGCAAGCTCTCTCTTTTTCCCATTGCTATGTATTTGGTATGCATAATTATTTTTCTTATGACAATAAGTGCATATTTTCTGCATTTCATTTTCATTCGACCCTCAATAAACTATTCTTTTATTTTCAACGAGACGGTTTTAAGGAGATTTTGACTTGAACTGGCAAAACTTGGTACAATACTTGTCTCCGGTTTTTGGAAGTCTAAACTGGACTGTATTCTCACTTCATACAAAGCATCACACTAATAAGGTATGATGATTATTGTCTTATCTCTGTAGCGTCAAAGTTTAAAATACAACGCCTTCTAACCCCTATTCTACTCTATACTTTAAGACCCCCTCAAAGTCACGTATAATGAAAATAGAAATAGACAAACCAACATGAAAAAGAACTCAAAGGATAAAAATATTACCGAATAAGTCTCCAATTGAATTTTATGGTGATCATGGGGATAGCTTGAACTACAAAAAAAGCTAAATGAATCCTTTCCAATGGAAATGAAAAAATAACTTCCACTAGACTGTAAACCCTTTCTAAACACTGTAGCTTCTGAGCAACATGAAAAAATATCATTTACAAACGTAAGCACTGAGCATTATCAACTATAATAAAGATAGATATGAACTTACGTTGCAAAATGGATGCAATTGTCAAATATGAAGCTGCTGTTAATAACTGTGATGGACCTGAAAATGTTCATGTTTTCTAAACGACAAATCTTCAAGTTTGAGTTTCCCATAAATGACGCTGGGGTATAAATGATAAATCTAAAGATGCCACTCAAAAAATGAACCCTATAGAGTGCAGTTAGAAAAGGTTTTCAGAGTTGGCACACTTAAGACTATCGATTCATCACCGCACCCTTCTCTCCCATGCTAACCTCCCTCCCCCATCCACAGCAAGCGCTAATGACTCCAAAACGAAGAGGCGGCTCGCCGAGCAAACAGTACTGTTCGTCTCCTCCGGAATAAGCTGCAAGGTTACGGTCTCGGCAGTTCTGCTGGAGGGGGGTTAACTAATGGTGGTAACTAATGAATTTTGCGAAACGCGCTAAGTACCGAGGCGGCGTCACTCAGTCAATGCGGCCTCAAGAGAGGAATTCATGTGGCGCAAGGTCACTCCCGAAGGAAAACTTGTCATGTTAAGCGCCTGCAGTCAACGTCAATGTAAGCCCTACCTTTAAAGCTATTCCCACGAATATCCGTCAAAACCTGACTGATGACAGAAAAAAAAGGCTCATTAGCGATGACCAAATTCGTATGGTATGGTATTTGGAGGAGGCGACCGACAGCTGAGGTCATTTGCGCCATGAGGTAGGTAAGGAAGGGTGGAGAGAAACCCGGCGTCGGCATTAGCCTGCTCTTAACGAAAGGCGCAAAGGGGACCACGGCTTAACGTCCCATCCGACGGACAAAATCCAGCACCTCTACTCTTTGAATGTTGTCTCGGAGTCTTTCGTGGCGTTCAGAATTCGTGGATATCTCCATTTTTCGGGCTTTCGCCGCGTTTCGTTGTCAGAAGTGACGACTGGCTGCATTGGAAATAAACTCTTTTTGAATTGAATGAAAACGAAAACATCACTTCGACCTGAAGACGCCTGGGGGAATCCTGGCGAGACTGTCGTCACTTCCGACAACGAAACGCGGCGAAAACCCGAAAAATGGAGAGATCCACGACCTCTCCTTTTTGGTTCGGAAGTGAGGGCATCGGGCACCTCCACCGCCAACCCGAGGGTGGCCGGTGCTGCAAGGGGAACAGCTGATCCAAGGGTGACGAAACGGCGATAACAATGGCACGAGAGAATCGGGGTTGCAGCAGGGAGGTTTAAATGTCCGAGCAGAGAGAGGCGGAGGTCCCTTCACTCCTTCAAGGTCCCTTCAACATGCGACCCCTTTCCCGCTCACGCACTGACCTCGATACAAGGAGGCACTCGTCGCTATTCCCTCGACAGCCACCGATTCGGCAGCGAGCCGCGAGAGAGATTTTTTTCATTCGTCCTTTTAAAAATGTCAGCCTGTCGAAAAACCGCAGCTGATACCGTGGACGGCGAGGCAACGCCCAACCACACCAAGGAATATCCCAACCAGGGAGACTACATGATCACGGCAAGCTCTATATATCTTCATAGCTGGATACTAATAATAGTATTCTTCCGATTAAGGTAGGTTTTAAGTTAAAAAAAAACTCTCGTAGACAGGTTTTTATTTATAGCAAAAATTGGACGGAGAGCGATAATATAAGTGGTCGAAGTCTTCATTTAAAGACCAATAGTGAACAAATGTGATATTCTACGGACATAAAACCCCCAGAATTACTAGTACCGCATTTTTATAGATGTATAATGGATATCTCCTGATAACATACCACAAGTAATGGCTGAAGTACCCACGGCTCTGCTTCGAGACTAATTTTTATTAAAACTAGACGTATTCAAACGTAAAACGATGACTTTATGGATAAAACACGGGAGAGACATCTACATGAGGAACCATCTATGGAGGGATTTCATAAGATCTCAATGAATCGCACGTAACTTTATGGAAAACAAGGTTCGACCGAAAGAAAAAAAGAAGTCGCTACCGAGCTCAAATGACCTCCTTTCCAAAGCGTACTTTGCATATTTTTTGGGTCGATGGGGACCGTTTATCATTTGACTTTCACCCACTGCATTCCAGCATATAATCCAGCGACGTGCGAGAAAAATAAATGAAACAGTGGTGACACCTCATGCGGGAACGGAGGAATCCAGAGAGAAGAGAGGGGGAAGAAAGGACGGCAATCTACTTTCTCTCTGCCGCCATGCCGTCTTCTATAACAGCGCAGTCATTGCTACCCACAGTTCGTGCTTTTTACTGATGCCAACTGATCATTAAGTCGCGGCCGAGCATGAGGTAAGTACAGGAGCCATTTTCAACGCATTCAGGCGTCTTGCAAATGAGGCGACAACGGATCTACTTCAATACTATCATCGATTATAAAACGGCCGAGTTTGCAGCGTTTCGTTCCAAATCACATCACACATACCCAAGCTAGTCATTGTACTGGATATGGAGAAGGTAGGAAAGGATGTGAAAAAAAAAGAAAGCACTTACGAGTGCAAATTTAAACTATGTAGGAATTGAGTGGAGAGCTGCATTAAACGAATCACAGGATTGTTGGCCAGTGATTATCCAAATCTACACACTACTCCGCAAACTACTTCAATAGGCGTATGGTGGGGAATGTTAGGACACCAACCGCTAGAAAATAAAAAAGAAATGCTCTAACGATGTTCCACCTAGAATTGAGTCCTTTATTGTGCGGGGGAATACACTCAATTAAATGTCGTGGTTAGCTCCGACATCACATTTTAAAACGGACCTAAATCATTTCACGGAAAAAGAACCAATAAGTAATTTGAATTAAAAACAGGATCACTCAAAGGGTATATTAACAAGAGGAAAAAGAATCTCGCCGGATGATCGTGAAGGGCTTCCTTTATATCCGCCCTAGGTAGATGTTCTCACATTTTCTGATAATGTGAGTCATCCCAACAGAGCCAAAGATGGATTCCTCGCCAAATTCACGAGGGTCGGAAACAGACGGGGGTGTGTGTGAGTGGCCGGGACATAATCCGGCAGCTTCCCAGTCACGGCGCCTTGGAGCACATAAGCGTCCTCCCCCTCAAAAACACGCGACACCCCCACAAGTCCCCTCCGCCCCCAACAATCAGGGCGGCAGACCGGGAGAGGCCGAGGCGACGACAAAGTATTTTTAGAGCGCAGCACAGGGCCCTGTCCAGCCAGTCCCTTCACAAACCATACCATTTCCGCATCGATTATACATTCCTTCATAGGCCCCAAGCGAAATTATGTTGACACAAAAGGCTCTTTAAACTACCCCAAAAAGCTATACAATACTCAAAAGTACTTATGACTCATTGAAAATTGCTCGACATGAGTAAATTATTTCACAGCATGGGGATTGAACGAAAAAGGTCATAATATATTTCCAACGTAACCACTTCCGTAGCTTATTGCATCTATAATTCTACTGGAGTACATGAATATCGAAAGCAATAAAAAATACTGTTGCTTTTATTTTAATAAAAGTTGCACGATGAAAAGAATTATTCCATTAGTATGTGGCTGATATCATCGCTCATGGCCTTCATTCACCCCTTATTCCGACGTAACTCAATCAATGAGTAACGTCAGAGTAAAGACTTTTGAAATGACTCACACACAAAAACTTAGTAGACTTTCCGATAAACATAGGTCAGTAGAAAAAAATTATCTTGTATCCCAATAAAAGAAGAAACATTTTAATTGCCACTGAAAATGATAGTTTGCGATCGAAAAACTATGAAAAAATTTCGAAACCGGTCAGTGAAGACACCTGGGGAGAAAGCTAGATTGGGATACGGTTCCTGATATGTTGGGTGAGACTCCAGATCTGGAGCGATAAAAAAGCAGCCACTCCAGGCGCAGGTTGATTCTAAATGCGTCCCTCGCGGATCGGGTCCTCATTCCGCAGCTCTCATGTTGCGCGGGATGTGCCTCTTCTAATTCGAGATCAGTTTGAACTTTAAGTCTCCGAGTAAAGCACGACTATAAATAAAATGCGATGCCCTAGATAACGAGGAGACACCCTTTCACGACCTAAATTAGACGATTAATCTCAAATAAGGGCAAACGTTGCATGGTTTAAAGATCTTCCTGCCACGACGACAAACGAACAGAAATTCGCAACGGAGACGGAAGGAAACTCTGTTCCCAGTCACATTAAAATGATCTATAACAGCACTCAACGTTGAAATCCATACGTAATGGTAGTTTTAACCATAAAATCATTGCTACTGCTTTCACATAATGTCCGATTCCCAATAATTTGTCCAGGCTACAGGGCTAAATTAAAACATTTACAGACATTTATCCAATTACAAATTACACTGCCTTAATTATATCCACGACTATGCCTTTCCTATGTCTCACCTCCTTCCAATCACAGGTTTTTAATGGTTTTAAATTGTTCTTGCTTTCAAGGCAATTATAATTCCTATACCATCATCTGGAATTCCAAATGTGATAAAAAATCAATTAAAAAAATAAAATAAATCATTTGCTGCCTGCAAAGCTCTTGTAATTCTCTAAGCAAAAGGAAAAAAATAATGATGCGATTTACTTTAAAATTTGTTAAAAATTGTTTCACAATCCTTCCTTTTTTTCACAACAATCACTTACACTGATAACGACACACATGCGCCAATTAATTAAATTCTTTTGTAAACTGGCTGGTTGTGGTGAGTTTTGTTCTCACCGGTACAGCGAATTATACGCGCCTTCGGCGCTAACAAGTAATGTGTCGTTGAATTGCGGAAGAAGATTAGGTATACAGAGAAATATTTGTCGCACGATAATCATCTGACCAGGAGTCTTGCAAGTATATGCATTGCTTAACTTAATAAATTTTCTATGACTTAAATACTCCCGTCGAATGTTCGTCAGTGGAGGGCGATACCAGACATAGCGCAAGCGGCGCCAAGGGAGGAAGTGGGCCAGATGATTGGATGAAACAAAGTGCTAATCAGAGATATACGTGGCGCTAAATTAATACAGCCTTAGCATTTTCTAGGTATCGCAGGTAGATGGGGTCAATATGCAACACTTAGAATCAACCTGAAACTCCCTTGATGCGAATGAACTAAAAATGCTCAGGATACCATTATCGTCAAAAGCCTATTAAAGGGCATAAAACACAACTCGCTTTATATAACCATTGATTTTGGAATTTGGAATTGATACTGATGATTGGAATTGATACTGATAATTCTTAACCCATTATAAACCAATTTTGCTCCTAAGCAACATCAAAAATGTATATATTATATGCTCTATTTGGGAAATATCTAAACTACACATTATTTTGTGTTGTTAATTGTAATGACGAAATATTCAGCTGCCACGATAATTATGATTGATTGAAAAATTTTAAAGTTTTCACTATGAAAAATCTTGAAATTTGAATTCTCCCAAAAGTAGCTCTGGGTTAGAAAGATTTAAAAAGGCTAACAGAAAATCAGATTCAGCGATAAACATCATTAACTCAAAAAAACTGTAAATTCTTATTTAGGAAGAAAACTTTAAATATCCATTAGTATTTTACTGTTAACATTTACGCCTAACATGAGTCTTATATTCGCCACAACCAATATTGCATCGAGAATTTTGGTGCTGTGGAAAAACTGTGGTGCTTCCGAAGCCTTTCTCTTGGGTCTTGCGGTGGTGCAATGGTGCTTCTGGATATCAACAGCTGATGAAAATGCATTCACTGCGTGATGCAACGAGGAGAAACTCGCCCAGGGTCGATACGGGTCGATTCAAACGATGTGTTCACTTTCATAAGCGATTCCGCGATAACAGCTGTGAAAGTATATTACAATTATCACCATGGCAAAATGAAAATAAAAAAATTGAGGCTGTAAACGAGAACTATTCTTGACCTTGTCTTTGAGAATGCAAGCATCACAATCTTGTTGCCCATTGGCTCATACGACACAGCAAGTCCGGCAGCCAAGCAAAAATGCACGTGGATAGCTAGTTGCTGGAGATAGGATAACGAAAGAAGATAGGACATGAAGGAGAAAGAGAAACCAGGGGTAGAAAACGCGGTCGAGAGGTATGAAAAGAAAATTAAAAAATATGAAGATTTCGTTAATAACCCCCAAAAATGCCAAAAATTTCAAGCAAGACCTTGAGCTATAACTTATTTTAATCCAAAAGCAGATGTTCAGCATTTTTTATTTCAAAGCTTTGTAGCATTCGACACTGGATGAATAATTCACGCCGTCAGCTACGTACGCTTCACATGTAGAACGAAATATCTTAAAATTGCAGCCGTTTTAGCTTAATTTGAATAGCCTACACCTCAGGATTGATGATTATTTCTGATAGAGTAGCAGACGCAAAAGCAAATGTCCGACCCAAAATCCTAGCTCCAAACTAACTGAATTCTTTCAACAAAAATGAAACAAATACATCTAGGAAAATCCTGCCCAATATTCTTTTGCACGAAATGTTACCAGTGGTACTTATGGAAAAAATACTGAGTTTATAAACAATGTTAAACCTTTCAGAAAGCTAAATGAATATCTAAACAAGGAGGAAAGACTGGAATATAATAAGAGGGGAACTAGCATGAATTTCTAAATGAAATAAAACTCGCAGCTGAACTCAGCATGAACCGTGGCGTTCGAAATACAAATTCCAACATATATTGTGGCCAGAAACAAATTAAAAGAAGAAAAAGAATGACTTATAAGAATTAAATTGGATAAAGTTGCATAATTGCGAATATCGTGAACGATTTGAAAACCTAAGATGACAAAACGAAAGCACACCAATTCACCTCGATCTACTCTCATTTTCTGGGAACTCTGTTTTGCACATATCTCGGATGACGAGGACTGTAATTTTGGGTGCACTTAAAAAAGCGTCAACGAGGAAGATTGATGAGAGGGCATCGGAGAGAAAGAAAAAGAGAAAATTGTGAATGGGACTCACGGGTCGAAAATAGATGCTCCAGAATAGAAGGGGGCGCGAGAGAAAGATTCGGGAAAGTAAACTTGGCAGAAATGGAGAGAGGAGGAACACGGGAAGGAGGTAGTAGAAGTGGAGGATTGCGAAGAAAAGAGAATGGAGGAAGAGAAGGAAAGAAAGGGACGAAGGAAGATACAGCATACGCACCTTCCCGTTCGTTATCATATTCCCTAGGACAATGGCCTCGACTGCCAAATTTTTAGAAACGCCAATGACAAGAATTGGAAGAATGAAAATTATCGAATTTTCATTTTTTTATTCGCCCTCTCATTTACGGGTTATCTGACACGAAACGCCGGATTATACGAAAAAGAGTGAGAAGAGTTATTGACGTCACTACATATTATTTCCTTAGTAGAAGTGGAGGAATGCGATGAAAAGAGAATGGAGGAAGAGATGGAAATAAAAGGGACGAAGGAAGATACAGCATACGCACCGATAAATGCCCGAGGCGAAGTATTTTTTCTGCTACACAATAATTCTTATATCTTCCCTTTCGGTAGCATATTCTCTAAGACAATGGCCTGGACTGCCAAAAATATTTTAGAAATGCCAATGACAAGAATTGGAAGAATGAAAGTTATAGAATTTTCATTTTTTTTATTCGCCCTCTTATTTCCGGGTTATCTGACACGAAACGCCAGAGTATACGAAAAAGAGTGCGAAGAGTTATTGACGTCACTACATATTATTTCCTTACTAAGCTTTCCAGCGAAGGAAATAGGTACAGATCTCATATGTAATCAAAAAGTTTTCGGGTGGGTAACACCTATCACGAATATCATGTTTTCATCAATCTAAAATTTTGGATGGATAGATTTTTATGTTATAAGTTTAATACAGGTTTTTATGCCGATAACCTACGTTCGATTTTATTCATTCAAAGAATTCAATTACTTAACTGGGATTAAGGATCTCTTAGCGACTCTATTATATCCGAATTTGCTCCAAAAGGTAGTTATAAAATTGAGCCTAGAAAATGATTCCAATGTTCTACAAATAATTATGAGTACACAGAGAAGTGGGATGGAGTAGGTACTTTGGGAAGGGAAAAGGTGAAGTAAAGGAATAAAAGAAAGAGCTACAGACAGCTGGAGCAGCAGAGCTAGAAGCAACAATCCCAACAGGTGGGACGCAAGCCCAATCGTGACCTTGCAGTTGATATTTCAAGCATCACAATCTCGTTTCCTATTGGCTCATACGACACAGCAAGTCCTGCAGCCAAGAAAAAATGCACGTGAACAGCTAGTTGCTGGAGATGGGATAACGAAAGAAGATAGGAGATGAAGGAAGCTGATGAACGGAGCGTAGCATATACGCGAGAGCTTTCGGATATAATATATATTTTTTTGCTTCCACCAAAACATAACGAGACCAAAGAGGTAACGTCTAAATTTAGTATGTCAAAGAGATAATTCAGGTATTAAAAATCGAAGAATGAGCCATTGACGTGTAAATTCAAGGATAAGGTTTGTAAACGTAGCTGGATAAATTTGGAGGCGTAGGGAGAGGAGGGGCGGCAGATGACTAAGCGAGAGGAAGTGATGGGTATACAACGGAGAAGGGAGAAACATTTTTCCGTGAAATTCCGATTCCTCCTCGCATGGAGTGAGGTGGGGGCTCAGGTTCAGCACTCATTTTTTCGCAGGGCAAAAAAAGAGAAAGAAGGCAGCGAAGAATAGGAAATTGACACAGCATGGAAAGGGTGATGATATGAAAATAATTTTGTGCGACCGGTTAAAAATATGTGAAATTAACAGTTTTTTTTTCTATAAAATGAAGCAAATTCACCAAGTGATGCCTCAAACTATTCATTATATGGATGAAATAAGACGAGAGGCAGTATTGTACAGACAGATCTAATAGTTATACTTAGAAAGCCTAAAATTAATTCAATTCTTTTTTTGCAAGAAATTTTAGTCTTGCAGTAAAAGAATAAACAACAACGATAATCATTACATTCCAACTAATTTCCTGCTTAAAAGACAATTCTCATTACGTGTAATTTATTCCACATTAACGATATCTCCAATGTTCAGTAAGTTAAGTGAAAGAACGGGAAGAGATAGTGGATGGGGAAAGAGTAAGTGGGGGAAGGAAACGTGTGAATCTTACTCCGCGAAGCCGATAACCTAATTACAACGGCCCAATGTTCGACGCCGACGGACGACATGCGATGGTGTTTATTCAGGCCAATGCGGAAACCAAGGAGCGGCGAAGTAGGCATAAGGAGAGGAGGCACAATTTCCCGGATATTGCGAGCATAAAATGGTATTTCTCTGATTGCACTATGGGCCAATTTCTTGCGTCTTTTGCTTAGCAAAACTCGTAATGCCCACACAGGCAAGAGAAAACAACATATAAAATTTATTTCCACACACACGATCGTCCATTAATTTTAAATGAAGCAATTTCTCGAAAAATTGTTAGTTGCGAAATTGCAATTAGTTACATATTATTAGTCACAGATGAATGGGAGTATTGTCAATTGCGAGTATTATCAATTAATTTCGGATTCAACGAATACATGTTGAAAATATAATGCGATTCTCATTCAGGGAGTTTTGATGAATAACACTACATTTCGCCTGCGAAAGTACCTGAGGTTCTCGAGAGTCATACCACCATCATTCGCAACCTCTGACTGCAACTCGCTACAAGTACTCCAGCTAAGGCTCCATTATCACTTGAGAGTGGAGCAACATTATCTGCAGAGGCATAACGACTTCGCTCATCAAGCTATGAGGCCATCAACCAAAGACCACAACCGGAGGCTGACCTTTAATATAGAGTCGAGAAAACAATTTTGACTGCTATAGGCATTTTCAAGGACGAGATAGCAAAGAACCAAAAGTGAAAAACTCGTCAAATTAAACTTTACTCCACTAACGTGTAATAATTTGAGCACATTAGTGCCACATACTTCACCAACTGCAACGAATTAACAATCACGCGGGTCGAGGAAACAACAAACACGGTATTGTGGGCACACGCCAAGTAATATTCGCAAACCCTTACGAAAGTTGCCATAGCAGCGAAGTAAATAGGCAGGTATTGGAGGCTGCGCGCTAGGCTTAGATTGCTTGAACAATTGAGAATGGGTATCTTTAAGAGCGACAAAGAGATCATAATATTAGAGCCACACTATATTTCCAGGTCCGATAGAAGCGATAAATTAAGAGAGATGTTTTGCCGAACGGATAGATATGGGAATTCGTTTTCCCCCGAACCATAAAGGACTTTAATAAACGCTAGTCCCAACTTCGTTAGAGCACTTCATTTTTTTTAGCTGTAAACGGCTGGTGTCCTAACACCCCCAGCCACACGCCTTTTAGGCGGCTTGCAGGGTATTATGTAGATGTAGATGTATGCATGATATCCCACCGAGGAATGACAGCTCAGGGAAACATAAGTTTACACTGCATTGAAAATAGCCTGGCGTTATGATACGTTATTCAGAGATACGAACACAAAGCAGTCCTGAGCGATTTAAAACGAGGTTGTGAGTACGCAAATATCAAGAAAAACAGTCACCCTCAAAGAAAACGCTCTTCGAAAAAAATATGAGAATCGAGGAAAACAAATGGGGAGGTTAGGCAATCTTGCTTTGATCAAGTGAGGCAGAGAGGAGGAAATGAAAAAGGAAGATTACAGGGAGAGGGTGCGAGGTGACTAACTGAAGGGATGATCTGAAGGGAGGGAGCGATGAGTATTGAATACACCCCGCTCTCCTTCGCAGCGGTATGGCGAGGAGGGGGGGCGCACATTTTCGGGGCATTTCGCAATGGCGAGGTGTGGGGGGGGGGGGGGGCGGAAGAGGGCGAAGGGCCAAGAGGATCGCAGCGGTCTGAACTTCCTCCAAAAAGCGCCGCTTCCCCCGAAATACACCCGGCGACTTCGCAACCGATCTCTTGGGGTCGCGTCAGCCGCGGACGAAAATCGCTGGAATCTGCTGTGAAGAGAAAGGCGGTCCGAGATGGGCCCATTGGGATATTTTTCTATTTTAAGTGTGATCTCATTCATTTAGGTACTTAAAAACTCAAGTCTTGATACTGGAAGTCATCAACTACGACTATTAGATCAACTTTGGACTTAAGTCACTGGAGTGAGGTCGGAGAAAAAAGGGGTACCTGGATGGCTTCACTAAGTTTTTCACAATGATATCAGAGGTAATATCACTCCTTGAGGTAGTCAAAAGCGCATGAGTCAGACTTTGCTTATTGAGGAAAAACTATATCCCTTCACACTTTCTTTAGTTCAACTATTTACCAACCTAAACAAGCCCTATTCTCTACCCGTTCATACCCTCCACAAAAAAATGACACATTCCCTGCAACCGATTAGCACCGTTCATCTACATCTTCAACATCCCTTTCAATTCATCCACTAATTTTCCCTTCAATCACCACGTTGAGCCATACCTCATTCGTGTTACTGTTATAATAGCTGTCATCCTTCTATACATGCTTTTGGAAAAATAATGCATTAAGTTTATAATATTTTATAGTGAAGGAAACGTTAGTAGCTAAACACATCACCTCACAAAACCAATACGGAGCTACCGGAGCGATTATCAGATGTGGATTATAAATTCTTAAGGAACGCGTATCAACCCTAAAATACATAAATTCAAAAATGAAGTACATAAACATGATAGCAGACAGTAAAAATACGAGCATAGCATATAAGAAAATTTATAGATGCTTTATTCCTGTTCCTTTACACATTCCAGGGACGATTTCACAGGTGAACATCGCGTTACACCATACTCTGCTTTTCTATAGAGGAATGGAAAGGAACTAACAATAAGCAGCGAGGGATTTAAGTCTTTGGCACAACACTGTCAGAGACCAGCTGCACGACCCACCCAAAAAGTCCGACCCCGGGTCATCCGTGGAGGTGAAACTGTTTCCGTTTCTCGAAAACACATAGAACTGGCTTCACGCGAAAACAAAATAAAACGAAATCTCGACGATGCTTTCCACGGAAGGCCGATTGGAGAGCGAGTGTGCCTAGCGAAAGATGCCGAGTGGACCACTATGATGGTGGAACGTCCGATTAAAGTAATACAATGTCTGCAAATTTCTACAGCGAGCCAAAGATAGAGATGAGGGTAGATATCAGACAGTGCACTATACTACATTAAGTTAGGTAACATAACGACCACGCAATTCAAAACAATTACCCTTTGAATTTCAATGTTAACATAACTATCCTAAAACATTGCTTTGATATACGACATATTTCTATCTTACAAGGAAAAAATAGCCGTAATAGTATTCAGATTAGTCAAAATACACATTTTTCAATTGAAATACTACATGAGGTTTTAGTTTCTACGTTTTATTTCTATCTCATACCTCCTATACTCTTATGTTATTTCCACACGCAGACAATCATCGCATTACGATCGTATTGAAGTTTAGGGAACTTCACATACAATTTCACAAAATCACAACACAAAAACTCCATTTTTAAAACTATATTCTACAAAATATTCTCAGAAGACATTTTTTACGCAGATTACATGACGCAGACCTCCAGTTAGTTTTTTTATGGAACTTCGATACGCAAATGGACATCTATTTCGCGTGGGAAACAGAAAAGACTCACTTCACACATTCCACAAGAGTGGATTATACAATGACCCAGTTTCCAACGCCAATGCATAACGGAGAAAGAATATATCCACCTTGCCCTCATCAGAGAATAAGATAAAAATCGAAACGATTGATCTCTTTTTCCCACTTGTTGCAACACATGCCTTGGCAATGCACACGGACTTCCGATAAATACCACCTATCATGTGAATGAGAATAATTTTCACAGATCATTTCCAAGTCATCTGTCTCTCCATCATCATGAGTCCTGAGTTTCCAACATATTATTGTTAACTTTAGACGTTACGTGAGTTTCGTTGAATTAATGAACTGAAGGAAAAATTGAAACCCAGAAACCTTCCCTTACAAGAAAGATGTCCATGAGCAAGAATTGAAGTACTCCCAGGGATGGAGACGATTGTGAAAACGAGAGAAAGAATTTAAAAGCAAACAGACCGCAAATTCTGGAAGAAATCAATCACCATCAGTCTACAGAGAGAATTTCAAAGGAGATATCCGCAAAGTGAGAGCGAAATAAATCCAATCGTGTCAGGCGAAACATGATGGAACTCCTTCATGATGTATCAGATAGGGAAGACAATGGCAGGTTCCACAATTTATTAAATACTGCGACCGGTTTCAATACATATTATCATCATCAGGCACTTGTAATAGAATTATTTCCACATATATACCTAGTTGTCAAAAGGGATGAAGTTGTGGAGGAGATTTTGGGGGGAATGGTTTACAGCGTCAAGGATTGGGTGGTAGGGGTGGGGATGTTAACGGGGACAATGTAGCAGCGTCAAGTCAGGGGCCATTAGGAATGGGAGGGGGGGTGGAGTATGTAATAAAATAAATCAGTCATACTGCTATAAGCATTCAGCAGACCCAAAAAGCTGCCTCAAAGTTCGATATGGGTACAAATCTAATGACAACCTCAATAATGGGTAGCACGTTAAGAGTCTCGGCGATAACTCTGATAGGCGAAGGTCGTTTCGAAACTGGGAAAACACACGGGCGATAAAGAAGAAGAGAGTTTAACAAACTCAACCTTCCCCTTCCCCGGATCTGCAGAGATGAGGCGGGAGGGCAGCTCAGAGGAGGGAGAGAGAGAGGAATATCTCGCGGAGATATGCTTTTATCGCGGGCGGAGGGAGGGACGGGGCGGATGAAACAGACGGCTTGGCGCTCCCATCACGCATCTCGAGACGCGCCCAATAACATCCAAAGCGAGACATTCGCCGCTACCGTTTTGCCCGCCTTACCAAAAACATCTACTTCTTGACTGAAATTTATTTATTTCCATACCACCGAAAACAACACTAATTGGCCTTTTACATCGCGTTTTATTTTTATTTTTTTATCTATCTCAACTACCCCCGAAACCAGCGCAATGAGGCCTTTACATCGGGAGTTTAAACAATCAACAACAGACGATCACATACACCCATGTCTTGGAATGGGCAACCTATCCAGACGGGACTCGAACCCGCGACTTTCGGTAGGCGAGGACTTATCCCTGCTACGGAGGCCGACTAAATTTTACTAAGCATTTCGAGAATTACACGCGTATGAACAACCATTCGCTGAATAGGTGCAGAAAATGCCATGGCTTTATCAGCGCATATTTTTACGACACACGGGCCCCGCGAGCTAACCTCCTTTGAGTGAATCAAAGAAGAGCTCCTTCGATTACCTATCGCCCCGCAAAAGACGCGGCCCTCGCACCTAGGCGGAGAAAAAATCGAAGGCTCCGCGGCGAACGACGGAAGTCATGATTTGTGTCGCAAGGCTAATCAGAGGAAGAACTGGAGGGGTAGAGGAGGAGACGTCGACCGCCTTCTTTTCACGAGTGGAGGGAGGCGACGCTCCAGAGGCGATCAGCTGATCACGACCGTGGGACGTGCAACAGCTGTGTCCCCTCCCCCTCCCTCTCCGACGAAGAAGACTGGCTATGCTATCTTGTCCCATTCCCAAACGCACTTCAACCACCATCTGGAACGCGGCACCTAGGCTCAGCACCGAGAGAAAGGCGCTTAAAATCACATAACCCCTTAAGCATCCGCTCACCTCCCCTAATAATCACAGGACTAATAATCTTGAATATATCATAAGAATTCCCAGACTTTCCTCTATATTTTCGTCATAACATACGTGTTTACAGGGAATATTTCTCTCCGTAGAAGACGAAAATGCGACTGATAAGCAATAAAATATTTAGTAAAAAATTTACGTTAAAATTACGATATAAAACAGATGATGCAATGCATGTGGAAAATGGATGCTCAAATAAAAAAGATACCGCCATGCGGAAAAATCGCAATTTATTACGATAGTAACAGATTGACTGTCATTCTTCTGGACACCCCCAGACTTGGCATGTTTCCCAGGCGATGATAATGACATTACCTATGCCGAAACCCACGCCGAAAAAATCATTTTCCCTTTTCCCTGTACGGAATCCGTGTCAACGCCATTGCAAGCACTTATTTGGCGATGACAATATCCTAAAAGCAACGCTTTTTGCAAATAAAATGATCGAATGACACCATTACATCGAATTCTACCAGAAGCACCACATTACTATACGGAGGATTCCACAAAAAAAACAATTTCATGGATAATTAAAGGGATTGAGGAGGGCAGTGGGTACGCCTCCAAAACCAGTGATTGAGTAATTATAAGTCACCGCAAGCAGTTACGATGACAGCACAATAAATTATGACAACGAAGAACAACGGATAATGAGAAGACCCGCAAGAAGAAGAAGAATCAATGCATTGCAACGCAGACGCAAAAAAGCGGCTCAAATGCAGCGAATAGTGAACCATAACCGGTACAAAAAAAGTTTCAAAAGGATTACACGCAATGATACAGCCAAGGAGCACGGAGATGATTGCGAAATTTCACACATTAATAAATCATGTGGATTACAGAGGCCAAGTAAAATCGGAATGAAAGATGAAGAAGGAAAACGAATGTTTGAAGGAATTAAAAAAATATGGGAAACGTGTGCGAAGTAAGGAAAACGCACGGAAAACTTAATAACACGTGGAGCAGAATGAAGGATGTCGACCTAATAATTTACCATGATGGGCTCTTGGAGAGGTTCCTAATGGCCTGTTAAGAGCGCTTTGTTGTAATTGTCGAGTGGATCGGCGTCAGGAGATTTGATCTGACGGGACAAGACACGGGCGAGGTGCAATCATTGTCCATGATAGCACTGAGGATAGTGGAGAGAACGCGTCTCTGATGCCTCGAATCAAAACATCCTTATCTTGTTTTTATTTCCTCGTGCTCTCCATGGCAACGGACTCGTGCCCCCACCCACACTCGCCGAAACAAAACCCTCACGCCCCGGACGAACAGGTGGTGTGAGCGACAGAGGACATCAAATGATATTTAAGAACCTCTAAAGGACTTATGCCATCACCCCACAAAACACTGCTATGAGTTTTGTCTTCGTCAAACAAAATGGTCCCTCATTAAGAGGGCATATATCACGTCTCGCGTTAAATGTCAACGGGCAGATCATAAGGAGAGAAGCCATTTGGGAAGAGAGCAGGTAATCTTAACATTGCAGAGAGAGACTTCAAGGCCACAGAGAAACGCACCCGGATGAGACAAATGACACTGAAAATGGTAATTTTAGGTAAGAACTCAATCTGGCATTTAGTTGAAAACTAAGCAGGTAGAAAATCAAAGAATTAATTATCCCTCGAGCCTAATGTTTGATCTACAACGCTAAAACTCGAATAAAATTCCTCCATTTAATGACTCGATAAATATTCAAATAACTTGTATCCTATGAATATTTTACTTTCATAAATAACGAAGGACATTTATATTTTTAGTCCCTAGAAACCATTTAAAAGTGAATAACCTGAAGCAATCAAAAATTGCCACTGAAAATCCACTGTTTTGAATCAATATATCTTTAATTTTAAGCCACGAGAGCGGGAACTACACGCATTTAGAGCACCAGAAGAACTCTTAAACTCATGAGCATCTATAGCGAATGTTTTCTCTAACCGCTATGGGATGCTTTTCTGAACATATGATACCTGGCACTTTCTACACTGAGCTTCCGCGTTGTCTCTCAGGTAATTAGTAGATACTTATTTTTGACCATTCGTGCACTTGAGCTAAGCTGTGATATATGGTACAATTGTTGACACATCAAACGCATTCGTGTCATTTTAGCATGCAAGTAATTATCACGGTAAAAGAGAAATTTTTATACACGTTAGTCCGTAGTGGATTCGATCACAAGTCGTTCCTACTGCAATACAGTAAAAATTTAATAACACTATTAAATCAGAGACCTCTCTTTACCAACGCCAAAATCAATTTGGGCTACAATGGCGGGAGTATTTATGGTGAAGATCGCGAGGGATTACTATTAAGATGATGCACAATCGAGAGACAGATAAAAGACGTCACCGCATTGCGGACGTGGAAATTCCAACAGCAGGCGTCGTGTGTCCGGCGGGGAAACCCCGAGGAAGGACGCTCAACCTCACCTCCAGTCTGCGGTGAGACCGCCTCCTCCCTGGACATAGTGGTGCGAATATGTCTGCTGTACGGTCGCAGACGCTACAGCACAAAGGGCGAGAAAACAGTGCACTAATTTGGCGGAGGAAATAGCGCAGTGCAGGGGGGGCTTACACTCGGTAAAAGGGACAGTTCGGAAGTTACTGATGGTGCGAAGTAAATTGAAATGTAACCATAACGTTTTGCAAAGCTACATAACTTTACGCTCATCACCGTCAAAATTATGGTCTATAATTACCATTTCATTACATATAATAATTAATTCTCCAAAGAAACAATAATTCTAACGGAAAACGTGCTCAAGTTAACCAGATATTAATTACTACGTATTGAACAGCGAGAATCGAGGCACCAAAACCCGAATATAACAGAGTCTGAGGTCCTCTAATGTAAAATAATCCAGGTCTAATTATATCGCTGAACAGGTTACTCTGATTTTTAATGAAGAGGGGTTAAAAAAACCTTTGTAAAAAGCATAGGAAAACCTCGTAAGTTAAAGAGTGTATAAAATGAAATATATAGATGATAATAGGAGAAAAGATATACCAACGCCGAAAAAAATTCACCCAGCCAAAAATGTTCGCATCGTCGGACAAAAACACTGGCAACATGTTGACTACTTAATTGATTCTGTCCATTAAGTCCGAGGAAAGGCAGATCGAAGTAGATACACGTTTTAGATAATTAACAAAACAAATATATTTCCCATCGGCAGGAACCGGCAAATTTCCAACCACCGACCCGATGGGTGGGTTGGTCGAGTAGCGAGGAAGGGGCACGTGGGTGTAGGGAAGAGGGTGGGGGGATGAAGGAGGGGTAGGAATCGATGTAAGCATGGCAACTAGCAGGGGGAAGGGTAAGGGGATGGGGGGACCCAGGATGACTTTCCATCGAACATCACCACGAGTGTCCCAGTGTAGTACAAGGGAAGGCCCGAGCCATTGGCATTACTATCGACAGAAAATATCAAAAGGCTGATGCAATTCCAGGAGAAAAGTTGGCCGGGGATGGGGACCACGTGACAGCTGGCGCCTGAAGGCGTTTTAGGCGCCAAAAAAGAGGCGCACTTCCTACAACCGCGACGTGTGAGAAAGGAGGGGAAGGTCCAGCCAGGATTCACCACGAGCAAATTTAAGCATAATGTTAAGCACCAGGGAAACTTTGTTCACCAATGATTTTTGCTTCAGCAAATCGGGGTTACATTGAGAACCTTCATTAATGCACCTCGCCCATACCGGAAAAAAATGTATGACCTTCTAACCTAATCACGCCCTCTGAGCAAAGCAGGAAGTGCCAATCGGCAAAACATATGGAAAACTTCGCAAGATTATGGCAATTAATTCTTAGACGTTTAAAAATAAACATCCGCCGGCTACGTATAAAAAAAGACACTTTAATAAGGGGGAGAGTAAATAAATGAAACAAAAGCACATCGATGACTTTTATTAAAAGCCGCCGTTGGCATGCCGAGACACTACAGAGAATTGTTCGGTAATAAACAAAGAGGCCACTCACAAAATGAATCTCGTGACTCACTGGAAAGGGGTCCTCGCGTGTCCGAAAACCTGGAGCTAGAGAACGGAACTCGGCGATCGCTGACGGAGTGTCGGCGCTGTCCAGAAACGTGCACGACTTGTAAAACCCGCCCGAATACTGAGTTCCGCGTGGACTACGCACAAGTTTGAAATCTGCGCATCGGCTGTTTTGGCGCACGCGCAGTGCGAATTGGGGAGGGGGATTATGCGAGAAAGAAGAGGTGGAGGGTAGATATGGGATGAGAGGGGGGGAAGGGGTTAGGCGCCGGCGAAGAGAGCCTTTATTCCAACATCCGCGTGCGGCAGAAAAGGGATTGAGCGGCGATAACAATCGGAAATCGGACGCTTTTGAATGCTCCCTGGAAAAAAAACTCTTAAGTATGAATTTATCCACCAATGAGATCGACCAGTTGTCGTCACTCGAATAAGAATAACAAGAATCATTGGAGTACCCAACGGGGGTCAGGAGGGGCAGCTGTCCCCCTCCCTTCCTATAAGCAAATATCGCACATGTTTTTAGTAAAATTAAGACTGGATAGAAACGAAAGTTTTCAACAAATTTTCTGAGTTCGAAAAATGATATTAGTATAATACAAGAAAATAAATTAATCTTTTTCGAGCAAATATTTTCAAAAACTAATAAAGCGCTGTTATAATTTTCTTAAAATGTTGGTTTCATTCACCTTTTTTAATTTTAAAATGTTACAATTTGAACGACCGTGGCTTGCCACCCCCCTTTTTTGTTCCTAAGTACGCACTTAAGTTGAATATTAGAAAAATGACTATAATATATCCTGAAAGGACAAAAAATCACCAACGGGATAGACCACACATTCTTAGGCGGGGCAGGATCGATCAAAGCTGTCACGGTGAACTATGTTCACTCTGACCAGCCAGTTAATAATACAACAAATTTAAAACGCATTTTCATGTTGGGTGAGAGGTGCATTGTTCGTGTTAGCAAAAACTTACAAATTAAAATTGAAAACAAGAATCAGGACAATTTTTTTTCGTGCAGACGTTAATAATATAGTAAATCCGGTTAAATAGGAAAGGCACGTCCTCCATTATCAAGAAACTGTATCGATCAGTAAATATTTCTTAAAAATTATTGTGAAACCGAATGGTTCTAAGCGGTGATTCCAAAACTTTTAAGTGCGAGTATTAGTAAATTTATACAACTAGTAATTCAAGCAGGTGTTCCAAGTAAATTTTTCCCACAACTCAAACGTGTATTTTAGTATTTTTAGATTGAATAACAAGCATGTTTTTTTGAAGGACCGTCGATTTTTTTTCCAAGCAATCGATTTGGTGGTTCAAATTTCAGTTTTTGCCGAAAATTCGAGCTATTCATTTTGATAAAAAATCGATTTAATCCGAGATTTATCCATCACTAACAAGTAAGGGCAGGCGCCAAGCTATCAGGAGTTGATTTAGAGCGGGGGAAAGCCGGGGGAGAAAACGATGCTGACCGGAGAGACGGCCCGTCGAGGAAGCGGGGAAACGGCGGATTTCCAAGATTAGATTTTGGCAATGCGAAGGCCACGAGACGTGGAAAACAAGCACAGAATCTCCTCTCCCCCACCCACCCAACGAGGAGCTTTTTCCTCTTCAACCGTCCTCTTCTCCACACGAGCGAATATGAGTCACCACTCAACTGCGAACTGCTCATCACGAGATTACGTCCCATCTTTGAAACCAGAGATTTTTACAGTCAAAACCCATTACTTTCTTTTCGCATCCACTGGGTAGAATATCTAAGACATAGTTACCATTGCTATGCATGCAATAAAGCCACGCACGGGTAAAGTAGAACCGAACTATCATCTGATTTCTAGTACTTGTTAGAGGATCGAAATTATACTAAGGATTATATCCCATAGATGACTAAAACGACTAAAATCTACGCAAATTAAATGGGTTTTAAGAACAAAATCAGGGAATACCGAAGTGAAACCGAAAGTTTGATCAATTTATGTATCTACAAGATATTAATCTTTAAGTATATTATCAAGCACTTAAATATGTAACGATCCCAGAATTTTCTTTCATGATAGCGACACTTATCGAGGGCAATACAATGGCTTTAGTAAAGCACGGAAGGGATCTCCGTTAAACATCCATACCTAAGATATAAAGTGGCCGGAGGTGGCTCGCAGGGTATTATGTAGATGTAGATGTACATCGTCTGAAATTACCAATGCATGCATGAGGCACAGAGCTCAGGGAAACATCTCTTAATAATCACCTACTAAAACTGCCTATGGTTGGAAAGTTTCCTTCGTTTGATAAGGTATTAATAATCCTTATTTCAGCCAAGCGCTACCTGCTAACAGCCAGCAACGCAGCGGCTCACAATATCCTCGTCCCAAGTTCACCTCACACGGCGGCAGAGGGAACCAGAATGTCGTCACACGGGCATTTCCCAGCATTCATACTTAGCCGTCGCGTTTGCGCGCGCATGAAAATTTTCACTTTTCATTTAAACGCGAAAAATAGATATCGCCATTTAAAAATCTAAAAGCACGAAATGCGTACTCAAGGAGTAATAATCTTTCGATCTAGGCAATAAAAAAATAATATCAAACCACCCTATTGGAGGAAATAGAAATTCAGGCCGAAAGATTGCGCCCGCGGCATCTCCCTTGGATTTACACGGGACGGTAATGGCGGGAGGCCAACCATCACTCATCATCTCGACTCTATTACGCACTTTTTGGCTCCGAAGGGAAATAGCGATGTCCACGCAATATGGGTGCAATCGCGAGGGAAAACGGAGGCAACGCGTGGACACGCAACAGGTTAATTCTCCTCGGTGGGCAAACACGCAGGAAAAGGGTTCGCCAACGCTTCTCGGAAACGGAGATCTATTTGGGAAACTGGTCGGGAGGGAAGGGGGAGAAAGAACGGAAATATGCGGAGGGGATTACAGAACATGGGGGGAGGGGGGGTCAACGGTCGCTCTAGTGCCAAAATCCTTGGTCAACAACGCACACTTCGCGACTACTCGTAAATAATGGACCACTTTCGTAACAACCGAAACTACCATAAAATTTGTCACACAAACACCCACAACCTTTTTTTCTGAACGATTAGTTCCTAATCCCTCCGCTATAGCAGCTCAACCACGCATCTGATTATTAAAATAATACTGCATTAAAATTATGGTGATTTGGAGCGGTGGGCCGAGACAAAAATGCCGCCCCGATGTCCTGAGTTTCAATGCTTGCATTTTTGGAATGCGCAAGTTTGGCAGCACTCAGAGTTCGATAACCAGTCAAACCCATTTTTTCTTAGAGGTACAAATCCCTCATCGTCTCCGAAATCAAATATATCTCCCATACTTATGCTCCAAAATCTATCAGTGCCTTCAAATGACATGGAGACACCACAGAAACTACTCCAGAAACCCACAATCAACTCCATTACTAGGATTGATCAGATCATTTGATCCCTATTCCCCATCACTAAGTGCAAAATAACTAATATGGAGAGCCAACCCTCACACTCATCCAACCGAAAATGAGCTAATTATATTTAGAAATGTCGACGAAAATAGATGAACTTTTTTGCAAACGGCTAATTATTCCACAGCAATTGAGGCATATCCAGAAATACTACCGTAATGTCATGAAAAATAATGGATGGATCGAGGAAAAACGAGACGCAAGACGCTAGTCAAAGGACACTACGTACTTCAACTCTATGACAAAGAGAGATTCCACATAAAAGATACAAACAGGGTCTCCTAATTGCAAATCTCGGAAATCAACAACCGGGAACTATGGAAACAGGTGCATTGAGTTTCTCAAGCAAGGAGGCCAGCGGCGGAGTTAAGACCAAGAGGAGTCGTCAAACGAGGACAACAACCTAGAATGGAATGTTTCTTGAAGGACTTGCAGAGATGAGGCTTAGTAAAGAGATGCTTGGTACCGTACAGAATCCACGAACAAGCGACCATCAACACCCTTTTGTTACCGCCCTGTCGATGTGTTCTAACGGACTATATTCGGTCTAGTGGCGATTTGAGGCGGCCATAATTATCTCTTATAATTAGCAATTTTCGAATGTTCTTGCAGTTTCACCCACTTTTTCCTTGGAATGATGAGCTATTTTTTCACCATTTTCCCACGAATAAACAGCTTAAATCATACCTTACCTACCTACCTGCCCCGCGCTGCAACTAACATTAGAGCGAATATAAATTCAAGGGTAACGAGGGAATTAAACAAGTTCAAAGGGTGAGATCCCGAGTCAAAGCAAGTCAGTCGTATATTTAGTATCCCGGAATAATTTGGAAGATGTAAGTCTACATGTTTTTTTCTATGACAAGAAAATCTGATTGTGGGAAATAATTTGTAATCTTATCCCAAATTAATAAGTACTTTCAAAAATCCTGCTGTAAAATTAGCAAGCAGGCATACTCTCAGCGTGAGGACCCCAGTATGGAAGGCTGGCGGGGGAGGGGAGGAGGTTGGTTTCCGGAGATGAACAACCTTGGGATTCCGAAGAGCACGGGACTACTCTCGCAGCAAGATATGCTAGAGGCCAAAGGGCGATTTTGTGTGGCAGGTAAGTATAATAACAGCCATTCATTTCAATTTAAAGCAACGCAATCGACTCACTGCTTGTATGAGAGACCAATAACGTACCCAAACTCACTTTGGAGCCAACAAATGAGTGCAGCTAATTGAAAAATGGTTAAATTAACTGAATTGAAATATTGAGCAGGAATAGCGGACACCAGAAGCACATCAGAACGAGAGGAAGAAGGTCGTGCACTATGAACAAATGCAGTCCACTCCAAGAAGCCAGTTCCAAGCCTCTCGACGTACCAAGTAGCATGCCGTACGGGCTTGCCAGCTTCTTTGGCAAGACTAGCTTCATTTATTTATGTATACTAACCTTTTTACGAAATATTCAACGAGTGGCCCCAAAGAATTTTCCGTAAATTGCTAAGTGTTGGAATGCGAGCGTCTCCACCATTCATAAATAAACAATACATATTATATGCCTTAACGCAGTCTAAATAGGCTAGTTCAAGCTTTCCAGATGCGCCTTGACTTTGGGAAATAAGGAATCTGAGTCAAATATTACACGTTATTGCCCATAAGTGAAATTACGTAGGCGATAAAAAAGCTTTAATCCCCTCCACCACAAATAGTTTCATCGCGATTAAATATAACTTTCCATAACACATAAAAACCCACTTTGAATGATGGTGGTGAAAAACTATGCGCCCTACGGGGATAACACAGGTGATAACTGACGCTATAGTGAGGCGATGATGCCAAACCAAAGGATGTTAAACGGAGGACAATCCCTTTCGCTTGATTAAGAATGCGCCTTCCACACATTAAAGCCACTTTTTTAACGAATATAAAACTTCGAGGGCGACAATTAAATCAATACTATAATGCGGGAAATGGATGCCACGGTCCACGTCAGTCAAATTTCTGCCTTGACCCAAGGATCACGGCCACTAATGCAGCGATGAAAAAGACCAAGATGCTGCACAATCAAACGTTAAATGGGCTGCTTTGCACATTTGCGTAGGCATTGCATAGGAGAAAACGTTGCAAACTTGGTAACCTCAGATACCGATAGGAATAATATTAATTTGTGGATGGAATGGAAGCATTCTCACTTCATGGGTGATTTTCGTTTGCCTGCAAAAATTTGAAAATAAAGTGATCCGAAGTACTCACTGACTATCAGGTAAAATTATAATAAATAAGTCAGCGAGCTACTTTAAATGATTATTGGCATTTTATTTTGGCGAATGCCAAATGTTATATTCAAATTCCATAACTTTCTACATCAAGACACACCATTGCGCAAAATATCCCTAAAATAATATAAATGGCTTATACAAATGAATATAAGTTGGAGTATTATGGCCGATGTGTTGGAACTATTCCAGTATGTATAGATAAATGAAATTCAATATTTCTAATTTTTTAATAATTGAATGTGTCTTGTTTAGATACACTGTAGATGTACACGTAAAAGATAGTGCATTGAAACCACGAATTAATATGCCATGAAAATCGACACCAGTCGTCTCGCTGAATAGTTTTTTCGTTGAAAATCGCATTTTAGCCTATAGCACAAGATCTTCAATAATAATAAACAAACACTAACATTTTTCCTGCGGTTAAAAAAGGAAAAGAAACCTAGACTTTCAGCAGGAGCGTCAAGAGAGTATGGACAAGACAAAAGAGTAAGGTGAGTGCAAATAAGTAGGATGAGTGCAAACCGAAAAATTATACGAGGAAAATAAGCGGAATAAAATCGAACCAAAATAAATAAAGAAGAGAGAGAGAAAAGAGAAGCCTCCTAAAAACCTTAAGCAGAAATTGGGACAACTTAGTTGGCCACATTTTGAGGCACCATGGCCTGATAAAGACTATCGTTGAAGGACAAGTGGAAGGGAAAAAGGGCAAGGGACAGCCCCGAATGAGTTATATAGGACAGGTTATAAAGGATGTAAAAGAGAATAAATATGTAGCTGTGAAGAGATTAGTGGATAGGAGAGAGAAATGGAGAACTGCGTCAAACCAATCTTAGGATTGTTGACTAATAATGATGATGAAGATGGAATCAGTATAAAGAGGGAAGAAAATATCAGGAACGATACTAATTTTTCTGAAATGCAAATTTAAATAACTTGTATGATTGTCATTCCATTCCCTGAAAGGAATTTAAGCCCGTGATCAAACCGGTGATTGGTGAAAAGGCCAACCTCTCCGTGAGGGCAGCTGACGACTTTCGGCCTATCCCACGCGGGTTCCTCACTCTCACTTTTACTTCCCCTCCAAACAGCAGCCCCAAAACCCACCCCCACTTCACCCTCCCCTCCAGATTATATATTGATCGAAGGAAGGGCACCACGGAGACACGCTAACCTGCTCACCACCGGCCAAACCCCATCAATGATTTACTTGCGAACCCAAAGTTTATTCCCATATTACACGATGCAAGTGGGCAATGCGCAGAAACACTCACGCCATTCAACGGCTGACGGGTTGATCGATTCAGGAGGTACGATCAAAATTCATATTCATTGTTAACGTATCCAAAGTTATAACCAGAGTCACAAGAATCAAAATACTGTAACTTCTCGAAGAGATTAAGTGCGATAATATTCTAACAATGACAAGTGGTGGCGATAACGGAGTAAATGACGCCCCAAAGACACCCCTACGAAACATGAAGCCGAATTTCCCATCACGAGGAGATAACAAAGAAATTATAATATTCACATTCGTCATTCCACAGTATTTTCAATTTTTTAATAGCACCCTAACCCGTTTCACTTCATAAACATTGATTGTTAGCCGGAAAAGTTAGTCCCGATCCGAAAGTGCATTACAGGGGCTAACTCCAGGGGTAATGCACGGCGTAAGCTAGATCACTGAGAACAATGTTGAAGGAATATTGATATTGGAGGACATGACAACCTAAACATTCTATCCGTTCACAGTAAATTGTACACGTAGCGGAAGGGTAGAATAATTAATGAGAATTGACCAATAATGGTAGCATACTTAGTGAACTAGGTCTACAGTTGGATACACTATCGAGCTATAGCAATCAGGGTGCTGGGTGAGTTGCGGGGGTGGAGTTATGATCGTTACTATTGAAGGAGAAACAATTCTGGCAATTATTCGGGATGAACACTCATGCCAGTGTACACTGATGGCGTACTCTGCCGCCAGGGGCGCAGCTAGGAATTAAGGCTAGGGGGTTTAAGGCAACTAGACCTGGGGTTTTAGGTATACCCGCGAGGAGCGGGGGCCCACCCCAGAAATTCTTTAAGATAAACGGTTCAAAATGGGGAGTTTTATTGCTTTCTGAGGGATATTTTATGAATCCTTACACTCTTCTATAAGTATATCAATCAAGTGAAGTAAAATGGAGTAAACTTAAAAGTTTCTCTGGGCTCTGGGGGGTCTTTTATTCCCTAAACCCCCCCCCCCTCGCTGCGCCACTGTCTGCCGCACATCGTGAGCGGTGTTTGAAGGCACGCATGCTCTACTTCACACTTATCTTGCTCCATCGAGGCACTCACGCAACGATTCGGACGTATGGAGGAAGGCGATGGATAGTGGCAGGTCCCTCCAGAAGGGCAGGCCGCCTCTCAATCATCCGCCAGTGCGGTGTGGATCGATATACCACGCTGCGAGGGAATGCACTGATACCACCCCACAAGGGGCAGGGGGGGGGGGGGGGAAGGAAATACGCAACCCGCACCACATCTTGCGATGAGTGTGGAACACAATCACTGCGCCGTCAGGAGATTCGCATGCGTTCGCATCGCTTGTCCATGGTTTTTGTGTTCATTTATTCGTGATAATTTGTTCCTTGCAGGTTTTTAAACGTTTCCACCCTCCCCTATTTTCCTAATTTCAGTGAAAATCCTCAGGGTTTTCCCAACACAGGTGTATATTCATTTACATCTTTTAAATGCACTTCTATGTTTCTATGCTATATTCGTCATTTTCACCTCACCATGGATATCTAAGTAATGCAAATTTTCCGCCTCCCAATCCTGAGGACGTGACATCTCAATTGGCCAACGAAGCCACATGCGTACCGCGTCCAAAATACTTCAAGACAGAATTCCGCCCAAGCACCCTCAGCTGCACCTTACAATACTCAGCGAATGAATGAAAGAAAGAAAGGTGATATACTAGAGTGTGGTATTTTATAAAAATTGAATAGTTGAAAATGGCGCCTTAATGAGCGGAAAAGAGGCTAAACCAGCCCGATCAAAAAACGAAAACAAGTAATAACTTCATACCTACGGAGGATAAAGACTATTGCAGATTTCATATCGTATATTTTGACAAATTAGCCGAATTTACATACTCTCAGGCACCCTATCGTGAATGTGGGCTACATGTATGGCCAACTTTCCGCCGCACCCAAACAGACCGCCCAAAACATATCCCCGCAGTGGCTTCCGCACTCAATAAGGAAAGCACAGGGCGTCGCGACGCCACTTTCACTTGCTATTGGGGGGGGGGAGGGGAGCGTCGGGGCGCCGTGCGCAAGTGCGGCCGAGGAAAACGGGGGCGTGGCCCACCCTGCTGCTTTTTTCGCTTGTTTTGGTGCGTGTCGCTAAGGGAACGGCCGTACCCCCTCACCCCCCCCCTTCCCCTATGACTATTCCGGGGACGTCGACCTCCAGCAGCCGTAAAAACCGAAAGGGAGGAAGACGCCCCCCCCCCCCCCCCCCCCCCCCAAAACCGACGACTTCGACATAGGAAAGCGAGGGAAACGTAGGGGCATCCGTTGCTAGGCAATGGAAGATATAAGGGTGGGGATGAGGTTCGCATCTGTGTCCCCCCCCACCCCTCCGCTCTCCCCATGTGGCCTAGCCCACCGCTTTGTTTTCGTCAGAGCTTCGGCAACTCGCCGACGAGAGGCGCTGGCGTCCCACAACAAACACAGATCTCGTCCCCCCCCCTCTTCGATCATTGCTCCAGTAGAATGAGAAGCGTTGCCACCACGGGAGATTACAGTTGGAGCAAAAGTGGGATTACGTATCATCAAGCTGGGCTGCAGGTCCCTGAAAGTTCCCCGTGACCCTCGCTCACAACCCCCTCACCAAATTCCAGGCGAACGTGAAACTGGAGGGACTGAAATATGTCATTCTTTCCTCGCACAACCAGGGATATCAACAGTTGCGGAATTCACTAATCACAGCACTCGCTGGGGTGGCTTATTGAATGTTTCACCCCTGTCCATTTACTCATTCGGGTTTTACTTTCTCTTTATTTCTTTAGAGGAAACATTTCCTACGCGGCCAGTGGCGCCGACTCCATGGGGCTTGAGGGGGCCCGAGCCCCCTCATAAATTCGTCATGGGTGAGAGGAAAAAAAGTGCCAGGCTTGTCGATTTTCCCCGGATTGTCTCGATATTCGAGTTAACAGGGTTCTAATGTTGATCATATGACTGTTTTAAAATGCTTAAAACTCTTAAAAGTCACTAATTATAAAATTTCCCGGGGCAAGATCCCCGGTTTGGGCCCCCCCAATATTTTTTGTAAGTCGGCGTCCCTGCCAACGCCTGAAACTTCCGTGGATGAACTTTTTTCCATCACTGGAACTATTTTCGTAAATTAGCCGAAGTGAAATGTATTTTTTCTTAACCAGGCAGCGTACCAAGTAGTGAATTACATGCAGGTGCAAACTCATCCCAAACTGAAATTCCCTTCAAGCGGCCGGTAGGTTATTATGCGCGCGTACATACACAATTATGGACATGTAACCTAGGGAAATGACCTAGAGACATATTCAAGGCTCGCGGTAAATCGCTCCAGGAGTACCACGTCGCAAGCCTCTTCCGGGATTCGAATCCACGACTCTTCGATCACAATCCACGCGCTATGACAATCAGGCTACCACGTCCCCATCGCCCGAAATGATGTACATAAATATTATAAAGAAATAACTAAATATTATAATATGTATGGTATAAGTGATTGAACGATCTACGGCCGTTAAACAGTTGAAAGAGAATTAATTCCCCAGGGCCGTACTCTTTGGCGGGCAGAGGGGGGTGAGAAGTTAAAATGCTAACAAGGGGAGTAATAAACGGAAACAAGATAAAACACAAAGATATTAAACACAGGCGCAGCTCAAACGGATCCGCGAGGTGCGTGAGTGAGAGCGTGTTTTTCTTATTTTTATAATTTTGTCTATTCTTGTGTATGAGTGGGTCACTGTCGTAAGAGAGAGCTTCACAAACCTGTGCGAGTGAGTGCGTGTGTCCTACGCGGACATTTGTTCCTTGGAACAAATCCGCGAGGTGCGTGAGTGAGCTGCATGTTTATTTAATCTCTTAGTGTTTTATCTTGTTTTCGTTCATTACTCCCCTTGTTAGCATTGTAACTTCTCACCCCCCTCTGCCCGCCAAAGAGTACGGCCCTGGGGAATTAATTTTCTTTCAACTAATATGTATGGTGTGGTATTTGGAAGGGGCCACCGGTAGCTAAGGTCATTTGCGAAGGATGGAGAGAAATCCGGCGTCAGCGTTAGCCTGCCCGATAACGAAAGGCGAAATGGAGACCACAGCTTAACGTACCATCCGACAGAAAATCTTTGCCGCCACCAGGGTTTGAACCCGGGAAGAAAAATTAGCACTCTAGCCATCATGCCAACCCGATCCCTTTTAATAGGGTTGAAGTATCCAGCATTTTAGTCTAGGGCTTCCACGATTCACTCACCCACCATGCCCCGCGCGATACGAAGTACTATCGAGGCACAAAATGCACACGCGAAGTTCGCGGGGGGTGTTTTTGGTGGGTGGGAGACAATTCTCCCCCCCCCCACCCCGTGAGAAAGAGCGACAAGAGGAGATTGCGCATTTCGCAAGTGATTCGTTTCGAAACAAGTGCTTGCGGGAAAGGTTACACGGCAGAAGGGAAGAGGGAGGGGTGGGTTAAGCTAGGATAAGTGTGTGTACTAGGGGAATGGGGAGGGAAGCGGTTAGGAGTGAAGGGGTACCCGGTCGAATGATCGTGCACAGTACGGGGTGATTCGGAGAGCAAGAGCGCGTCAGGAGAGTAAGTGAGCATTAAAACGCGATAAGTGGGTTACGTGGTGGTCTCCACCGGGGGGAGTTGAATGGGAGGTGGAGGAGAGTAATGAATTGTACAAAGAGGGGGGGAGGACTGCATCGCAATGCTTGGTGGGAAATAGAACCAATCCGGATGGAAAAATCACCTATGACAAGGGAAGTTCCTCAAATCAGGGGCGCAGCTAGGAATTAAGGCTGGGGGGGTTTAGGTGCAACTAATACCGGGGTGTGTGGGGGTATGGAATACCCACCAGGATAAGCGGTAGGTGCGAGATTAATAAATTTAAAGATAAATGGTTCAAAATGGTGAGTTTTACGGCTTTCTGAGGGATATTTTATTCATCCTTACAGTATTCTATTAGTAATATCAATCCAATTAAGTAAAATGGATTAAATTTAAAAATTCCTCTGAGCTCTGGGGGGGGGGGGGGTTTAACCCCTAAAACCCCCCCACGCTGCGCCACTGCCTCAAGTGTCACCACCAGTTTTGCTGGATGATGAGAAATCGATATCTATGATGTGTAATTCTTGTTTCAGACGCCAACGCTCAATACTTCACGAGATATTAGCGACGGAAAGTATCAGAAAAACGCCTACAGTTATTCAACCCGCATCACAACAATGCAATCAGCTCTTACTTCATCCCAAGGAGTACAAATGGCCATTGTTGTGCTGCGGGTTGCACACATTTAGGCGTTACCCTGATTCTATCCATCGAAAATATCTCGAGAAGTATTTAGCGTTGGCGGCTGAAACAAAAACTGCATCTCATGGATATCCATTTCCTATCACCTAGCAAAATTTGAACGAGGTCTGGAGGTAACACTCAGGGGCGCAGATGGTAATTAAGGCTGGGGGGGTTTAGGTGCAGCTAATACCGGGGTGTGTGGGGGTATGGAATACCCATCAGGATAAGCGGTAGGTGCGAGATTAATAACTTGCGGAATTTTAAGATAAATGGTGAGTTTAACGGCGGCGGGGTACGCCGTGAGGCTTCAGAAGAAGTCGACTTTGTCATTGAAACGTCATTGCGGAAACGTGAACCTGCAGACGAACATAGGATAACTTCCCACGAAAGAAGACAATGAACACGCAAAAACTTTTTGCAATGCGGCTGGTAATCAGATCATGCATTGGAAAATTTACGAGTAAATTTAGCAATGGTAAACCTGAAAACATCAAAAAAGGAAACAATCGTTCTCTTTAATAAATTATGGTAACAAATGAGTGGTTGAGGCTATCTTGCCTCTACCTTTGATGACAAGGGGGTGACCCGCCATCTTGGGGCGTAAAGGCAAGAATGAGTTGCGACATATACATAGGTTACGCATAACAGGACAAGATACGTATCCCCTGTAATGAATATAGAAAAATATCCATCAGCGGAAATATTGGTTATCCGTCAATTGCGTTTAACAAAAAATAATACATTTTTCTACATATGCCAAATTTGAGCAATGGAATAAGCGCATCCAGATGAACCCATGACTGTCCCTTGATACAGTTGATTGAGGAGTCTCATAATCTCTTCTAGGAGAGAAAACTGATGAAATTTTAAAATAAGAAGATGACAAAAGATATAAGGAAGAAGACACGTACGAAATATTACCAGCGCGATCGCGAGAAATATTAGGCCTGTTCTGCGCATGCCTCAGATTGTGATAACCATACCCAAGGTAGATTACGACTGAGAAACGCAATAAAATACTTTCCTACGACCCTGTGATTATAAGCAACGGATGTAAAAATAGTTGCACGTGAGAAACAGGTGAGCAGTCGAGTATTGGTCAGGGGAGAACAGGGAAGACCAGCGCATCCAGATGGCGCTAGGTGCCATCCTCGTTGAAATCTCCATTGCAAACGCCCGGCGCGGGGGTCCCTGCCAGCACCCAAGTGCAGCGGCCATCAGCATCTCACACTCACATCACTAGCGAATTAATGTGCTGAAATATCAATTTGCAGAACGTTTGAAGTCAGCTTGAAACACATGAAAAACGGGAGCTTGAAAGTTAAATCTATGTTCGTTTCCTTACAAGAAAACTAAGTAGACCAGGATATTGCAGTTAGGTCCAGGGGCGCAGCTAAGAATTAAGGCTGGGGAGGGGGGGTGGTTAAGGTTCAAATAAATACCGGGGTGTGTGGGGGTATGGAATACCCACCAGGATAAGCGGTAGGTGCGAGCTTAATGAATATCGGAATTTGAAGATAAATGGTTCAAAATGGTGAGTTTTACTGCTTTCTGAGGAATATTTTATTAATCCTTACACTATTCTATTAGTTATATCAAGCCAATTAAGTAAAATGGATTAAACTTTTAAAAATTCTCTGAATTCTGGGGGGGGTTTTATCCCCCAAAACCCCCCTCGCTGCGCAACTGGTTAGGTCAAATGAATACACTCGACGTATGCATTGGGAAACGATAATATTCGATGGATAGCATCAATTACTTAACAACTGATAAATTGCGATGGAAAATATGGTATCACACATTCCACACATGTCATTGTGAATTTTCCAGAGCAATGGAAACGTCATCTAACCCGCACACAGAGGACATTCCACTCGAAGAATCAATGCTACTTCATTACGAATATATAACATACTGATGTCTGCCAATAACTAACAACACTATTATTTCCGCGAAAAAGTGCTATGTCATGGATCAGTGGCGTAACTAGGAATGTACTTTAGGGGGGATGGGATTGCCTCAGATGGCGACCCCCCGGAGGGCAACGGGGGGTCCGGGAAATTAAAAAAATGACATGCCTGGAATTACATTTTACATTATTTTGCGACTAAAAATTTAACTTTAAGTAGATGCAGTTATTTTATGTCAAAACTAGACAATAGTTTTAAATATTTTTTATATTTCTCTGAGGCTTTTGTGAGGGATCTATCCCCTCATACCCCCCATAGTTACGCCACTGCCATGGACATTATCTCGTTTCCAAGCGTGTATTCCAATTATTTCCCAGTAATTGTCCTACCTTAAACGAAAAAAAAAGCCTTCGCTCTATCGCCAATATAACTGATAGATACAAGAAGATAAAAATCACAATAAATGTAAAAGTGACCCACTCAGACAATTAAACTACAATGCTAAAAGGCATTAGACTTGAGGAAGTTCTCTCGGGTTTCCAACCGGTTCAGGATTAGGCCGCAGACAACGTTTCAATCTCAGCCAACATTACTAAGGCTAAGTCATGGTGGAAGTAACATAAATCCTGCAGATAATGGCGTGCTATTGAAACAGTGGCAGCGGCCGAAATTGATGCGGTTTGTGTACTTGATAACTAGGTTCCCCGGAAGAGCACCACATCCCCCAAGAGCTGATCAAAGCACATGACATAAATTAGAAAAAAAATCCGCCGGCACTCTTAGATGACTCAGGAGCCATCCAGAATATCCGGAGCGAGTCGGGGACAAGGAAAGAGATGAGATAAAAACAACGGAAGACCACGGAATACGGGCACCGGCCGGCATCTTAAACACATGAGAAAGTGTAAGAGGGTACTTACGTCATGTCCAGGAGTGAGAATGGCGACGACGACTTCGACGCCGGCTTGCGAGGGCAGCGGCGCCGGGGCGGTGGTCGCCGCGTTGGGCGAATGCGGGAAGGGCCTCCGGCCTCGGCTTCGGACCATCCTGCCGGCCCTCTTGCGGACCCTGAGCGGCCCGCCGCCGGGGGCCGCCTCCTCGGGGGCCACCGTGTCCTCCTCGTACTCCTCCTCCTCCTCGCCTTCCTCCACCAACTCCTCCCCCCCTTCCAAATCCGCCTCCTCGCCCTCCCACTCGCCTACTTCGAGCACTCGGCCCGCAACCTCGCGTCCGTTGTGCGTCAGGAACACCTTCTGGCCCGGGCGGAGCCTCACGTTGGTCACCGACCGGAAGCCAGGACCCACGATCTCAGAGTCGCGGTACTCCCGGGCCACGACCCCCGAGCCGCGCCTCTGCGGGGACGAGCAGTCGAAGCGGACGGAGTAGCGGTTCTCGCCGGGTCCGGAGCCGGCGGGAGCCGCCGTGGTCCTCACGGCGTTGATAACGCCTGGATGGTACAGCTGGTCTTCCCCGAGGGCACAGACGCGCGTGCCAATGATGGAACGCTTGGCCAGTCGCTTTCCCGTCGACATGGTACGTGATTCGTTAAGGGAAGAAGACGACGGAGAGAGTAGGCCTCTCAAAGAGCTGACCACACGCTCATCCAAGCACACCAATTAAATCTATCCAGCTATCGCCCGTTGGAGTGATTATCCGTGGCAGGAGTATGCAAATGGACACTATATAGAGGAACACACAAACTCCAGGCGGACGTCTTTAAACGAGATCTACACGAACCCGTGTATACTAGCACATTCAGAATAAAGAAAGGGTTATGCAATCGCCTAAGGGGCAAGAGAGAAAGAGGAGAAAAAGCTACGCCGATCGGTGTAGGTACAAGACACAACCGAGACTCGGGGATGCAGAGTGTCTCACAGAATTATCCTTTAGATTATGCCACTTATATTTTCCACTAGTCCCAGACACGAACACTTTTCACACCCGAGATCGACACTTCTTACCCGTCTGACTGATCACGTCATACGCCGGATTCTCATAAACGTCTTGAGATCATTCTTGTTTTTCCAAGCCGGAAGAAGTAAAGTATAAAAAAATATTCCTCCGAGAAACGGTTCAGGCAAAAATAAACACTTCGCAGGTGACGATTACGTGGGCAAAGTAGAACAGACACTTCTGAAGGTGATTATCTATCAACCTCTCACAGTGCGCCCCTCTGGAGCAAATCCACAACCGTTTGTACGAGGTTCCGAACCGGGTCCCTCCCGTTGAAGGAGAGAAAGGACGAATAACTACTGGTCGCGGTGACAGGCACAGCGGATTGCATCGTAGGTCGGAATCACGGGGTAGGATTTCGAGATATCACACGAACGACGACGCATAAAAATAACGATAGCGACGGAGGGAACTTCGAAGACAACCCTTTACGCTTTCAAGAAAGGAACTGAGAAAACACACCGGTCGAAGATCTCTGAAGACACAGCCTTCTTCCAATCGAAAGAAAAAAAATATACTTTTTTTGGGTCGGCCGGCAAGAATCCCCACACGTCCGTACACTCTCTAAGCATCAGCTGCTCTGACGGCCTAGCGTTGCGAAGGGAGGACGGTCGACGCCGGAACAGCTGACAGATAACAACAAACCCACGTGACCCTCTCCTCGGGATGCCATTGGCCACAACTCTTGCCTGACCTACATTTCCCATTGGTTACTCGGAGTGTGAGGTGGGGGAAAGTGGAGGGGAAGATATAGAGGGAGGGATTTTGTGCACGGTGGGGAGGCAATGCAGAGCCATGGTGTTGTGGAAAGGGAGGACCTCGGGAACAACCGACCTTTAGAAGCTGGTGTTGTTGCTAGGCCGGAGTCGTTCCCGTAAGAGCAGAAAACAGTATGGCGGAGTTATTGTCAGGAGAAATTTATCGATGTATACACGCAGTAGCTTGGAAATAAAACTTTTAAAACAGCCGTCACGAATGTTTTCTTTCCAGAAATGTGATCAGAGAACAATTATGGAGCGAACAGTATGCGCGTATTCCACAACTGAAACAAGGCTATATTGACCAACTTCATCCCATGCACTGTTTGAACAAAATGAGCATAGTTATCATCGTTATCATTCAGGAAACATCATTTTATTCATCTATGGCACGCATCATGAACATACATGTATGTTCATGGCACGCATAAAAGGAAAAATCATCTATGACCTTGTTTACGTCAATTCCAATAACAGGTTCGACCCCCTGCAGTCCAACAGCAAGAGGTGCCGGCCGGCTCAGAAACATACTGAAAAGCCCTCTTGGAACGAAATTTACAGGATTCATTGAAAGCTTTATTAATTGAAGCATTTAATTCTTACGCTTATACAAAAGTGAAATCACATATATCCGTTACATGGTTCTCTTGTTGTGTAGGGGGGGTGTAGCCTCTATTGGAACGGCAATGTGGAGCTTAATCTAGGCGTTGTGGTAACGTGGTGGTGTTGTTATCCGTGGTATTTATCCTTCAGGTAGTGATACAACGTTAAAGGCATTAAACATTTATTAACAGAAATAAGCTACAGAGTACTATTGACAGTTGACCCGTGCTCTGAATCATGCTGACAGAGTATTATCGATCAGCTGATTATGGTGACCAATTCATTCTGATAGACTGAAATATGTCACTTCTAAAGACGATAATGCTACGGGCATAATGTGCTCGCTCTTAGAGTAATCATCTATCCAGCGACCTGAGAGACCTTTCATTATTTTCAAAGAAGGAAATTGCAATATGTACGCTAAAGTCTGAATAAGCCGGTGGTAGCCCTTGCAGCACAACTCATTGTCAATAATATATTCTACCGCTGCAAGTTTGAAATAAAGACCCCTTAATAGGTGATATAAAATTGCCTGCATATTAATTCGCACTTGTGTAAAATGGAGATGCGAAAATTGTAATGCACTTTTCTATGAAAGAACGTGAACTTCTAACAGCAATTTCACGATTCCAAATCACTGTGAGCAAGAAGGTGATTAGGCGTTCAGAGAAACGTATATGTTAAATCAGCCAAGATTAAAACAATATAATATCAACTTCCGACTACTAAACAAATTCTAAATTTTATTCAATCCTGGTAAATGCTTGTTACAACCAGCCATGTATATGTTCTTCATCATCTCGTTGATATCAGTAACGTCATCTGGTGATGTGGCGACTAACTAACCGTAGCAGCACAAGTCTGTGCTGGATAATATTGTTTATTTGCTGTATACGTGAAATTACTGCAGCTAGAAAAGAAACCGGTCCAGGTAAATTATTTTACACAAACTTTGCATTGCATAATATAATTTCCTTAAACTCGGGGCGTTCAAATGAAAACATAACTGATAGACCTGCGTGCGTGCTAGCAATTTTCTGATGGACTCATATGCACCGATTATTACTATTTGTTTCCTCAGAATACCTTTTGTGCCGATACTGCGGATCTGATACGGCTGACGCCAGCTATCTAAATTACTTAATTAGTCCGGAAGCCATCTCGTTTAAAAATCAATCCGTCTATGGTTTACAAAATGTTGGGGTTCAGCTGTTAGAAAATCCACATGGAAATCGTTTTCAGTTAGTGACATTGAAAAAGGCAGGATGTGTAGGAAGAGGATCGGTGAGTGAATTAATGTTACTTTTATAGTATAAAACCTCTTAAGTTTGACGGGCTTTGAGAACTAGAAGCCACATTTCATTTATCCCTGGCAGTAAGGTATCTTTTAAAAATTGGTCAATATTTACTCGTACCTTAACCTATGTTTAGAACGGACTATTGTAAAGACACTTTTAAAATATTTTCTTTTCTCTTTGCTAGTGGAGTAGTCAAGACACTTGGTTTCCGGGATATTCTTGGAAAAACTGCTTTTGCACTCACTGTGGAAGGCAACTGGGGTGGTAGGCATTAGCTAAATAACCTCCTATAATACATCCATGTTCAAACTAGCTTGCCCTACTTTATGAATGATTATCCTTATCTTGGTTTCTCGCAATGTAATTTTCATTTAACCTTAATTATTACAGGGTCTTTCTGCATGAATCAGAAGTGTCACAAGGAAACAACAAGTCATCTAATTCCTTCTATGCTTTAATCGTTGATAAAATCCTCAGTGAAAGCTGTAAGTATTGTTTTTTTTTCGTTTTGGATATTAAAGTTACTCTTACGTTCTTGATACTTATTGGCTTGGTAGCTTTGGTTTTTGTACCCTTCTCATAGTTGAAGTTTCCAATTTGTTCAGATGAATATCTTTCATTAACACATTGTCTTCTTTTTAGTCATAAGATTGATTGGTATCATTGCCTATGTTTATGTTTACATCTGTATTTACAGGGATTTATATACATTTCTATCTTTTGCTACTTGCATCATGTTTTCTCTCTTCATGAAAACCTTGTCATATCTGTAAATGCAATCCATAACTCGATTTTAATGATTTATATTCCGTGATGCTCAAGTATCTTATTTCCTCCAATCACACACTTATTTTAAATTATTTTTATCTCTTCCACATCTTTTCTTTCACTGTCTGTCATAGCTCATGTCTTCCTCGTCCAGTTTTATTTCCCTCTCTTCCCCTTGCATCAAAAGTGATGTATAATTGTCATAACATGGAAATTATGGCAAAGAACCTCAACACTTCACTCTGTTATTGTGACAATGTTCTAAGAAAGAAACTGTTATATATTCTTTTTGCTGCTACATTGAGAACAGTCGTGAATATCCTACGCCTCCTTGTTAAGGATTGAACTTGTGGTATTTCTTAGTAATTAGGAATAAAATAGAATGATGTCTTTCTTTTAAAATGGAGTGTAATCAGCAATCTTGTATATTTTAAAACATCATAGCAACATACATAGAAGCATATGCATACATTCAGGAATTCTTCTTGGGCTGTACACCAGGTTAATGCCGGATTTTCAGAAAATGACTTGTCTTCCATTCTTTAGGTGTTTTGCTGTCTAAATACCGAAATTTAGTGTAAATCACAACATTCAGACATTACACTAGGTTGATGCAGTTGTATTGGCCGACGTTTCAGAAAACAACCTGTCTTCCATTCTCAAGTTCATAGTGATGATGTATTGTTCAGTATTTTCTAACTTGTTTTCTCCATAGGATTCTAATTTCAACGAACAACTAACCAACATCAACTCTTACAATATTTGAATTTTTTACTACCTTTCTTAGAATTTGCTCTGGTATCACATATATCTCAGCTCTTACGTCTATTTTAAATTGAACTGCAACATCATTTATCATTACTGTTAGAAATCAGTGCAGCTCTTCTTGTGCTTTTATGCTTGCATTGTTTATAGAAAACTAATTATCACATTTAGAATGCTCATTAACACATTTCCTTCATGTTTTCTTAAAACAGTCCACGGCGTAGTGATTTAGATCTCCACAATTATTACTAATTTTACCGTATTCTGGACAAGCTGCTCATTTGCGCTTAGTATTAAATTTCTTGCATAAGTACATAGATTTAACTCATTCTTGTACTCCTCTGCACTTATTACTGCTTAACTTGAAGTAATTATCTCTTATAATCAATTTATCATTTGTATTCAGTTCTATGGGATCGGCTGCACCATGTAGTATTTCTTAGTACATGAGAAGCAAATCAAAAAGACTTTTTAAAAAATATAGTGTAACAACAACAACATAGCTACGTACAGCACACTCCCGATTATCAGGGCTAATGATGGGAAGAGACGGCATGAATAATCAAAAACGGATAGCCCAAACTTTCAATTAAATGTCTTGTAATGTTCATAATTTACGTAAAACAAACAATATATTATTAATGCAGTTATTCTGTTATTTAAGAGTACCTCTCAGACTTATTGAGAGCTTTCTTTGCCCGTTCGCGATCTTTTTAGCAGCGATGATGTGATTGTACTGGTATTATAAATGGTCCATGTAAGGCCTGGTTTCGAAAACCACACATCCGTGGCTTAGTGATCATTGATACAGAAAAGTGGTTCGCACAAATGCTTCAAAACCACTGCTCAACATCAGAAACTACACTATCAGTCACCAAGCCACGTAGTCGTCTCTCGCACAAGTTGCCCATGTTGCAAATGCTGCGGGATGGGTATCCGTGATCGCGGGGTTGCACGCTGCGAGGT